>NC_134873.1:3462876-3764126 GCF_049852395.1 Peromyscus maniculatus bairdii | reverse complement strand
GGAAGAACAGCCAGTGCTCTAACCGCTGAGCCGTCTCTCTGGCCCAGGATTGCATTTCTTTTTGTAAAACTCTCTGCAGACCCTAGAGCCACTTGGAGCCACGCCAGTTCCTTAGACACTCCCAAGCAGCACCAACTCATTAAGACTTTTGGAACTAGGGACTGGAGAGATGGCTCAGTGGTTTAGAGCACTGACTGCTTTTCCAGAGGACCCAGGTTCAATTCCCAGCACCTACAGGGCAGCTCACCTCTGTCTGTAAATCCAGTTCTAGGTCTTCTGACGCCCTCACACAGACACACATGCAGGCAAAACACCAATGGTCATAAAATAAAAATAAAGTTCAAAAAATTTCAAAGAAAGACTTCTGGAAATCATGCCAGGCAGTGGTGGCACACATCTTTAATTTAAAGATTTGTTATTGTTTTGGTTTATTGAGACAGGGTTTCTCTGTATACCCCTGCTTGTCCCGGAACTCTCTCTGTAGCCCAGGCTGACCTCAGACTCAGAGATCCTCCTGCCTCTGCCTCCCGAGTGCTGGGACTAAAGGCGTGCGCCACCGCCATTGCCTGGCTCTCATTTTTGATTATGTGTATGTATGAGTGTGTCTCTGTGTGTGCCAATTCCAAAAAAGGTCAGAAGAGGACAGAGAACCGCCTGGAGATGCAGTTCCAGGTGAGCTGCCCGATGTGGTTTCTGAGAACTGGACTTGGGTCCCTGCAAGAGCAACACGTTCTATTAAGCACTGAGCCTCCTACGGCCCTGTCCTTGGAATGTTTTGTCTCCTAGCTTCTGAGGACCCCCAAAGCCACTCTGATTCTGGACCTTTGCTTTTCGAAAGCTTTAGGAGTTTTCTGTCTATTCTTGGGGTCCTGAAATGCCACAGAGATGTGTCTGTCTGTTTCCATTCGTTCACGAGATGCATGTTCTTCAGCCCGGGTGTCTTCTGTGATAAAAACTTCAACAAAAGCCACTCAAGGGAGGAAGCGTGTGCTGGTGATGTTTGCAGGCTCATCACTGAGGGGAAGTGAAGTCGTGGAGGCTCGAGGTGATGCCCACACTGCATCCACAGCCAGAACATAGTCAAAGCATGTGTCCTAGGGCTTACTTAGCTCACGCTCCACCATCAGTCCTGGAGCCCAGCCTAGGGAACGGCGCCACCCACAGCGGGCAGCTTTTCCCACCTCCATGTCAATAACCAAGCTGATTCCCCGCACACAAAACAAGATACTTGTCTCCTAGGTGCTTCTAAGTTCTGTCAATCTGACAACTTTAATCATCACACCTACATACTTAAATTCTTATTTTATTTATTATTGTTGTTACGTATGATGTAAGTGTGGATACACATGCCACGGTGCGCATATGGAGGTCAAAGGGCAACCTCCATCTCTCCGTCTACCTTTATGCAAGTTACAGGGATGGGCTCTGGTCACTAGGCCTGGAGGACAAGTGCTTTTACCCCTAAGTTATGTCACAAACTGTCCCTCTTTCTTCTTTTATCTGACCGCCTGTTTTATCTGGTTGTGAATTGCATCTAGACCAGACAACATGCTAACTCCAATGTGTAGTCCCGCTACCCCTAAGCCACGCCCCCAGCCCCTCACTGGGGATTCTGGGCGGGGCTCCACCCTGACCACGCCCCCAGCCCCTCACTGGGGGATTCTGGGCGGGGCTCCACCCTGACCACGCCCCCAGCCCCTCACTTGGGATTCTGGGCGGGACTCCACCCTGACCACGCCCCCAGTCCCTCACTGGGGGTTCTGGGCGGGGCTCCACCCTGACCACGCCCCCAGCCCTCACTGGGGATTCAGGGTGGGGGTGGGGGGCAGGGGGTGGCTTGCAGCAGACAAGGGCTGTGAACTCCGTGTCCTCTGCACCTGAGGTGATCAGGTCCCACAGGAGGTCGGACTGTGTCCTGCTTGCTGAGACTTGAGATACCCGGGGCCTAGAGTCGGCCATCTCATAGTCAGTCCCATCAGACCAGTCACAGGAGTCCCCATCCTGTCCCCAACAGCCCCCAAGTGGGATTGCTACCCATCAGGGGTATCGCCCGCCCGTGGCACCTGTATCCATCCATAGTCTTTGGGGAGGAGTCCATGTCGGGGTCGGGAATCTGTCCTGGGGAGACTGAACCTGAGGACTGGGGCAGGAAGCCGGGGCTGGTCACCCCGGGAGGCTTTGCTGGAGCGGGTGCCGTTTGCTTTGTCTCTGACCCCACACTGTGTGACTCGGTGTCTCTCTGCCCTGCCCGGCTCTCCATTTCTGGGCCCGGCTCTCCCCTCCTGGTCCTGTGCACGCTGCTCACCATCCTCTGGACCTTTCTCTTCCCACCGCCCCTTCGCTTCTTCCTCCTTCCTCTGCACCTTTCCAATGTGCGCCCTCTGCTCCCCGGCCGCCCTCCCGCTGTGTCCCCTGACTCGGTACCCTGTACTTCCCCGGCCCTTCCTTCCCCGGGTGCCCCATCTCATCATCCTGGCGGCCGGTGTCCCCTTCCTCCCGCCTCTGCCCCGTCCCCTGACCCCCGCGCTCTGGCCCCCTGGTCCCTGCTCACCCCCGCGTGTCCCCTCTCGGCCCTGTCCCCTCTCACAGCTTGCAAGCGCAAGGAGCAGGACCAGCAGAAGGAGAGGGCTCTGCAGCCCAAGAAGCAGCGGCTGGTGTTCACCGACCTGCAGCGCCGCACGCTGATTGCCATCTTCAAGGAGAACAAGCGGCCGTCCAAGGAGATGCAGGCCACCATCTCGCAGCAGCTGGGCCTGGAGCTCAACACCGTCAGCAACTTCTTCATGAACGCCCGGCGCCGCTGCATGAACCGCTGGGCCGAGGAGCCGGGCGCCACCCCGGGCGCCGCGACAGCCACTGCCACCTTCTCCAAGGCCTGAGCCTTGTACCCCGCACCCGCCCCAGCCCCAGGGAATCGCACACCCCAGCCCCGGGGACCGGGGACCTCTCCCCCACCCAGCCAAAGGAAGCTCCCCCACCCCACCCCCAGGGCACAGGGACCCACCCCAGCCCCCTCAGTTTAGGACGACACCAAGGGGGACCTCGAGGGAAGAGTGGGTCGAGAATCAAGCACATCTTACAAACGAAACCCGGGTATTTAAAAAAAAAAAGTTTTAATAGCGAACCCTTCCTTCCCAGACCCCAGGCCCCCGGAGCGGGGAGGCAACAGCTGCCAGTCTTGCCCACTCCTCCTCCTCCAGGCCAGGTCTCTGCCCCCTTGTCCCCTCCCCAAGAACTGAGATCCGTCCCAAGTGGCCAAAACCGACAACAAGCCGGATCCTTACAGACCCCTCGCCCCAAACCTGTGCCCCAAACCACGCCCTCTCCCGGCAGGACAGCCTCGCAGCCGAGACCCCAGCCGCCACCCCCACCCCAGCGGCCTGGATATCCTGTGCCAACAATCCCCTGCCTTAACGCCGGGGAGGAGCCTGCGGGGAGCCCCTGTCTCCAGGGAGACGGAGGCAGCCGCAGATGAGGGCCTCGCCCCACACCCCTGGTCGAGTTCACTATAAGCACCTTGCTGCGTAAAGAACGCAACACAGGGATCAAGGTCACCAGAGAGCAAACCCGAAAGCCCAGAACTGCGGGCGGGGCGGCACCAGAGTCCCCCGGATCCGGGGGCCGTGGAGGCGCCGCCAACGTCCCTCAGATGCAAAGCTCTGGAAATCTCTGGAATTCACCACCCGTGTTTCAGTTGCTTGGGGGTGCGTACCTGAGCCCCACCTCCAGAGGACATTCAGGCACTGGTGACACCTGGCACTGGTGACACCTCTCTCAGAAGAATGGAAAACTGCTTGCTCCATTGTTTTGCCAAAAAACCGTACAATGGGGAAGAGTCAGAAGCAAGGGGGCGCCCCCCAGCCAGCGGCTCAGCTCTCCCCATGGGTGACATTTCAAGACTGGCCTGGCTGCCAGATCCCGGAGGCTGCCTCTCCCCCTCCCCCTCTGGGGTTCAAGATCCTGGGAACCCTCTCTTCTGAACCCTACCCCATGGCTGCCTCCCAGGGAGGGCACCCCCACCCCACCCCCAGTTTCCCTAGAGAATGCAAGAGAACTTTCTAGTGAGAAAAAGAAAAATGACCCCCCACCTGTAAAGGCTACCTCATTGAGCCCACGCTGTGATTCAAATGATCACGTCTGATACCAAAGATCCCCCATCCCCAAGGGTTTGTGCTGGAAGCCAGGGTGTCCCCACCCTCACCCCATGGCTGTCCCCCACCCGAGAGAGAGAGAGAGAGAGAGAGAGAGAGAGAGAGAGAGAGAGAGAGAGAGACAGGAGGACAGCGAGGTCGGTGAGTGCCTTCTTACAGAACCAAAGATGTGTGTAGAGTGTCCTCTGTCCTTAATGACTTGCCACTCTCCCATGGAAGCAACTTGGATGGATGCTTCTAGAACCTTCCTTCGGGTGTGAGGCAGAATGCTCAGAGTGAAAAGTCCCCCATTCCCACCCAGCAAGAAATAGGTCTCTGCCCCCACCACACGCAGACACACACACACATGCACACGTGCGCGCACACATGCACACACACACACACACACACACACACACACGCGCACACACGCATGGCTGGAGAGACAGCTCAGTGGTTAAGGCACCAGCTGCTCTTGCAGAGGACCCAGTCTGGGTTCTCAGGACCCTGTTTCAAAGAACTCGGTGCTCTCTTCCAGCCTTCAAAGGCGTCTGCAGCCACATACCCATACACGATTAAAAATACATTTTTGTTGTTGGTGCTTTTTGGTTTTTAAGAGACAGGGTTTCTCTGTGTAGCCCCAGCTGTCCTGGATCTCACTCTGTAGACCAGGCTGGCCTCGAACTCACAGAGATCCGCCTGGCTCTGCCTCCTGAGTGCTGGGATTAAAGGCGTGCGCCACCACCGTCTGGCTAAAGCAAATCATAAAACACACACATGCTAGCTCCCATGTGAGGACTCAGGCTCCGTCCTCCCACCTCCACTGAGGTACTAAGCCCCTTCCCCTCACACGCCCACATTCCTGATTTATGGCTCCAAAGCCGTCTTGCCCAGTAGGCACAGATGACCCATCCTATGACCCAGCAGGCCCAAGACTCACAAAATGAGCAGAGAAAGAAAAAAGAAGTATGACATGGTGGCACACATCTTTGATCCCAGCACTCAGGAGGCAGAGGCAGGAGGATCTCTGAGTTCACACAGCAAGGCCCCACCTCAAAAGATCTATGACTAAATGTCAAGTTAGAAAATCCCTGAGGGCTAGGATTGCAGGCATGCACCGTCCTTCAGACTGAGTTTTGTTTTTCTCTGCCTTTTTCTTTTCTGTTTTCCTTTCTTTTTTTTTTTTGTTTTGTTTTGTTTCTGGTGGTGATGGGGTTGGAACCCAGGATCTAGTGCATTCTAGGCAAGTATTCTCCATTGCCCACACTGCAGCCCCTCACTGGGGATTCTAGTTAGGGGCGACTTTTTCAAATACTATCATGTACAAACGCGCACGCGCGCGCGCGCGCACACACACACACACACACACACACACACACACACACACACACACACACACCAGGGCCCTCTCTGGGCCCGGATGCATCTCCATCATCCTCATCTGCCCCATACACCTTGTGGTCCTTGCCTACCAAAGATCTTTCCCACACAGGGAACCCACAGTCCAGCACAATTCCTTCAAGCCTTTGACAATTCTCTCTGAAATACCTCAAAATATTTAATGTATAGTTTATGTGCTAAAACAAAACAAAAAAAAAACCTTAGCTAGTTTTGGGATTATGTGACTCGAAGCTTTATACCGTTAAATTATAATTTTGCAAATAATGGCATGTTTATCTCTGACCGGTTCCGTGGGAGACGCATCGAATGTCAGAGCAGCGAGGCCGGTGGTCCCTGGGAGGGTGGGGACCGGTGTCCTTCACACATCTCCTGTGGACAGGAGTCTCTTAGGAACGTGAGAAAGGCGTGCTGGACGGCTGGACCTTTCCCTGGCTGCTTCTGTTTGCTTGTTTTATGGAGTCGTGTCTTCTGAGAGTATTTATGATTCTATGTGTTCCGTGTTCAAATGTAATTTAAGAAAAAAAATAAGAAAAATGAAAAGCAAAGAGGTGATGGAATTTGATTCATCGCAGGTATATCCTGAAGCTGTGACGGGGGCGGGGCTGGGTATCACATTCATCCTTGTCCTCCAGAACCGGTCGGTCCTGTCCTGTGGCTCTTTCTGTCCACATTCTAACTCCTTTCTAGGGAACTGTGTCCAGGAAGGTGGCAAGGTCCCGAGTCAGGGAGAGTGGCCCTGGAGCAAGCCAGACCTGAGCACCATTCTTCCTTCTTCTCCACCCCACCACCTGTGTGTCCAGCTGGTCGGAGGCCCATTGCCTCCCCCCCCACGCCCCCTCCGCTGCATCTGGGGTACAGGTGTGTGGCTGTGGACTTCTTCCTCTCTCCCACCCAGATAGGTTTCACCTTAGCACAAATTTTCCAAGCCTCTTCAGAACAGACAACTAAGAAATTCTCGAGTGTAAACAGGAAGTGCACCCCACTTCCCCAGATGCTGAAGCCTAGTTACCTCTCCTGGGGCATCCTCGGCTTCCCCAGGCATGGGGTAGTCCAGCCACTTGGGGACTCTAGTGAACAGGGCTCTGTACGCACCCCCCAAGTGGAGAAAGAAGTGGGTACAGGCCATCTTGTGATTCCTGTGCTTTCTGCCCCCACCCATCCTGGAGGTCTCGAGGAAGGGAGCCAAGGGCTGGCTTCAAACAGCAGGCGCCCCCCACGTCCCAGGACTGGGGTGAAAGGACCCCTCCCAAAATGGTTCAACCAAAGTTCAGCCACCAGGTACAGGGTTTATCCTGGTGACCGTCAGATCCCCTGAGGGTGGGTGTTGGCAGGTCATCTGAGCCCGGAGAGTGTGAGGGAGGCCTTCCAAGTATCTTCAGCGAAAAACAGGAAGTCAGGCTGCTCTGGGAATCAGTCAAAGGCTCCGGCTGCTGGTGGGAGACTGAGCAGCCTTAAGCAGGCCAGGCCCAGCTGACAGGCAAGAGAAGCGTCACCATTAGAAACTGTGGCCGCCGTCCGGGGCCTTTCCTGGTCATCCAGCCACATACATGAGTCGGCCCACTGTGGACTGGCACGGATCGGGGGAGAGCGGGGTGGCCCCCTGGGTGGAGGGGGAAGACTTGTTCCTGCTGCTGTGGACGGAGCGCACCCCACTGGACCCACCAACCCCAGGTGTGCTGGTACTTGCTCTGCCCATGACCTTGGGCTCTAGGGCCCAAAGGAGGCGCTGCTTCCTGCCAGTTTTCGGTTTATGTGACCTCTTAAAAGGAGAGGGAGAAGGGTCACATGGCCCTCCTCCCTGCTCCAGCCTGCGAGGTGGATCCCCCCCACACGTCAGATCAGAGGGTGACTTCTGCTGTCTACTCTGTTCTGTGTTCGTGAACCTCCTCAGTGTATATCTTAACAAATCCCCACCACCCACTTAATAGACTCACGGGGAGTGATCTTAACGCCCAGGTCAGGGCCTGCCTCTGAGATCTCTACTCACTGCTTCAACCAAGGGAGGTCGCCCGGAGGAGGGAGGGTGGAGGTGCTGGGGTGAGGTTTAAACCAAGGTGGGTGTGGGGTGGAGCCCGAGCTTTAGCGGAGCCCGATCTCTTCCTTTTCTTTCTCAAAAACAATGAAGCTTTACGTCCTTAGGAGGATAAAAGCCCACAAAAAGCCGGGCGTGGTGGCGCATGCCTTTAATCCCAGCACTCGGGAGGCAGAGCCAGGCGGATCTTTGTGAGTTCGAGGCCAGCCTGGGCTACCAAGTGAGCTCCAGGAAAGGCGCAAAGCTACGCAGAGAAACCCTGTCTTGAAAAACCAAAAAAAAAAAAAAAAAAAAAAAAGCCCACAAAAATATTTGCCTGAAATTAAACTACTTGAGCAGCAGGGGTCAGGGTTTTGATGATTTGGGGGCTTGGGGGTTTGGGGTTTTGGTATTTCTGTTTGAAACCTGGGAAGGAATGTTCCCAGGCTTCTACCGAAAGAGTTGGAGAAGCCGTGAACCCAAGCAAGCTCTGGGGCCAGAGGGACCCTGTTTATTAGAAAAAGGCAAGGCTGTGGCCCCTCTGTGCTCTCTTGTTGGCCGTTTGCCTGCTCCTGCGGGACCGGAGCCGCCGCACGGTGAGCGCTGTGGAGCTCTGACCTGAAAAGGCACTGGCGCCCACGCCATGCTCCCAGGTGGCTGTCCCACTGTACCGGATGACGGCCAATCTCCCGGCCATGGGCCTCTGGTCAGCTCGAGTGGTGGCTGTGTTACTTCGTGGGGACTTAGAGCTGGCTCTTCGAAGAGGCTGAGCCCTTCCATGGAGGCCTCCTCCAAGAAGAGGTCCTGACATCCAAGCGCTCGGGCCGGCTGGCCAGAGTGTACTCTGAAGGCATGCTGTGGAAGGCCTGGTCGTCCGACGAGGACACCTGCAGGGACCCCGACGCGGCGCTTGTGGTGGTGGGCGGCTTCCCAGTGCCAAAGGGCCGGGTGTCCAAGTTCGCCAGGTCCTGCTTCTCCGTCTGGGAGCTCGCTATGGTCTCCTCCGTCTGGGACCTCTTTCCACAGTGGTGGAGTTTCCTCTTAGCCAGGATGGAGATCTTCCGCGGGTTAAATACTGACTCCCTGTGGTTGAAGGGTACGTCCTCTTCAGACGGGTTCGGGGACTCCCAGACCATCTCCCCGCCACATTCCCCCGTGGGCCTGCGCAGGATGGTGCCCTGGGTGATGAGGTCTGCGTAGCCCTCGCGGTGGGAGAAGGCGTAGCTGGATCTGCGGGCGGCGGTGCCACGGCGAAGGTGCCTCACGGCTGGCTCCACAGCCACTTCCTCACTTGGGACCTCCTCCTTCTCCTTCTCCTCCTCTTCCTCCTCCTCCTCCTGCACAGCGTAGGAGACAACGGGGCGGGGGGGCGGGGGAAGTTAGGGTCCTTTGTCCCCCATGGGGAACACACGGAGCTTCCCAACACTGGTCTAGCCAACTGCCATCTGACCTGGAAACAGATTCTGGACCAACTATCAGTCCTTCACTAGGGACCTCGGCGACAGCTGGGTTGGTAAAGCCACCTGCCTCCAAAAGCCTGTTGACCTGAATAATCCACGCAGTGGGTAGTCCACGCAGTGGTAGTCCACGCAGTGGTAGTTCACGCAGTGGTAGTCCACGCAGTGGTAGTCCACACGTGGTAAGTCCACACAGTGGTAGTCCACACATGGTAGTCCACACAGTGGTAGTCCACACATGGTAGTCCACACGTGGTAAGTCCACACAGTGGTAGTCCACACATGGTAGTTCACGCAGTGGTAGTCCACGCAGTGGAACGAGAGAACTGACTCCCAACCTGTCCTCTGACCTCCACGAATGACCCACAACAGCGTGACCTACTGATACTCCCACCCCACCCTCACTACATAAAGAAAGAAATGTGGATTTCATAAGACCTTCCTGGACTCTCCACTGGGCAGATCGTCAGTCTTTCCTTGGGACCTGACTGAGGACTTTATATCAGAAAACAAAATTTTAAAATTTCTTAAACTTAAACTTGCACGCCTTTAATCCCAGCACTCAGAAGGCAGAGGCAGGTGGATCTCTGTGAGTTCCAGGACAGCCTGGGCTACACAGAGAAACCCGTCTCGAAAAACCAAAAAAGGGTTGGGGGTTTTAGCTCAGTGGTAGAGCGCTTGCCTAGCAAGCGCAAGGCCCTGGGTTCGGTCTGCCTTAGGCCGGTGGTGGCCGGATGTGGTGGCGGGAGATGTGGCTGGGGTTGGAAGAGCACCCTCATGGCGGCTCACAGCTGTCTCTGACTCCCCTTCCAGGTGAGCCTGTGCCTCCCCCCCCCCCCGCCCCCCCGCCTCTGGGTGCTGGGCCCTCACATGAATGCAGACAGAACATCCACACACATAAGAAATAAAAAATAAATGAATCGTAATTTCCTTTTCAACTGCCACCCTATCCTCACTAAGGACAGTTTCTGGCTCTAAGCACATCAGAAAGTTGTACAACTGTTACTTCCAGAATATTCTGTCACCCCTAGTGAAGCCTCATTCCTATGAGAGCTTACCTGCCCCCCCCAGTCCCCGTCACCCACACTCCACTTCCCACCTCTGGGCTCCTGTCATGGAGTCCACACTGGCATTTGTGTCTGGGTCTCTCTCTGACCACGGTGTCTCTGAGGTCCTCCAGGTCATGCCCTGCTTTCATTCTTTTTGGAGACTGAGCCACACTCCGGCATATGGCTGGGCCACACGTCAGCCCACGGATGGATGGATAGTGGAGCTACTGAACTATTCTGAAGCCCGGGAGGAACCCCACTGTGTCAAGGAGGACCCTAAGATACACACCAAGCTCAGGGGTTTGGGCCTCCTCGGGGGACACTGGGAGTCCCTGGAGCAGTGTCTGTGCAGCTGGGAGGGGGTCGCTGGGGGTCCCCGCTCTGCCTCACCTTAAGCTGCAGTTTAAACACAGTTTTGCGGATCACGCGAAAGGCCAGGACTGGCAGCGTATTCAGGGTCACGTTGAGCATGATCACCAGCAGGCTGGCAGGCTGGCTGAGCACATTGTAGTCAGCAACTGAAGACAAAACAGACAGGCGTGAAGGCCAGCCCCTCCCCTCCCCTCCCCTCAGCCATGGGGCACCACCCCGCCGCCAGCTCCCTTCCTCTAGGGGGCGCCATGTCACCATCCCCTCCCCCACACAACGGAGGCTCACACAGAAAGGGGAAGGTCTTTGGCGAAATCTTGTACAGCCACAGGCCCTGGGTTAAGCTTGTCATGAGGACGTAGGAGCTGAGGCTGAGCACGATGCTGGCCACACACAGGAGTGTCCAGTACTTAATGACAAGGATAACCTGCACGGGGAGCCAGGAAGTCAGCCATGGGAGGCAGGACACGGAGCCCCGGGGTTCAGGGAAGTCAGCATTGGGGGCTGGGGAGAGTGTCCGATCTCCAGCACCCATGTGGAAGCCGCTCGCTGGGTGTGACCACACACGCTTGTCATCCCGGCCAACCTATGCCTACATGGGCGAGAGTGACCAAAATCTGCAGAGCCCATGGCCAGATAGCCGGACCACATCCCAGTTGTGACAGTTTCCTTCCAGATTAAAGCATTTCACGCTGCAGGAAGCTCCTTAAGCAGGAAGGTAAACAACACAAAACAGCTCCAGGAAGTCCCTGAAACTGACCAAACGCACTAGGCCCCTCCCTCACAGAGTGATCAATAATGCCGCTGAGACCAGCAGCCTGCCTGGAAGACACAAAAACCAGCTGGGCTGCCTGAAGAGGTTTAGAACCCAAGTCACTTGGAACGGCCACTCCAACTTGTCACACTGCCTCAGGCTGTGCAGTGTCCTCCAGTTTTTGTGAGTTGTCACCATGCCCGGTCGGGCTTTAGTGAGGCGGCCGTCTCTGAGTCACTTCTGTTCCTGTGAGTGACCCCTCACCACACTCCTGTGAGTGACCCCTCACCACACTCCTGTGACCCCTCACCACACTCCTGTGAGTGACCCCTCACCACACTCCTGTGAGTGACCCCTCACCACGCTCCTGTGACCCCTCACCACACTCCTGTGAGTGACCCCTCACCACACTCCTGTGAGTGACCCCTCACCACACTCCTGTGACCCCTCACCACACTCCTGTGACCCCTCACCACACTCCTGGAAGTGCCCAGGAAACACCTCGGTCCACCATGCTGGACTTTGGTGGGACTGCACTTTGGTGTGCCGTGGGCTCCCTGTCTGGGGTGGGGAGACTGGTGTACCGTGTGTCCCCAGGGAAAGTCTTGTCACACAACAGCAGCAATGGACAAGACTATGCCTCAATCGAAATCAGTATCCAAGGGAGTCCTCTGGCTTCCACGGCACGTGTACACACAGGCACACGTGCAGACACACACCACACACATTCTACAAGCATTCTTGAGTTGAGCACGATGATGCACATCTTTAATCCCAGCTATCTGAAGGCAGAGGCAGGTGGATCTCTCTGAATTCAAGGCCAGCCTGGGCTACAGAGTTTCAGGTCAGTCAGAGCTGTATAATGAGACCTCATTTCAAACAAACAAATGAACAAAATGGTAAGGAGGAAAAGAAACAAAACACAGAACATCCAAGACTTTTCAGAGGGTGGCCCGGAGGGAGGGCTCGGCAGTTAGGAGTCCTTGCTGCTCTAGGAGAGGGCCTGAGTCCAGTTCCCAGCGGTGGTGATATTTGTTTGTGCTCTAACAAATAAAGCTGCCTGGAGATCCGAGTGTGGAGCCAGCCACTAGCTAGCTGTAGAGGCCAGGCAGTGGTGGCACACACCTGAAATCCCAGCGCTTGGGATCACATGCCTCTAGTACTAGATTACTCTAGTAATCACTAATTCTAGTACTTGGGAGGCACACGCCTTTAATCCCAGAACTAGGGAGGAGGAAACAGGAAGTGATATGGCTGGGCCAGGCCAGGAATATAGGTGGGTGGAGGTGGGAGCTCGGCCTTTTCAGGCTGAGGAGTTGGGGAGGTGAGAGATGACTGTGGCTTCTTCCTTTGTCTCTCTGATCTATCAGGATTTACCCCCCCTCCCAAAAAAAAAAAAAAAGAAAGAAAGAAAGAAAGAAAGAAAAAGGAAAAAGGAATGTAGAAATGATGGGATAAAGAGTAAATCATTGAATCTACACTGAAAAGAAACAAGGGGGATATAGATAGGATAAAGGGGTAGATTATTGAAATAATTTAAAAAAGCAACTACTTGTTGCTGGAGGGCTTCTCTCCAGGTTCCACCAAGCCCCGCAGTCCCACAATCCATGTATAAAATAATCACTCAGCTGCTTATATTATTTATAAACTGTATGGCCATGGCAGGCTTCTTGCTAACTGTTCTTATATCTTAAATTAACCCATTTCTATAAATCTATACCTTGCCACATGGCTCATGGCTTACCGGCGTCTTTACATGCTGCTTCTCCTGGTGGTGGCTGACAGTGTCTCCCTCTCCTTCTTCCTCTTCCCCCAATTCTCCTCTCTCCTTGTCCCACCTATACTTCCTGTCTGGTCACTGGCCATCAGTGTTTTATTTATATAGAGCGATATCCACAGCAACTACTTGTTTTAAATAATTTTGCATTGATATGGACCTTTGTATATTGATACACAGTTGAGACTATTTTTTGTTAGAATATACAGTACATACATTTCTAATCTTGTTCAAGGCATTGTACCTATACATCTCATTTAACAATGTAATGCAAATTGCTAGTCCTTGAAAGTTATTATTACAAACTAGGATAATAAAGAAATGAAGGTTAGTAGTTAGTCACCTATTACAATTAAACTTGCAGTCATGTTTGGCATGTTTTCAAGGTCAAACAGATACATTTTAAATAGATAGGTGGTCTTCAAACACTTCAGAGATCTACAGAATATGGCATTTAAACTGTTTTAATAACATAGGGGTTTGTTTTTGTTTTTGTTTTTTAATGACAATGAGACATGTCTGCTCCTGGCAGCACCAATCTACTTCAGAGAAGATGATGGGCATTGAAGAAATTCTGTATAGAGTTTACTTTCTTTGTAGCGAAAGTTAGTAACTGGGTAAGAAAATGCCCTTGCCTCAACTGCTGACAGTATGCTATTCAAAATGGACAAGCAGGACACAAAAGAAAGGACTGCAGAACTTTGCCAAAACAAGGCAGGAAGGCTCTTTAGAGAATCCTGCTTCACAGATGAGTCTGTCAGCTATGCCAGGCCTGTAGGCTGAAGATGGATGCCACAATGTTGCAGAGGAACCCTGGGTGGCTGTCCAGGCAGCCAGCTGTTTCTGTCATTTCTCACATTTTTTGGAAGTCACTTGCGTGCACTTCCTACTTCTCGAATCTCTGATGGAGTTGAAGACTTTATAGTTTTCCTTGTTACCAGATTCAGAAAAGAAATTCACTAAAGAGGTGTAAGGTGTATAAGGTTGAGAGACATTAAATATATCTGGCTCCGGGTTTTTATTATTAAGACCAATTAGGATTCACGCTCCACCCAGCATCCATGTCAGCTGGCCCACAAGCACCTGTAACTCCAGCTCCAGGGGATATGATGCCCTCTTCTGGCCTCTGTGGGACGGGGACACACACACACACACACACACACACACACACACACACACACACAGCTGTGGATGACTGTTTGATAAATAAAACACTAACTGGCCAGGAGCCAGGCAGGAAGTACAGGCAGGACTAGAGAGAGGAGAGAGGAAAAGGAGAGGACAGGAAGGCAGGAAGGGGAGACACCAGCTGCCGTCCAGGGAGCATCATGTAGAGGCAACAGGTAAAGCCACGGAACATGTGACGACATATAGATTAACAAAATTGGGCTTAGTATAAGAGTAAGAGCTAGACAATGGTAGGCCTGAGCTAATGGCCGAGCAGTTTAAACAAAGTAAGAGTCGGTGTGTTGATTTTATAAGTGGGCTCCCGGACTGGCGGGGCTTGGTGGGAGCTGGAAAGAAACTCTCCAGCTACACACACACACACACACACACACACACGCACACGCACACGCACACGCACACGCACACGAGAGAGAGAGAGAGAGAGAGAGAGAGAGAGAGAGAGAGAGAGAGAGAGAGAGAAAGTTAAAATGAAACAAATCTGTTTGTTTTCTGAGACAGGGTTTCTCTGTGTAGCCCTGGCTGTCCTGGAACTCTATAGACCAGGCTGGTCTCGAACTCAGAGATCCGCCTGCCTCTGCCTCCCAGTGCTGGGATTAAAGGTTTGCGCCACTGCCCTGGCTAAACAAGTCTTTTTCTTTAAGAGGATTGAATAAAAAGTCAGTGTGAGGCAGAGGCATCCATGGTTTCTCAGGAGTCATGGTTCCACCTACCTCCATGGTGATAGACAGCAGCCCAGATATTGCCACCAGTACCCCAAAGGACTGGTAGTCACTGGAACTGCCAGACTTGGACATGTCCTGGCTGACCAGCACCGGTACGAAGAAGTTGATGATAGATGTAAGGGCGCCGTGGACAATGGCTTGCAGGAAGATGCTGTAGTTGAACAGCTCATCTTTCTGGCCAGCCATGTACAACTTGGGCATCTTTAGGCTCTTCTCGGCAGTCACGTCCTGGACAGGAGGCAGAGGCTCTTAGGGGGGGTCAGGAAGTGGTGGAGTCTGCAGGGAGGGGCTCAAAGAGCGTCCCCAGAAGTTCATTCAGCACGTGGTAACGTATTCAAACCAAATGGCCCAATTTTCTTCCCACCAAAATAAATAAGTAAATATGTAAAATTTAAATGTGGGATAGACTCGAAACCCCGGTCTCAGTCCCACCTGTCCTCTCTGGCAGGGTCCCTCTGCGTCATGAACAGGAGGAACAGCACAGAGCCTTCCTCTGGAACCCTCTTCCCATTACACAGAAGGCTGGATAGAAGGTCTGGTTCTCAGGGTGCCAGAACCTCTCCAGCCAGAGGCCCCCTCTCGAGACCCCCATGAGACAGAGCTCTGGAAAGAGCAGGTGGCCTGCTGGGTGAAGAGACAGGACACAAGACCCTGCCTGGCACTCACCTGCTCAAACAGACCGATGTACAGGACTGGGAGCGTGGAGTACATCAGGTTAAAGAGAGCCAGGAACCAACCTTCATACAGGGGCTGCAACGGAGACCAGACCTCACCAGGGGCCCCGCGGCCGGCCGCCCAGGACAGGCGGCAACAAGGACAGACGTCCAAGTCTGGCACTTTAGAGGTTCTACAAGCCAGTGGAGAGAATGAGCTTCTAGACTCTTCTAGAATGGCATCAAGTTTGATTCTGACTAATGGAGCTAGAAGAGACCCAGGGAGAGCCGGCTCAGCTCTCCTCTTGATGCCAGACCTAACTGAGCTAAGAATAAACACCAGGAACCCAGAGCCTGCGCGCCCCAACCCTGGGGCGGATGATGCAGGAGGATGTCCAGCCTGGGCTAGGGTTGCTAAGTGCTCACCCTGCACTCTCAAAACCTTGGGCTTCACCCCTAGCATGTGCACTCAGCGTGGGAGCCCCCAAGGCTCTGTGCACAGTAGGCCAGCACCCTGCCACCTGAGCCACGGCTCCAGGCACTCACTCTGTGTTCTGAAACGGGTCTAACAACAACCTAGCTATATTGTATTTTATTATTTTGGTTTCTCTGTGCAGCCCTGGCTGTCCTGGATCTCACTCTGTAGCCCAGGCTGGCCTGGAACTCACAGAGATCCTCCTGCCTCTGCCTCCCCAGTGCTGGGATTAAAGGTGAGCGCCACCTCCGCCCAGGTTTAACCTAGCTATCTTGAACCCATGGTAATCTTCCTGCCTCATCATCCTCAAAACTGTCATGATAGGTGTGCACCACCACACCTCATCTGCCCAGGTAGTCTTGGACTAGTGGCAATCCTCCTGCCTCAGCATCCTCCCGCCCTCCCCCACACACACCTGTGCGGTGAAGCCGTTGAACAAGGAGAACCAGATCTGGGCCATCATGCTGGCCACCGTCTTGTAGAAAAAGTAACGCAGGAACTTGCAGACGCGCATGTAGGACCAGCGCCCATGCACGAGGAGCAGCCGCTGCAGGTAGCAGAACTGGGCCAGCACGTAGTCGCTGTTCTGAACGGCCTGCATGCCCTCCTGACCCGCCAGCCCCACGCCGATGTCTGCAGCTGCAGGGGCCACGGCAGCCGCTACCAGCTGTCCTGGGCCCAATCCTCAGGCCCCACCCCTCGGCTGCACCCCCCTCGGCCCCACCCCTCGGCCCCACCCCCTCAGCCCCACCCCTCCCACCCACCCCCAGGCCTGCCACCCACTCTTGATCATGTTCACGTCGTTGGCTCCGTCTCCGATGGCCAGCGTCACCACCTGCTGGTATTTCTTCACCAACGCCACCACCAGGGCCTTCTGCTTGGGCGTCACCCTGCAGCAGATGACGGCCTGGCATTTGGAGGCCAGGTCGACGAAGGCCCTCTCCCGCTGCTCCTCGGGGCTCTCGCCAGTCTTGGAGGTGACTGACGGGGATGGTGCCAGGGAGGACCCAAAGCTTCGGAACATCTGGGAGATCCTCCGCGCCTGGAGGAAGTCCATCCTGGACATCACCGGCTCCTGGGCGACCTCATCCACCACCGCGTTCTGGACCAGAGCTCGGGGCTCCTTGCGCAAGGACAGGAGCAACTGATCCTGGGTGTCAGAGATGGGAGACGGGATGGGTGGGGGACCGGATGGGTCACTAGGCCCGCATCACCGTCCTGGCATGTCCCCACCCCCGTTTGGCCAGCGCGGCTGCTCCTCGCCCGCAGTGGCCCTCACCAGGAACTCCCCGTTGATGATCAAGGCCATGTTGTGGTGGGTCATCATCTTGAAGGACCTGTGCTGCTCGTTCCAATAGTTGTCCAGTAAACGCCTGTGGGGACATGGGGTGGAGGAACAGTGGCGCCATCGGCCTACCCATGGGACGGTGCGAGGGTGGCAGGGAGGTCCACCTGCTTACTTGATGTCCTTATCTTCCATGATGATCATGTTCTCCGACAGCAGCTTGCACGCGAAGCCGATGTTCACCGCAGTCTCTGCAAACCCAGCCAGGTGCATGCACTTCGGCTCAGCGCCAGATCCAGGAGCCCCGCCCCCGCGCCCGGAGGCCCCGCCCACACGGAGGGCCCGGTCCCCTGCGGCCTCCTCCCCCCACCTCCCGGCTGGCCGCAGTGATTGGTCCGGAGCGGATGCTGTCATAACAGGGCTGGCCAATCAGAGGGAGGCCTAGGACTTGCGCCGCGGGGCCTAGGAAGTCTGAAAGGGATGCGGATGCTCTAGATACAGAGCTGGGGTAGAGCTGGGATCCTGCGGCCCACCACACTTGGAGCAAACACGAAAATGTCAAATGTGTTGGAAAGTCAGAAGCAAAAAGTCAAAAGGAAAACAAACTGAAAACAAAACAAAATATAACCAAAAATGAAAACCTCAAAAATTGTCCATACATGGGTAGGAGGGAGCGCCTCAAGGCTGACCTGGAGGCCCGCAGGAGGCCACCTCAGGGCAGGTGTGTGAAGGGGTCCCCACCCGGCTGTGTGATGGTCACGACGAACCTCTCCGGGGTTGCGCGAGGCACGTGTCCCACTCCTGGGGACGCCCCAGGTGCGGCAGAGCCGGGGACCCACCTGGCTTGTCCCCGGTCAGCACCCACACTTTAATGTTCCCCTTCTTGAGGCATCTGATGGTCTCAGGCACGCCGTCCTGCAGCTTGTCTTCAATGGCTGTGGCTCCCAGCAGCTGGGGGGCAAGCACAGGGTTGGACCACAAGACCCAGGCGCAAGGAGCCCAGGCGGCCGGTCCCGCCCTGCCGGTCCAGCCACCTGGAGGTTCTGTTCCATCTTGTTGTACACGTGGTGCAGGGCCTGCGCGCGGTTCTGCAGCAAGAGAGCGGCCTCCTGGTGCTCGGGCTCCCACTGCTTATAGGCGTCCTCCGCCACCTCCTTGTAGGCCAGGCACAGCGTGCGCAGGGTCTGCTCTGCGAAGGCCTGCGGCAGCCCGACCATGAACACCCGACCACCGGTCCTCAGGGTCCTGCTTATCCCCAGGGTCGCCAGCCCTCGCGCCTCTGGACCTTTGCACAGGCCGCACCCTTCTGCTAATACCCTCCCCACGCATGGCTCAGACAATTCTTTCTTTCTTCATTTTTTGGTTTTTCGGGACAGGGTTTCTCCGTGTAGTTTTGGTTCCTGTCCTGGATCTCACTCTGTAGCCCAGGCTGGCCTCGAACTCACAGATATCCACCTGCCTCTGCCTCCCGAGTGCTGGGATTAAAGGCGCAGGCCACCACTGCCTGGCTCCAATTCTTTCTTGAGACTTGATAGCCCAAGGCTAGCCTGAGTTCCTCACCCTCCTGCCTCAGATGTCCAGAGCTAGGCAGGTGTGTGTGCCCACACTCCAGGACTCTCCTAACATCACCATGGGGAGGGACACCTGTGACCCTGGCATCCCTCAGGGCGCTCCCTTCCAGGCCCTTGGGCAGATCTGAAACGTGTTTACTCCTGAAGGCCAGGGAAAGGTGCTGCTTGCTTCTCGTGTCCCTCTATCCCATAAGGCCCTGGGAACTCTGACCACAGCTATTGGCTGATCGGGGTGGTGGGGTCAGGCTTGACTATCAACTGGGTCTCCACTGTGAGGGGCACCTCAGACAGGTTCTTCACTGGACCTCAGTTTACCCACCCGCTCTACGGAAAGTTGATCCGTCTGATTGAGGCCCTGGACTCTGGGTCTTCATTTTGAAGGGCCTGAACCCCCTCTCCCACAGCAGAGAAGGGCACCTGAGAGCCCTCAGCAAAGCCCTTGGACACACGGACAGACAGACACTCCCGGCCTGCCGGTTAGGGACTGAGGGCAGGGAGTTAGCTGGGGTACCCCTGTGTGGAGTAGAAAGACACTGGAGAGTTCAGCGCCTCTCGGCTTCTGTGGGGGCGGGGGGTGGAACATGGGTGAACATGCGCCATGAGCAACCTGCCCAAGCGTACGTCCGGCCTCAGTCCGCACCCGCGCACACTGGCTCTCCCAGCAAACTCACAGCCAAGACTTCCTCTGTGGTGGCCTCCATGACACCCTTCCTGTGAAGACGCTCCAAGATGACGGTGTCTGCGCCCTTGGTGTAGAGGCAGATGGAGCCCTCTGGGTTCCGGACTGTGGGGGAGGGTAAGGCCCTGATGTCTGCTTGTCCACTGCTACAGGGCACAGGGGTGGGGGGTGGGGGGCCTGGGGCTCACCCAGCACTGACATCCGTTTCCGAACGCTGTTGAAATCCATCATGGCCAGAACCTGGTAGACCCGCTCCTCCCCCAGCTCCACCAGGGTGATGGTGTCCTGGGTCCGAGACAAAAACACATATCCAAAGTTCCTGGCGGCGGTAACCAGTGCTTCTTCATCAGGGGAGGCCGCCTGATACAGCAGCTGATCTGACAGATAAAGGGGGTGTGGGTAAGAAGGGGTGGGGGGTGGGGGTCAGGAGGGGTCAGGAGGGGCAGCCAGCCATCTCCAGCCCCTTAGACAGGACCGCACAGCAGACCCTAACTGCAGCTCCCAGGCGGTGGGGCTCCCGGCCCTGGAGGCCCTGGTGGCCCCGGTGGCCCCGGCCGCCGCCGGCCGCACTCACTGTCTTTCTCCTGGACCATCACGGTGTGGCAGATGGCCAGCAGGCGCCAGAACTCCTGCACCGCCCTGTCCCGCTGGCCCCGCACCAGGGACTCCAGCTCCTTATTGTAGAACTGGAGTTTGCCGTCGGCGAACAGGTTCCAGGCATAGGGGTTCCGCTGGGAGACGGCGGGGTGCAGGCAGCAGGGTCAGGCCTCGGCCACACACCCCATCCCGGCCTACCCACGCTGCTCCCCCGAGGCGGGTCCACAGGGCTCACCTTTCGGAGCGTACCATGCTCATCATCCGAATCTGGGGAAAGAACCAGCTTCAGGATTCGGCTTCCCCGGGAGGCCACACTTTTGGGATCCCCTGGCTCCGGCCCTTGCTTCCAGGGGACACGTTATACTATTATGGAGCTAGGGTTCTGAGTTCAGGTGTTCATTAGGAGATCCCCAGGGCGGTCTTACCAGGAAGCTGGGGGGGGGGGGGGGCGGGCGGGGCGGGGCGGGGCGGGGCGTCACCGTAGACGTGGCCGTTGATACAGCACTTCTTGAAGGTCATGATGTTCTGTGTCAGCGTTCCGGTCTTGTCTGAGAAGATGTACTGCACCTGCCCCAGCTGGTCGTTGAGGCTGGTGCTGCGGGCCTTGGCCGGCATGTCCAGGGGTTCGTAGTACATGTTGAGGTCCCAGTTGATGAAGAAGCTGTTCCCCAGGTAGATGAACTCGGCACTGCCAACGGCCAAGGCCATGCTCAAGTCAGGGTTGCTCCAAGTCCACACCCTGTGGAGAGGGACCCCCAAGGCCTGCCCAGGAGCTTACATGATGAACATGGCCATGGGCACCATGACGCTGAGCAGGATGAGGAAGCCCCAGAAAATGAAGAAAACCTCCATGGCCTCCGTGCGCTGGTGCAGCGCCGACACGTAGTAGTGTTTCCCTTTGAAGTCTTTCACCATGAAGGTGAAGCCCAAAGCTAGCAACAGGGAGCCGATCACCAGGAACACGAAGATCTGTGAGGAGGAGAGAGACGGGTGGGGGCCTGCACATGGGGTCCAGCAGACACGGGCATTCATCCAGGAGGTGCCTGGGGGAAGGGAGGGCGAGAGGGCTCTCTCCGGGTCCCAGTCCAGCTTCGGAGCTCTTTGTCTTTAATCAAAGCTGGCCCCTGAGTCCTGACCTCCTTCATGAGGCCACCATAAAACCTAACACAAAGGAGCCCAGGGCGGGTCTGCACCTTCGTGCGGGGTACAGGGAGGGGGATGGAAGCTCAAAATTAGCCCAGGCTGTACAGCAATAAAAAGAAGCAGGAGGGAAGGGGGGGGGGGTGAGGAGGCAACAGGGATCCAGGGCATCTGCCGCAGAGTGGGGCCATCACCTCACTCTTCAGGGTCCTCACAGGCTCTCCTGGACGCCTTACCAGGACCACCAGCTTGTTCATCAGCAGGTCCAGCTTGGTCCTCTTCAGATGAATCTTTCCACAGTTCTTCATGATCTTTGTGTCTAAACCTGCAAGATTATTTCCATCTGTCGTATACCTGTACACCATTCAAATGTCCACCCATCCATCCATCCACCTATCTATCCATTCAGTCATCTGTCCATCCATCCATCTACCCACCCACACTCCCACCCATCCATCCATCCACCCACCCACCCACCCATCCACCCACCCATCCACCCACCCATCCACCCATCCACCCACCCACCCATCCACCCATCCACCCATCCACCCATCCATCCATCCACCCACCCACCCATCCATCCACCCACCATCCACCATCCATCCACCCACCCACCCACCCATCCACCCATCTATCCATCCATCCACCCATCCACCCACCCATCCACCCATCCACCCATCCATCCATCCATCCATCCATCCATCCACCCATCCACCCATCCACCCATCCACCCACCCATCCACCCATCCACCCATCCATCCATCCATCCACCCATCCATCCATCTATCCACCCATCCATCCACCCATCCACCCATCCACACATCTATTCACTCACCCACCTGTCCATCCTTCCTTTCCTCTACACAGCAACATTTTATTTTCTCAGCGACAACCAGAGTGTTGACCACTAGTCTATCTGACAATACCCAGGGCCCACATCATGCAGGCTTTGGGGTCCCTCATCAACTTCAGGATTCTCCCTCAGTTCCCCAATCCAGAGGCCCATGCGCTGTACCAGCGTAGATGACCAGGCCGTAGCAGGTGTCTGTGTTGCGGATCTTGCAGCCACGCAGGAGGAGGTTCCCGATGTCCAGTGGGTACTTCCTGCTGTTCCACTCCAGGCTCCCCACGAAGTCATGCATCCGGCTGTTGGGTTCCTCACATGTCACTATACCTGTGGGACCCAGTAAGTAGCAGCCAAATGGCCTCAGCATTGGTCCCCGGCCTGCGGCTTCCTGCCACATTCCTGTCGCTACCCAACTCAGGCCACCCTGCTGGGTCCACACTCCCTCCTGGCACCCCAGCACCATCTCTCAGCCTCCTCTGAAATGCTCCAAAGTCGACCATCACGGCCTCAGAACTTTTGCATATTCTGTTCCTGCCACCCAATCACACCCGCCTCCAGCCCCTTCCCTTGCGGCTGAATCTTGGATGAATGTCGTTGCAATGTTCATGCCTTCAATGACACCAGTGTTTGTGAGCCGCCCCTCCTCAGACATCTCTGTGACCTTCACAGGCCTGCAGAGAGATGGTCCACAGCAGGCAACTCAACTCAGTAGCCAGTGCTCGCTCAAACTTCTGGAGTCTGACCCCAAGTGATTTATTTTAGGCATATTTAAGCATGGCACAGTTTGGTGAAAATTAATTCTGGTGATGATTAACTCAATCCTCTGTGCACAACAATGCATACATAAATCTCCTCGAGGAACAAGATAGGCTTAGATTGAAACTCTTTGTGAAACCCATAAAGACATGTTCTAGAAAGGTAACGGTGCACACCTTTAATCCCAGCACTGGGGAGGCAGAGGCAGGTGGATCTCTGTGAGTTTGAGGCCAGCCTGGTCCACCAAGCGAATTCCAGGACAAGCACCAAAACTACACAGAGAAACTCTGTCTGAAAAACAAAAGTAAAATTCTTTAAAAATCAACAAAATGAAGAAAAGATAAATCTGAGGACTTGGCTCCAGCAGAAGGCAACCTCACCCATGATCCTCTGCTGTCTTAAGAGCCCAGGGCCTAGTGGTCATGTGTGACCTGTCGGGGGACAGGCACAGAGGACAGGCAGGGTTCAGCACTTTCCCTGGAGCCCACACACCTAAGGGTGTTCAGCATGGACAATATCTTGGGGTCCTGACTTGTTGACCACCCAGCATTCCAGCAGGGGGCAGCACTGTCCTTCAGAGGAGGAGACCCAAAGCTCAGGGAGGCTTGCACTGGGATGCTCTGCCACCCCACCCCCCACCCACACACGGTCTACTCTGGAACTTTCTCCTCCTCACCTGACACACTAAACGAGCGTGTACCGTGTGCCAAGTGCTAGGCCCTGCAGGCCCTAGGGTCATTGCGGATGGAGGTGGAGCAGGCACAGGGTCTTATGCTCACAGAAAGCACCAGAAACCTGGATGTGAAGCCCACAGGGTTCTCCTTCAATGGAGTGAATGCAACCCCTGTTCTCAGCCCAGAAGACTGACGGACATGCTCACGGCGACCTTTGTGCTCTCTGGCCGGAGACCACACCGAATCAACCCCTCCCCCGACCCTTACTGCAACTGTCTCTTCTTGGCCAAGCTATAGAATGTATCTTTTGTTTTGCTTTGTTTTTGTTTTTTCAAGACGGGGTTTCTCTGTGTAGTTTTGGTGCCTGTCCTGGATCTCACTCTGTAGCCCAGGCTGGCCTCGAACTCACAGAGATCCTCCTGCCTCTGCCTCCCCAGTGCTGGGATCAAAGGCGTGTCGGACCTTCAGTTTTTAAGTACACATCTTTGTACAGGTGTGGACACATGTGTGCAGGAGCCTGCGGAGCCTAGAGGCTCGGGTCCCTTGGAGCTGGAGTGACAGGCTGTAGCCAGCCAGTGAGAACCAAACTCAGGTCTTCTGCAAGAGTGACAGGTCCTCTTACCCTCACCAGCCCTCAAACCTGGGATCCTCCTGCCTCAGCCTCCTGAGTGCTAGAAATATTGTTAAGTTCTAAAGAAGATTAGAGAAACCAAGCCGGTGTGCTGTGGCTGGAGAGAACATGCGCATCTACATCACTGCGAGCAAATTGCCTTTGCACTAAGACAGGAAAAAAAATAAAACCTCTTAAGTGGCCATGAAAACCTCAAAACGACTGTGAAAACACCCGTGTCTGCTTGCCGAGCAGCAGCCAACGCCACACCAGCCCGGGAACATTCCTGTGGTAGGGAAGGAACTGCGGATGTGTAGGGTGTGGGGTTGGGGTCCCTTTCCATGGTGGCAGCATGGTAGAAGGGCCACAGGCTGGCAGAGGCACAGGACTGGCGCTGAGCTGTGCGCGACCCCACCCACCATCCATCCTGACCCAGCAAAGAGGCCTAGAGAGGCACGCAGGGCCCCCATCCCCTCACCCTGGAAGGAAGCCATCTTCTTCGGGCTCGTCAGCTCATGGTGCGTGACCGTCAGAGCCTGTCTGAACTTCAAGTTGGTCTCTCTGGGGACAAGAGCGGGGTGAAAAGTCGTGGAAACGTGGCTGTGGCTGACACCCTGCAGTGAGAAGCCGTACGCCCTCTAGGCCCTTGACCACTTTTGCTGAGCACCTACTGTATGTACAGAAGATGAGCCCAGAGAGGGAGTGTGCCTCATCTGAGGCCACACAGCACACCTGCCCATGGGTCCAGGCTGGGCCTAGGCGTCTGGCCTGGGTACAGGCACGCTGGTGCCCTGAAGGCGTAGCTGAACTATCTGGCTGTGTTTAGCCACAGGGGAAGCAGGGTTCCTCTGTCACCCAAGCCCCCAGGGGAGCCATGGCCTCTTACCCATCAATGTCTGCAGTTTCCACGTAGCATAGGCTACTGGGCTCTGTGCTGGCCAGCAGGAGCAGGTCAGCCTGAGGTGGAGCAGGGAGGAGTCAGGACTGCTGCGGGCCTCCCCCAGGGGCGCTCTCGGTGGGGCCTCCCCCAGGGGCGCTCTCGGTGGGGCCTCCCCCAGGGGCGCTCTCGGTGGGGCCCTCCCCCAGGGGTGCTCTCGGTGGGGCCTCCCCCAGGGGCGCTCTCGGTGGGGCCTCCCCCAGGGGCGCTCTCGGTGGGGCCTCCCCCAGGGGCGCTCACGGTGGGGCCCTCCCCCAGGGGCGCTCACCGGGACGATGCTGTCCTTGCTGAGGCACACCACATCCCCCACACACAGATTCTTCCATTTCTTCCACAGGAAACTACAAGGCGGGATGCGGTGTCATGCTTATGCCCCAGGTGCCCAGGTCACTGGACCGCGGTGGCCACCTCTGGGGCCCCTGCGGAGCGTCCGTCCTGCAAGGCTCAGCTCAGCAGCCACCGCCCCAGGAACCTTCCCCAGCCTGCTGATGTCCCCCCATGGGGTCCATGTCTCCATGCAGTGCTCTCCAGGCCCCCATCCACGTCCTTCTTAGCCTTTCCTCAAGGGGCAGCCCTATGTCTCAGCTCCACCATCCACAGAGCCAACACCCAGCATGGCAGACCCTGGGCTCCGATCAGACTCAGCTGGGATGTACACTGTGTGTGTCCTGGTTAGTGTCTGTGTCCCTGACACGAGCCAGAGTCATCCGCGAGGAGGGACTTTCAGCCGGGAAAACGCCCAACATGTTGGCCCGTGGGTGTGTCTTTTCTCGATGATGATTGATGTGGGGAGGGCCCGCCCCGCCCACTGTGGGCGTGGCCACCCCGGGCGGGCGGTCCTGGGCTGTGCCGGACAGCGGGTCCAGCAGCCCTGGGAGCAGGTCCGTGAGCAGTGTTCCTCCACGGCCCCCATCCGCTCCCTCGGGTCCTGCCCGGCTTCCCTCGCGATGGAAACAAACCCTCGCCTCCCGAGTCGCTTTTGGTCACAGCGACAGAAACCCAACCAGGACAGTGTTGGAGGTGTAGCCCCCCAGTGGCCTCCCCTGTCCCACATGTCCCCCATCCCTGTGGTGCCTGTCAGCCTCACCTCTTCCCTCTCAGGATCTGGCAGGGCCTGTTGTTGACGATCTTATCGCTCCTGTGTCGACCCTGGGCCAACAGAATGAGTCAGAGAGCTGCCTGGTCCCCGGTCGCCACTCTGCCCGGGTCCCCGAGACAGAGGCAGAGCCAGGGGTGCCTGTTCCCAAGGAGGCGCAGCGCACTCTGCCCCCAGACGCCTGGGCTCACGCTGGGTGTGGTCTGGGGACGGCCCCTGCCTCCCATCCCTGGCCATCGCCAGCCCAGCCTCACTCACAATATCATCCACCAGGTCCCGGGTGGCTCGGATCACAAGGAGGCAGACGAGAGGCGCAAAGAGCGTGAACCAGGGCAGCGTGGAGATCTCAGGGATGCTCTGTGGGCACCAGGAGGTCACAATGGCCCCTACCCTACCTCCTCAGACCACCCTGACCTCCCCTTCCTCTTCTGTCCCCTCCAGGGAGCAGCCACAGACCCCTGCCCCGACCCTTCTCTGCAGACAGAGTCACGGCGGGCGGGGCCTGGCTGACCCCTCTGCACGCAGCAGGCGCTCAGTGTAGGTTTTGAGATCTGATGGGTGAAAGTCGACCAGAAATGAGGTGCTGGCTGGTGGGGTGCACCCGAGACACTGCTCACAGCTGGACGGGGGCACCTCCGCGGAGGGCACACCCCTCAGGCCGCATCAACCAGAGCCCGGCCAGGGTGTGGGCCTGGGAAGCCAAGAGGGTTGTGCCTTCCTGAACCTGCATTTACTGAGCACTTCCTGAATGTAAAGACTTAAGGCAGCATTTGCTGAGTGCCTGCTGAACACAAGGCCCCAGGGCAGTGTTTGCTGAATACAAACTCTCGGGCACCCACCTTTGGCCTTCAGCATGTGCGATGCCCTCCTGCCTGCCAGGGACTGGGCGGCTGGCACACAAGAGGGCAGGGAGAGGGACCCTCGCCCGCCACACCACCAAGAGCGCAAGTCTTCAGAGGTGACCCCCACCTAAGGGAGCTCCTGGAACCCGAGGCCCGCCCCGCCCCGCCCACACTCACCCAGCAGCTCCGCCCCGCCCACACCTCACCCATCAGCCCCGCCCCGCCCACACCTCACCCATCAGCCCCGCCCCGCCCACACCGCACCAGCCCCGCCCACCCACACTCACCAGCCCCGCCCCGCCCACATCTCGCTCACCAGCCCCGCCCTCGCCCCGCCCACACCTCGATCAAGGCCCCTCCCCCGTCCCGCCCACACCTCACTCACCAGCCCCCGCCCCGCCCTCACCTCGCTCTCCAGCCCCGCCCCCGCCCCGCCCACACCTATTCACCAGCCCCGCCCCCGCCCCGCCCTCACCTCGCTCCCCAGCCCCGCCCCGTCCCGCCCACATCTCTCTCACCGGCCCCGCCCCGCCCCCATCTTGCTTACCGGCCCCGCCCCGCCCCGCCCACACTCACGCACCGGCCCCGCCCCACACCGCCCACACTTCGCTCCCCAGCCCCGCCCCGTCCCGCCCACATCTCTCTCACCGGCCCCGCCCCGCCCACATCTTGCTTACCGGCCCCGCCCCCGCCCCCACCCCGCTCACCGGCCCAGCCCCGTCCCGCCCATATCTCTCTCACCGGCCCCGTCCCGCCCACATCTTGCTCACCGGCCCCGCCCCGCCCACACTCGCTCACCGGCCCCGCCCCGTCCCGCACACACCGCACACACCGGCCCCGCCCCGCCCCGCCCCGCCCACCTGCAGGATGATGATGAGAAGGAAGTACAGGTTGGACGTCCGATGGAACTGCTCAAACAGGTTCAGAGGCAGAAAGGAGAAGAAGTTGTACTTGGCTGTGTGGATGGCGTTGCTCTAGAACGAGAGCCGCCAGCAGTCGGCATGCGGCGCTGCCCGTGCCTGCTGCCCACCTGAGCCTCCCCGCAGGCTCCCAGCAGGCGTTAAGGAGGCGCTACTCAGTGCCAAGTCCTGGAGCTGAGTGACACTCAGCGGGGATTGTGGGTACGCCTGGTGGGAGTCCTAACTGACCGCTGCTGGGTTAGCTCGCAGGGAAGGAGTGAAGCCAGGGACTTGAAGAGAATAGACATCACTGTCGTGATTAAAACAAGGACGGCAGTGGCAGCAATGCCCGGGGGCACAGGCCTGTCATCCTAGCACTCAGGAGGCTGAGGCAGAAGGAGCCTGCCTGGCTGACAGGGGACTGAAGGTCGCCCTGCCTTTGAGTAAAAGGTAAAATGTGAGCTCAGGGGTGGAGCCCCGCCTAGAACCCCCAGTGAGGGGCTGGGGGCGTGGTCAGGATGGGCCCCGCCCAGAATCCCCAGTGAGGGGCTGGGGGCGTGGTCAGAAGGCCTTTGGTTCTATTGCTAATCCTGCAGTAAATTCCCTAGCGCTAGGAAGGCTGAGGCAGGAGGATGAGGAGTTACAGTCTCCCAGGGTGGATCCCGGCACGGCAGGGCCGGGCCCTGGGCGACTCACCTTGTACTTCTTCTGTCTCCAGCACAGGAAGCCCTTCTTCCTGAACTGCTGGTGGTAGGCGCGGTCGTTGGCCCTCACCTCCCAGGTGAACGCTGCGGAGAGCGGCACAGGCGCTGCTGGAGCTCCGCCAGCGACAGCCGCCAGCGGCGTCGCCCTGGAGCCTGAGGGCTAATGGGCCCCGGGGGGCCGGCACAGCGATGCCCATCTCAGGCCGGGGCTGGTAAACAGCAGGGCTGGACAGAGGAGCCGCTGGGGGCCAACGGTCCCGGGCCTGGAGGCGGCCACGGGGCGGTGACGGGCGGACTCTGGTCCCCCAGGGAACTCCATGGTCACCTGGTCACAGGGCAGCCCGGGCAGAGCCCCATTCCGTCCCCCGCACCCCCTCCCCAGCCTGCCTTACTGCTGACCTGTGTCTTTATCCTCCAGGTCTCCCGCAAGGTGAACATCATCCATGCTGGCGGGGCTGTGGGGTTCAGAAAGAGCCGGAAGTCACAATCGCCCTCCGGCCGCCACGCCCCTGCCCAGGGCTGCGGGCACGGCCTCCGGGATCTGGAGGCCGGCCTGCCCTCTAAAATACCGTCCCGCAAGCTGGGCCAGCAACCCCATGCCTGGGAGGCGGGGCAGGATTGCTGGGGTCAGCACAGCCCGGGGTTGCAGCAAGGCCTCGTCTTGGGAACTAAACAGAGGCTGGGGTGTAGCTTAGAGGAGAATCTCCCCTCACCGCTCACTCAGCCTACGTCCCCCATTCCCAGCTGGCCGCCCGGGGCGCGGACATCACTGCCCAGATGCCTCCAGCCACCGCGAGGAAGCCGGGGCTGCCCCTGCTGTCCACCTGCTCCCTCGAGCGCGGGCCAACCGTGTTCAATCCGTGTTCACTGACCCCGCGGGGCCGGGGGGTGCATGTGCGACATCACCTCACAGCTGTTTCTATGAGCAGAGAACGGTGTGGTGGCACAGGCCTTTAATCCTAGCAGTGGCCGTCTGTGGCCTGGCCTTGGGGCCGCCAAGTGTGGTGACTCACGTCAACCTTTCTGATAGTCTGTCTTTTGAGTCAGGGTCTCACTATGTAGACCAGGCTGGCCTTGAACTCATGATTCTCCTGCCTCGGCCTCCGGGAGCAGCTTGCATGACAGGGCTGTGCTACCACACCTGGCTAGTCTGGGCAGTGAGTCTGGCATTGTAACCGGGGACCCCGGTCCCCACTGCAAGTCTGCACAGACTGTGCCTAGGCAGCCGGCCGCTGCCTCCATCACCCCGGCAGCTCTTCACCCCCCAGGCCCCCAGCAGTCCCCTAGCTCGCCCAGATGTCCCCGTCCCCTCCTCCACCCCCATCCCCCCACCCCACATCCACACCCCCTCCCCCCCCCATGGTAAGTTCCTCACCCTTCAGCTCTCATCCTGTACTTCCCAGACCGGCCCGTCGGGATCCTCCGCCTCCTAGGGGCTTCCTGAGGAGCCGGGATGTCCCCCATCCCGCCTCTGGTCACCTCCAGAACCGTCACTGCGCTAGCGTTCCGCATCTCCCCCAGGGACAGGGACTGTTGGTGTCTGAGTCATGTGTGTCCCCAGGGCATCCTCCTGGCTCAGCGCCAGCCCTGTCCTGGGAGACTGAGCCCTGCCTTGCCCGAGCCTCAGAGGGAAACCGAGGCTCGGAGGCTCGGGAAGGGGGTGGGAGGGATGGGGTGAGGAGACCCGTGGGGCAGCTGGGATTCTAGGGGCCTCAGTCGAGTGGATCTCAACCTTCCTGATGCTGTGACCCTTTCATATAGTTCCTCCCCAACCACAAAATCTGTTGTTGTTGTTATTATTTTTATTATTATTATTATTATTATTATTATTTTGTTTCTTTGAGACAGGGTTTCTCTGTGTAGCCCAGGCTGTCCTCAAACTCACAGAGATCCGCCTGCCCCGGCGTCCGAGTGCCGGGATTAAAGGCGTGCGCCCCCACCCCACCCCACCCCACCCCACCCCACCCCACCCCACCCCCCTCCATTACTTTGTTGTTACTTCATAGCTGTAATTTTGCGGTCACTATGAATCCTGTCAATCAATATCCGTGCTTTCCGATGGCCTTGGGCGACCCTGGTGGGTCCCGACCCATCGGTTGAGAACTGCTCCAGTCAAGAGGCGCCCTCTGCGCCCCGTGTCTAGGACAGGCCCACCGCGCACTCGCCGGACACCCATTGGCAGTGCCCCCCAGTAGCCGCCATGCACGGCCTTAGTAAACTCTGTCCCCAGACTGCCCCGTCCGTAACCCCCACCTCGGTGTCTGATTTCACGAACCTCGACGGCGCGCCATCTCCTGCCCCCAATGCCGACACCCCAGCCCTGTGACCCGCAGAGCCCAGAGAGGTCACACTCATGCCCTGGGATGCACAGCATCGATGCTCACCTGAGGGGGCCGGGCTTGGTGGGGCCGGGCTGCCTAGGGCCGGCCGCCAGCGGCGTCCAGGGCCGCCGATGTGGTGGAACTGTTAGCCTGGTGCCAACGGGTCTGAAACGGGCGGCGCGGGCGCGGGGGCGGGGCCCGGGGAGGGGGCGGGGCCCGGGAGGGGCGGGGCCCGGGAAGGGGCGGGGCCTGGAGAAGGGGGCGGGGCTGGAGAAGGGGCGGGGCCTGGAGAAGGTGGGGCTTAGTTGGGTGGCTTGGGTAAGGGTCCGCTGTTGCGGGTGGGACCAGGTCACCGTGGTGTGGCTAGGTCTTGTAGGCAAGGCCATGGCCTAGAGCTAGGCGGGGTGGCGCCAGGCCTTGTGGGCGTGGCCAATCTTGTGTTGGGGCCATGCTTGTGGGTGGGGCAAGAATGGACGGGGCCGGCATCATGGGTGGAGCCCGGCTTCAGGGCAGCTCCCTGCCGGGTGGGTGAAGCCACGCCCTGTGGGTGGAGCCACGTTTCGTGGGTGGAGCTATGCCTCATGGGCAGAAGCATGCGTCATGGGCCAGGAATGAGGGCAAGCAGGGCCAGAGAAGCCTTGCTGACACGCCAGGCCGTGGAGCCCGCAGGGCTCTGGAGCCCCTGGGGGCGAGGCCAGACCTAGGAAAATTGTGAAAGGTGAAGTGCCGATCCGGGGGCCAGGCTGCAAATGGATGGGGAGCTCCTAGAGCAGGGCATCCCTGGGGTGTCGGGAAGGGACCCGGTGGTGGTGGGTCCGTGGTCTGGGCTTCCATTCTGCAGCGCAGGATTTGAGGAGCAAAGGCCGGCCTCGGGACAAGACCCGGGTTGAGAATCACTGGTCAAGTATTTCTCCTGTCCTTTTGGATGGCCTTTGGGAGATCTACCCTGACAGGGCAAGGGGACAATCACACGGGGGACAGCCGCCCCTCCACAGACATCCACAGGCCCTGAGGCCGTCAATGCAGAGCCGGGGAAGCTAACAGAAAGGTCCTTGTAGGCTGGCCTCCTGCCCCGGGCAAACCTCCAGGGTCCCTTGACATGTCCTGGGCAGGGCATAGGCAGAGACACACATCAAAGCACCCAAGACAGACACTTGGACTCTTGTGAATACATCGGCACCGTTTATTTTTTTAAAAAAACTTTACATTAGGTAGAAGATGGGACAGATTGGTCGAGAGAACCCTGAGGGTAGATGGCCCGGCTTAACCAAGGAAGCTCCCACGGACCCTGCAGCCGAGAGCTCCCTACACCGCGCAGTAACCCCTGGAAGCTGCCCTTGCCGTGAGCCACAGACCCCGCAGGAGGCTTGCCCTGACCCTCACAGCTGGGTCGCCCTGCATGGTTCTAGTTCCAGCTAGCCAAGCCAGGGCCTGATGGCTCTGGGGCTCCTCTGTGCCCAACAGGTAACTGCCAAGAGGAGGCCAGTCATGCCGAGGTCACATGGGACATGAGAACTGCAGAATTAATTTCCTGGCCTAGGGACAGAGTGGCCTGGATGGCCGGGCCCGTTCTCAAGACACCTCGTGGTAGGGGTTCCTGGTTTCCACTCTGGACCTTGTCTACGTAGCTGGGCTCACACAGGCGATGAGACCACACCACCAGCCTGCACTAGACACAAGGTGACCCTCAGGAGAGGGCGGGCTGGCAAGCACGGCCTACCCAAGCTTTGGGCTATCTCACAGAGATCCCCAGGGCAGGGTGGCATGGGCCCACTTGGGATCAGAGATGGTTTCTGGGCAAGGGAATAATTTGTTTTCCTTGACCCTGGCCCCTGGGACAGGGGCCACAAGGGGGTGTGTTGGGGTCCTGCCTGGCCCCCAAAGCACCACACACTAGGAAATCTAAAGTTCATACAAACATTTATTCTGTTCCTACCCACGGAGAGAGGCAGCAGCCCCCAGGAAGGCAGCCCAGAGGCCCCGGAAGGTGGGGCCTTCCTTGGGGCTGGCTTGGCTGAGGGTGGGGAGTCTCGGTGGCTTCGGGTGAGTTCTGGAAGCCACCCCACAAGGCAGACATCCAAGCCCACAGGACTGACTGTGTGGGGTTCAGGCCCTGGATCCCAGTGGCACCAGGGCTGGACTCCTCTGCTGAGGAGAAGGAACTGTGGGTCAGCAGGTTTAAATAAAAATTAATAAAAATAACAGTATAAAGTAAAAAAAGACAACCCCCGTCTCAAACCAGGAGGGCTTGTCCTGTCAGCTGCGTTATATACAGAGGAGGAGGAGGAGGAGGAGGAGGAGGGCCACTGCCTGGTGCAGGGGAGGGTGGGGCCGACCGGGCACAGGGACAGGCCTGAGGGTGACATGTAGGGCTGGGCTCAGGGATCGTCTCCGCCCCAGCTCAGGGCCACTCCAGACCTGCAGCCCGAGCTCGGGAGACACACGGTCAGCTGTCATGTTTTATTACAGTTTGAAAAGAGGCCGAGGGCATCGGGGCTGAGGGCATCGGGGCGAAGGGGAGTCGGGGTTGTAGGAAAGGGGCGTGGGGGCGGGGGCGGGGGTGGGGAGTCATCGCTTGGTCTTGGCGTCTTCTCGGATCTTCCAGATGACAAGGTGCATGCAGGCGCTGGCGTCCTCACTGGAGCTGTGCCCATCCACTGCAGGACAGCATGGTCGGTCAGCACGGTCCTGACCGCCTGGCCCCCGCCCCCCACTCCACCCTGGCTCCTCACCATTGTCCTGGATGATCTGTCTGAGGTAGTCAGCCATGAGGTTCCGCAGGGAGCGTTTGTAGGGCAGGCCCAGGCGGTGCGGGAACAGCACCGAGGTGTCCACCACCGTGCCGTGGATAACCTACGGGAGAGGCGGGGCGTGCCAGGGCCTGCTGGGCAGGGCCTCTCCCGTCCTTAGCCCGGCAGGCCCAGCTACCTTGAGGGCCAGCAGGTCGCTCTCCAGGCTATGTCCGATGAGGATGGTGTCGGCGCTGAACATGCTCAGCAAGACGGCCTGCACGTCCCGCAGCGTGATGCTCGTGTCCACAAGGTCAGCCTCCGTCACCCCCGAGAACCTGCAGGGGTCCGGATTCGAGAGGAGGGTTGGGCAAGGCAGGACAGGCGCAAGGCTGGGTCCCGCGGAGGGCCGGGCCCCACCTGGTGTTGTAGTCGACAACTTCGTTGTCAGGCTTGACGAAGGTGTCATACACGACCTGCATGTCTGTGTCCACGACTGTGACGCGGGTCAGCTCCAGGCCGTACGTAGTGTAGGACTGCGGGCATTGAGATGGGCGCTAGGTGCGGCCGGCCGCCCAAGCCCACCTGCCCTGCCAGCCATGGCTGCTGCACAGATCCCCCCAGCAGAGGGAGACACAGGCCGGGAACTCCGAGAACCCTTCTCCAGTGGGCCGAGGAGACCCCCCCCCAGCCTGATAGTGCAAGACAGCCGTGGAGATGGGGCGTCGGCGACAGCCTTGCACCTCAGCCATGCACTCACTTGCAAGCCCCCGGCGGCCTCACCTCCTCCCCCTCCAGAGTGGCCCAGGCTCCGAAGAGCCCAGACTCACCATCTCACAGTCCAGGGCAAAGACCCCTGCGTGGGCGTCTTCGGGCAGCTCCTTCTGGAAGGTGCGCACAAAGCCCTCCAGGTTCTCCTTCCGGCCGTCCTGCACGTGTTGCTGGGGAACAAGGGGGTCAGCAGCAGGCCCGGCACAGGCCCCATGCACGCCTGGGACCGGGTGCCCGCCCGTGCAGGCTCCTGACTGGAAGGGCTGGAGGCCCCGGGACAAGCCTGACTCCGGCACTCCACTGTGTCCCTCGACCTGGGGCAGTGCCCGAGGCAGACAAGAGCCGAGAGCGGGAAGCGGCATGCAGCTGGACTTACCTTGGCGACCTGACAGCCCACGGCGCCGACGGCAGCCGCGCAGCACATGTACTGCGTCTCCCAGCCCCCGGCCACTGGTGAGAGAGCGACGGTGCTCAGGCAGGCAGGGGACCCTGCCCACCCGCCAGGGACCACGACCCAGGGACAGAGAGCTGGGCATCTCAGGCTGATGCAGGCCCGGGGACGGCCCCCGCTTGGGGACACTGCGGACTGCGAGACACACAGACCCCATGCTCCGGAAGGGACACGCAGGTCACAGAAGGCCGGGCAGGCACAGGGGGAGGGGAGCGGGCGGGCACAGGGGAGGGGTATGCGGGCGGGCACAGGGGGAGGTGTATGCGGGCGGGCACAGGGGGAGGTGTATGCGGGCGGGCACAGGGGGAGGGGAGCGGGCGGGCACAGGGGGAGGGGAGCGGGCGGGCACAGGGGGAGGTGTATGCGGGCGGGCACAGGGGGAGGGGAGCGGGCGGGCACAGGGGGAGGGGAGCGGGCGGGCACAGGGGGAGGTGTATGCGGGCACAGGGGGAGGGGAGCGGGCGGGCACAGGGGGAGGTGTATGCGGGCGGGCACAGGGGGAGGTGTATGCGGGCACAGGGGGAGGGGAGCGGGCGGGCACAGGGGGAGGTGTATGCGGGCGGGCACAGGGGGAGGTGTATGCGGGCGGGCACAGGGGGAGGTGTATGCGGGCGGGCACAGGGGGAGGGGAGCGGGCGGGCACAGGGGGAGGGGAGCGGGCGGGCACAGGGGGAGGTGTATGCGGGCGGGCACAGGGGGAGGTGTATGCGGGCACAGGGGGAGGGGAGCGGGCGGGCACAGGGGGAGGTGTATGCGGGCGGGCACAGGGGGAGGTGTATGCGGGCACAGGGGGAGGGGAGCGGGCGGGCACAGGGGGAGGTGTATGCGGGCGGGCACAGGGGGAGGGTATAGGGCGGGCACAGGGGGAGGGTATAGGGCGGGCACAGGGGGAGGGTATAGGGCGGGCACACGGGGAGGGTATAGGGCGGGCACACGGGGAGGGTATAGGGCGGGCACAGGGGGAGGGGTATGCGGGCACAGGGGGAGGGGAGCGGGCGGGCACAGGGGGAGGTGTATGCGGGCGGGCACAGGGGGAGGGTATAGGGCGGGCACACGGGGAGGGTATAGGGCGGGCACACGGGGAGGGTATAGGGCGGGCACAGGGGGAGGGGTATGCGGGCGGGCACAGGGGGAGGTGTATGCGGGCGGGCTCGGGGCCTCACCGCGGTTCCGCCGCAGGCGTCCCCAGTGGTAGTAGCATTCCTCACTGCGCACACAGCGGCCCGAGGAGGACACAAGGTACTCGGTGCCACAGCGACAACAGATTCTGCAGGAGGCTGTGGGTGAGGACAGATGGACAGGCGGAGGGCGAGTGGGCGAGAGGCTGGCACCCAGCACCCCGAGCACGATGGCCCGACTCAGCAGGCCGCTCCCCACCCAGTCCTGCTGGCGGGGACGCGGCTGGAGGAGACTCACGGTCCTTGGGCTTCTTCTCCTCGGCTGTGAAGATGACGGCGCCCCCTGGGCGCTCTGGGTGGGGGAAGGGGTAGCCGTTCTCCTTGAGCTGCTCCTGAGTGAGCAGGTACTCCCTGAGACGGCTGTACAAGGCGTTCCCTGGGGGGGGGGCACAGGGTCAGGGGACCCGCACAGGCGCACGCACGCACACGCACACGCACGCGCACGCTGCTGTACGGGCAGTCCCTGCGGGGGCGCTGGCTGTCACTGCTGGGGGGGGGCGGTGATACGGAACATGGGGTGTGTGCCTGTGGGTGGGTGCGTGCACGTGTGGGTGCATGTGTGACGGAGCAGCAGCGCTGTGGACTCACCTTTCAGCTCCTCCACCCGTGGGCTGCTGGGCCGGCTCAGTGAGAAGCTGGTTTTGGCTGCCAATCTGCCTCCCAGCACCACCTCGTGGGACACAACTCTGCGGCCACCGGCTTCTAGAAGGAAGGGGAGGAGCCAGGCAGCGTGAGCCGGCCGCAGTCTGTCCTCAGGCCGCCACACTGCTGCCCTAGCCAACTCCTAACATGTCCACACCCTCTACTGCCTACAGAGTCCCGGCTGGGAAGGGGAGGACAGGTCACCCCAGGGCTGAGGAACCCCCGACCCGTGCTCTGGGTGGCCAGGCCAGGCCGACTGCTCCTGACGGAAGGTGTGAGGCAGATAACGACTGCCCTTTGAAGCTTTGAGCTGTCACCACCTACGAAGGCCACCCCGGCCCTCCAGCGGAGGGGGGGAGCTAATGGAGCCTAGGGCTGCCCGGGGAAGCAAGATCACCGTGGTGGCTGCCTAATGTGGCCTCTCAAGGAAACATAATGAGGCCTCTTAACTGTCCCTCTCCCCTAGCAAATGCAGTGCTCAGCCACTCACTGTGAAGAGGCTGTGGGCGCCATTAGCAGAGGCCCCACCCGTGAAGGAGGGAAGAGGCAGAGGAACCTCAGGCAGCAGCCTGTGCGTGGGGACCAGGGACGGCCCTGCCACTCCAGCCTGTGCGTGGGGACCAGGGACGGCCCTGCCACTCCAGCCTGTGCGTGGGGACCAGGGACGGCCCTGCCACTCCAGCCTGTGCGTGGGGACCAGGGACGGCCCTGCCACTCCAGCCTGTGCGTGGGGACCAGGGACGGCCCTGCCGCTCCAGCCTGTGCGTGGGGACCAGGGACGGCCCTGCCGCCCCAGCCCGTGAGCACCGAGTTCTGGGCAGGACCCTCCCTCACAGCGGCCACTCACTGCTGAGGCTGGGCACGGTGTTGGGGACCAGGCCCCTCAGCTTCTTGAGGGTGTTCACAGCCACGTTCAGGTAGATGTTCTTGCTGGGGCTGCGCTCATACGCCACCTTCTCCTCGTTCAGTGCCTAGGCAGGACACAGTGGCACCGGAGCATCAGCAGGAGGGCCAGCTGCACTAGGCGACAGCAGGCAGGCTCGGGACCAGGGGACCCCGCACAGACCCCGCCGTGTATTCCGGGGACACACCGGCAGGAGGAGCCTGCTGCCCACGGGGAAGTGGGACAGGCAGTGGACCAAGATGCCTAGATAAGAGCCAGGGAGACACACGGGCCCTCCCTGGCCTCAGGCCAAGGCCACGGTGACCAGGGCTCCCTGTCCCGCCTCCCCCCCCCCACCTTCTCGATGGCCTCCTGGTTGGACGGGCAGAACTTGAGACACTCCTCGATGAAGAGGTTGAGATAGCGCTGCCGCACCACAGTGGGGACCTTGCCGCCAAATTCTTTTGGGATAACGGGCTTCTTTAGACTCTGGAGGAAAGAGACGGGTGGGGGGGGGTCAGGACACAGAGCCTCTGGGGAAGACGGGAATGGGCTGTCCATAGCCTGAGCCCAGCCATGGATTCTGGAGGAAAAGGCTGGGGCTGGAATGGTCAGGGGCGGGCCTGCCGCCTAGAACCCCCGTGAGGGGCTGGGCCGCGGCCTGGGCATAAGCCTGCCCGGTTCGCAGGAACCCGGCTTCCTCCTCAGTACTAGGAGACAGAGCACACTGCCAGGCCGACCCAGAACCCTAGCGGGGACAAATGAGCAGAGGGGGGCAGAGCTCTGGGCCCTCGGAGCCCTGCGAGCTGGGAGGGGCCAGCTGGGCACAGGTACCTGGAGTGATGGGCTGTGGGCGATGCGCTTGGGGGTGACAGTGGTGGTGGTCTTTGATGCCATCCCTGACAGCGTGCGTGTCTTCAGTGGCTGGCTGCCAGGCTCAGGACCGTGGGACGCCTGGCTGCTGCTGGCAGGGAGCGCCCTCTTGGCACCTGTCGGGGCTGGTGGGGGACAGGGGACGTGAGCACAGGAGGACAGGAGGCCCATGACGGAGCTGCGGAGCACCAGGAAGCTGTGGTCATTGAGTGTGAGCAGGACACGCATCTCGCAGCGCAGCGGGGGCCGGGGTGCCGTGCTCGGGGTGTGGAAGGACATGGGACTCTAGCTGCCCTGGGGCAAGTCCATGGAGGTGGGGAAGGGCCACACGGCTGTGCAGGCCGGCTCAGGCAACGCCGCGGTCGGGACAGTCTGGCAAATGGCAGGGTGTGCTCGGGGCCTCTGCCGCATGTTCCAGCCCCCAACTCCGAGGCATTGACGTCTGAGGGGTAGCCCTGGCTCCTAGGCACAGGACTAGAGGGCCTGGGATGCCCTGGCCCGTTCATTGTGACAGGCTACCTGCCTGTCCCTGTCATGAGGTCACAAACCATACAGTCTCCGCCCTGGCAGTGGGTGGCCAGGGTTGCCCCGATTGTTAATGCAGGGGTGTGGGGTGCCTGACCATCAGAGCCCCTGGAAGAAGGGAGACAGGGACTAGGGACGTCTGCCTCTAGTCAGGATCGTCTCTGGAGAGGGCCAGGGAGCAAGACCAGGCTGCCTTTGCCATCCGTCCTGGAACCAACCCGAGGCTGTGCTCGTCAAGAGGGCTCCCCATGCTCTCTTAGTCCCACAGGAGGAGGGCACACGGGCATGATAACCCAGCCCTGTGAGCAAGCTACGGCAGGAGCACCGCGGCAGATCAAGGTGCGTGTCTGGGGACAAGGGGGTGCAGAACCAGAGCGGCCCTAACAAGCCCTGCTGTGGCTGGGGCCAGGAGCCTTCCCCATGGCTGGGCCGTGGGCATGAACAGGAACAGAGAGTCCCAGGCACCGCAGCCCTGGGGAAGGCAGGAAGAAGGCCGGGCCCAGCAGCTCTTCCTGACTGGGCCACAGGCTCCCGTCATGACTAATGAGAAGTGGTCTGTCCTGACGGCAAGACCCTCCCTGGGAGCCATGAGCAGCAGCCCGACCGACGGCCTGGGCAGGGTGTGTTCTGGGGGGGGCGGGGGGGCTGTGCTCAGCACAGATAGGACTACTCCAACCTGACCTTCGGAGCCGCTGCCCACCCCAGGTAGACCCAGGCAAGTCCACCGAGGGTCCCTGGACTGGGACAGTCCCCAATGACCCTTGGCCTCCAGCATCCCAGGGCCTGAGTCTGGGAGGAAGTGAGGAGCTGCCCGGCCTTCCGGGTCATCCTGTCCCTGCTCCAGTCAGCCAGCCACCAAGGCCCCGGCAAGGTGGTGCTCAAGGCCACGTACATCAGACAAGTCCCCAGGGTGCTGCTTCCCCCTGTACCCCAGATGCTGGGGTTGGGGGTCCGAGAAGGCGGGGCCAGGACTTACTGGTGGCCAGGAGGGGGTTGGGTACGTGAGCAATCCTCCTCTTCTCCCCAGGGGCAGAGATATGCACGGAGGAGAGTCTGTCCGTGGGCCTCGGGGCCACCTGCAGCCAGCTGGCGGAGTCCCTCTGCGCCTGCTGCGCCCTCCGGTAGCACACCTCCTGAGCAGTCGGGGGCCGGGCTGGGGGGGCCACGGGGGCCCTCCTTGGGGCCTCTGCCTGAAAGAACACAGGTCTTGGAGGCCAGCTGAGTCAAGAGCACTCGAGGCAGGCTGGATGAGGAGCCCCAGGGTGGGGAAGCCTTCCCCCTTCCCAGCTCCTTGGCTTCTGGAGACCTTGATCCCAGCGTCCCACTGCCCAGCAGTACGGGGATAACGGTGGCACTGGTGACCTGTCTGCGCACATCTCAAAGATGAAGCCTTCCTGAGAAACTGCATCTGGGACCCTGCCCCCGTCCCGGGAGGCTTTAAGGACTGAATGTTTGTGGGCCCGAGCTTGTGGTCGCAGCCCTGGGTGGGTGGCCTCTCCTGGGGTTCCCACTGTCTCCCCGCCACAGCGGAGGCAGCCTGGGCTCGGGCTGGTGAGCCCGCTCAGCCCCACTACCCACTGGAGCCCTCCCACTCCTCCCTGAAGCCCCTGGGCCCAGGTCAGGACAGCGGACAGGAGCGGACAGGGAGGGCACGCTTCTCTACTGAACACCAGCTTACCAAAGGCCAGCTCAGGAAGCCTGGGGTCCAGACCGGGGGGCAGGCCTTCTCCCTCCAGCTCCCCACCCTCATGCCCAAATCTGGGTCTTACCTCCTTGCCTGGCTTGCAGAGGTGGGAGACCCTTCTCTTCTGCCCCGGGAACAGAGTGGTCAGGCCCGCGTGCGCCTTCTCCACGGCCTTCTCCTTGGGGGGCTGAAAACACACAGGCACTCCTCACTCCAGGTCTTCCTTGGGGCGCACCCCTGCCTTTCCACCCAGGCTCACGTCACCACCAGACCTCAGGCGGTCCTGCCGGTGAGAGCCCTACCCAGCGGGATCAGCACCCTGCGGCCCAAGGCCCGCCCCAGCACCTGCCTCCCAGGCTAGGGTGGCAATTCTGTGGACAGAAGGACAAGTGGGCACGGCCCTGCTGCTGCCCCCACACCCAGCCCAGGATGACGGCTCAGACACGGAGTGCCAGTCAAGGGCATCATCCCCGTAGGCCTAGTGCTGGAGGGAAAGGGCCAGTCCATCTTTGTCTGTTCAGGGTGAGTGCCCCCTGGTGGCCAGCATGGGGACATTGAAGGGGGACACCCAGATGGGTCAAGGCTGGCCTGAGACAGGCCAGCCAGGGAGAGAGGAGAGAGGATAGAGGCCAGAAGAGGAGCAAGAGCTTGGGGGTGGGGGTGGGGGTGGGCGGGCAGAGGAGGAGAGAGGCCAAAGAGCTGGGGACAGGAAGTGTGAGGCAGGCGTGGGGCGGGAGGGCCCGGTACCCCTTTGCCGGTCAGTCTGAACGGTCAGTCGGACGCTGCCACGGGAAGCCGGCTGGGTGGGTAGAAAGCCAGCATCCTCGTTCTGGGCAGGGTGCAGGGGGGCAGCAGGCGGCCACCGAGGGTTCCTGAATTTTGAATGGAGTTAAGAGGCCGGTGCTGAAGGAGCGGCTTCTGCCTGGGTCACAGAGGCTGGAGTCGGCTGGAGACGGCTGCGGGATGGAGTGTCCCCTCACAGGGCCCTCGCCTGCCAAGGCCAGCGCCCTCACCTGCCGGGCCAGCCGGCCCTTGTCCTCCGTCTTCACACTGGTAGACTCATTGAAGATCCGCAGGCACTCCTCCATGGGGTCCGCATCGAAGTCCACCTCCTTCTCCAGGGCCGAGTAGTCCACGTCCTCCTCTGCACACTGGCTGGCTCCCGAGGAGGAGGAGGAGGAGGAGGAGGATGGGGAGGGCGGTGCGGGGGATGCGGGCGGCTCGGCCTTGAGACGCTTGGGCACCTGTGTCTCACCCAGGCCCAGGCTGGAGTCGGAGTCTGATTCTGAGTCTGAGCTGAGGCTGGGAAGGGTGGGGGGCCAGACCCGGGGTGCCTTGGTCCCCAAGCCTGAGTCCTCCTCCTCCTCACTCTCATCCCCAAACAATTCAGCGTGGCTCAGGGCCCGCTTCTTGAGCTTAGGGGCTTCCTGGGGGGCACTGTCGTCCAGGGAGCGGGCCTTGCGTTCCACCAACTTCCCTGATGATGTCTTCCGATCACTGCCGCCTTTGCAGGCCAGCGAGGCGTGGGGGCCAGACCCAGAGTCTTGGGGCCGGGGCCCTCCGCTGGAGGAGCGGCCTGGTCCCCCTTTCCCTGAGCTGGCCACTGCAGTGGTGTTGGATGGCTTTTTCTTGGTCCCTTCGGAGCCCTGGGCCTTGCCCCGGGGGCCGCCAGCTTGTGTCCTCTTCTTGTCTGCAGACACCTTCTCCTTCTCCCGGGGCCGTCCCGGGTCCTTGTCTTTCTTCTTGTCTCTTTTGCGGGCCTTGTCCTTGTGGCTGAGGCTGGCTGGTGCCCCACTTTTCTTCCTCTTGGCTTTGCCATCCTTGGGGACCCCAGCATCGTGAGAGGCCTTGGCTACTGGGTCTGCCGCTTTCGGAGGCTGCCCGAGGTCTTCCACGTCATACTGCACAGCCATCTCCTTGGTGTCCCGCAGGCTGCCTGCCACGGGCTCCGGGCCCTCCTTGGAGGCAGGCTTCCCAGGCGCCTTGCTTTCAGGTTCAGCCCCAGCCTTGGGGCTGCTGACATCGGCCTTCGCCGGGCTAGCCACCTCATCTTCTGAGTCTGAGAACCTGGCCTCACAGCCACCGAAGGGGTCACAGGGCTTCTTGATGGCAGGTGTGTAGGGCTCAGCACCCCGGGAGCCTCGCGGCCGCTTGGCGGCCCTCTCATCCCTGGCACTGGCCCTGCCAAGGTGCCGAGCTGAGTAGTTGGACAGTGGGTCGTACTCTAGATCTGTTGATGGCTTTGAGCTGTCCACCACGTACTTGCCACCAGACACGGGTCGACCATAGCGGCGCGGCTGGCCCACAGCCTTGGGGACATACTCCAGGGCACTGGTGCCCCCTCCAACTCTGCCCTGACCCCTCTCTGAAGGGGCCAATGAGTACTTGTGACCTGGTTCCGCAGGGGCAGCCAGTGGGGTGGGCTGGTAGCCTGAGTCTGGGCTCAGCAGGCCCCCTGGTGTGTAAGTGAGGGCCAGCGAGAAGGTGTCGTCGTCATCCAGGCTCGCGGCAGGGCTGCAGGGCGCCAGGGCCGAAGCCCCGGCCCCGTGGCCCCGTGCCGTCTCCAGGAGCTCCTGGTAGCGCCTCTGCTCCAGCTCCACCTCGCCGCGCACAGCCTCGATGGCTTGGTTGACCAGCTCCAGCTCCAGCATGCCATCACCTTGGCCCAGCGCGCCATTCTCTCTCTCCGCAGGAGGCTGAGGCAGCTCCGGGTTGTACGGGTCATAGCCAAGCCCTGGGAGGGAAGGGAACACGGACAGCCCTGAGCCGGCCTGCCAGAGATGGGCAAGGTAAGAGAGCCAGCTTTCCACAGCCGACACACCAGGCTTGGGCCCGAGGACATCCCACCATGACGCCGTGACGCCGCTGGGTCGGGATCGCCTGCCCTATGCCAGGACCTGTGCAGAGGATGACTGACGGGTGCTGGGGGTGTCTAGCTCAAGGAAGGGAAGGGTCTGGGTCTTCACGGACAGCACTGCCAGGGACCACGGGCTCCCTCCCCAGCACCACATAAACCAGTCACAATGGCTCACAGCCGTCACCCAACTCTAGAAAAGGACAGGCAGGAGGAGGGTCAGGAGTTAAAGCAAGCCTTTGCTACATCGTGAGTTCCTCTGTCAAAAAGGGGTACAGAGAAGTGAGGTTCCCAAAGACCTTTGGGCATGGCCTGGAGACCACCAAGGTAGTCAGTCATGTTACCCACAGGACCTACCAGGAATTAAACCCCCACAGCTCAAGGCTCTAGCTGGCCTGCAGCACTGTCCCCAGTGAGTGGGTCTCACTTGGCTTTACGGCCGGCTCAAGCTCCGGGGCCTCCATCTCCCCAGTGCACCCCACCACGGCCAGCTTTCCTGGAGTGATCGCCCTTCACTGATCACCCTTACCTCACCCATCCCTCCTCTTCACAGAGGACACAGAGAACTCACACTGCACTTGTGGAGGGACCGAGTCCACACCCTCGCCGTGGGCCCACAGCAGGCAGCTCACAACCCCGCAACCCCATCCAGTCTACCTCTGGCCTCCATACGGACCTAACTCACACCCCCACACACATTCAAACACAATTAAAAGGAAAAATCTTTTTTTAAAGCCTTAATAAAGAGATCAGTAGTTATGGTGTGATCCCACCAGTATAAGCAAGAACTGTATGGCCCAACCACGTCTATCTGGATGAGGGGTGGGGTGCAGGCACACTGTTGATATCCCCCTCTGAGCACTGTCCCCAAGGGAAGCTGGAAGAACACGCAGTCGAGGTGTAGATCAGGGAGGGGAGTCTGTTCCAAATCAGCTGGCCTTCTCAACAGCCCATGCAGCCCTGCTGAAGGCCAGGCCCCAGACACTTGCAGAAAGCCCAGGAGACGACCCTGTGGCTGATGACCCTGAGCTGGGGACCATCCTGCATCAGCAGGGCCTGGGCCTCCACAGGGTGGTCCTCAGGGAGGTAGGACTGGACTCGGGAAGGGCCTCCAGCATGAGCAGGGTGAGGCTGGAGGAAGTGCAGTCTTCCATGACCTCCCGCAGCTGTGTGAAGCTGACAGCCTGAAATACAAGCTCTGCCATGAAAGACAGCACAGTGGGGGCACCTGCAGGGAGTTCACATCTGCAGGCTGAAGGACAAAAGAGGAGATGCTCACAGGAAGGGCAGGAACTTGAGGACAAGAACTCAGCCCACGCTGGGAACTGGCCAGAGCCCACTGACTTGTGGGAGGGGTTGGGGGAGACCGGGAAACAGGTGAGCTGCCTCTCACTTTTCTTTAGTTCTCTGGGGCGGGATCTCAGTATGGCGTAGCCCTAGCTGGCCTGAATATGCTGGAGTGATGCCAGGCTGGGCTGGGTTCTTAGAAAGTAACATTCCAACAATCAGAGGCAGCGGACCAGCCCCACGGGAGGCTGAGGCAGAAAGATCAGAAGTTCAAGGTCAGCTTAGGCCAGCAAGGCCCGATCTCAAAAGAAAAAGGTAAAGGGGGGAGGCTCAGTAGCAAAGACCTTGCCTAGCACACCCAAAGCCCCCGGAGGGAGTGGGGGAGGGAGGGAGGGAGAGGAGATGAGGGGTAAACTCAGAAACTAAACTGAATGCTATGCCCAGGCCTTCTGCAAGCAATGCCCTGTCTGGTGAGCTCCCCCTCTGGCTTTGGTATGTGAGTCACCGGAGGGTTTACACACAGAGGTCAGAGGACCCATGTGGGTTCCAGGGGTCCCTGGGTGCCGTCTGCCTTGGGGCAAGCGCTGAGCCGTCCAACGGCCTTTCTGATTGCTTGTTTGTTTCTTTGAGACAAGGTCTTGCTCTAGCTCAGGCTGTCTGGGAACTCATGGTGATCCTCCTGCCTCAGCCTCCCAAGTACTAGAGTGGCAGGTGTGAGCCACCATGTCTGGCAGGCCTAGACTTTGAGCACACAGCTACCAGGAGCTGGGCTGTCTGCAGCTCACACATGGACACAGGGCAGCCTCAAAGGGGCGGCCTGATCCTGAGGGCCTCTGCCTCACCATCCTCCTGAGGAACGGTCCTCTGGGGGACCTTGTGACCCTCCAGGACTCGGGGCACATGGGGAGGGGACCCTGGCACCACACTGTAACCTTCAGAGGACCACCTGGGAGACCGTGAACTGCAAGGGAAAGACCACACACACTTGGGGACACCAGTGTATGGACTGGGGCCCAGGCTTAACAAGAGAGAGAGCAAGCCGAGCACCAGTGTTTACCTCTGCTCTATGAACTCAATGAGCAGCTGCCTCCATCCACCTGCCTCCATCCCTGCCTCCATCCACCTGCCTCCATCCACCTGCCTCCATCCCTGCCTCCATCCACCTGCCTCCATCCACCTGCCTCCATCCACCTGCCTCCATCCCTGCCTCCATCCCTGTCTCCATCCACCTGTCTCCATCCACCTGTCTCCATCCACCTGTCTCCATCCACCTGTCTCCATCCACCTGCCTCCATCCACCTGCCTCCATCCACCTGCCTCCATCCCTGCCTCCATCCCTGTCTCCATCCACCTGTCTCCATCCACCTGTCTCCATCCACCTGTCTCCATCCCTGCCCTGCTGTGATGGACTGCAGCCTTCTGTGAGCAAAACAACCCTTCCTAAGCGGCTGTTATCAGGCATCTTGCCACACCCTTCATTAATGCAGATGTTGACCCCAGAAGCTACCACATCTTAATCCCAGTCCTCAGGAGGCAGAGGCAAGTGGATCTCTGTGAGTTCAAGGCCAGCCTGGTCTACAGAGTGAGATCCAGGACAGGCACCAAAACTACACAGAGAAACCCTGTCTCAAAAAACAAAAACAAAACCCAACCCTACAGTGACAAAGGAAGACCCTTCTGTGTAAATGTGGGTGCACACGGTGCTCTCTGGGGAGGGGGCTAGGCCACACAGGTAACTGAGCCCCCAAAGGCTCCCCACACCCGCAGGGGAGGGTCCCTGAGTCCTGGCTGGGGGTGGGATCCACACACTACCCGTCACACCTCACTAGCCCTGCTGACAGACAGATGGCCGGGGGAACCGGGGTCCTCAGGCTGGACCAGGACGCCTGGCGAAAGCTCAGACGGCCAGTGGAGGAGTGACCCGGACCCAGGCAAGCAGAGCTCTCCTGGGCAACCCTGTCCACATATCAGTCTGACAGGCCACACCAGAGGCAGCTGAGTCTCAACAGGGGCAGTATCTCACTGCGCCTCTCTTCTGCCAACGGGAAGCCAGTCCCTCGCCAGTACCGGAGGTCTCCATTCAAGGCCAAAGGACTGATAAAGGCCAAGAGACTGCTCAGGGTCCAGCCCAGCCTTGAGCTGATAAGAGCTCCCAGCCCTGGAGGCGGAGAAGGATGTTCCTCAAACACCACAGAGGAGGAGAGGCAGAGTGTGGGTAGTGCAGGGGTGTCGGTCCTAAGTTCTGGGAGCACCAGGCTGCTCTGGCTGTCTCGGATGGGTTCTGACTGCACAGTCCTGAATGCCAGCCCCAGAGAGATGGCCACACTGCCCAGGGCCCTCACAGGACTGTGACCCATCTTTCCCAGGCTGGCCCTTCCCACCCCACATTGGGATCCAGGCACCTACGGTTCCCCAAGCTCAACACTACTGGACAGATGAGGTCCCCCAAGCAGGATCAAGCTCCAGGGCTACCTTAGCTGACTCCTGCACAGAGACCACACACATTGGCAGCAGGTCACCAGAGAGAGCTATGGGAAGCCACACACAAGTACGAGGTCTGGCCAAAGAGGATGGCGCCAGGCCTAGGAGTGCCCCTCGGCCTCAGTACGGGTGCACGGGCCTTATCCTAGGAGGTCACCCTTAAGGAATGTGCCCAGGGTCCTTGTGCCCCCCGGTCATCCTCCAGAGCCTTCCCCGGACTCTACAAGGTCAGTCCTTTAGGGTGACAGGGCTTCCAAGCAGGTGTGGCCACTAAGTGGGATGCAAGGAGATAGGTGCCTTGTATACCTAGGGCTCTCTCTGAGGCAGGGACAGGCCTGAGCCCCCACGGGCCACACGTGAACACCACCCTGGACGGGGCTGGAGGCAGCCTCCCGTTTCCACGGTCCACACGCTGTAAGTCCTTTCCAGTCAATAAAGAAATCCTCAACTCGCAGTTATTCTCTCCCGGAACCGGACGAAGCCAGTGTGCTGGTCCACCTGTCCTCTTCCCAAAGTCCCAGAGGTGTATACCGAGTCCAGAACAGCCAGAAAGACCTTCAGAGAGCCTCGGGGCACATGTGCCTAGACCACTGCCACCCCAGTCTCTGTCAAAGTGAAGCAAGGCTGGGGAGCACCCCTAGGCTGCTGTAGGGCAAAAGTCCATTCTTAGGGGGCTGCTTCCAGAACACTGGCGCACTCCAGTACCCAGGAACAGTTCCCCTCAAGGGTGGAGCACCCCCTGCAGAGTCCATACCTCCAGGACTCGGACTGACTAGCTGCCCTCTTGCAGGCCTCTCTACCAGTCCAATGCCCCTGCCTCTGTGGGCGAGTGTCCTGAGGAGAAGTTGCTAGCTGCAAACCCCTGCACCAGCACCCACCTGGAATCCCAAGTCCCTTGTGTCAGCGGCACCGGGCAGACAGGCCACAGAACCAGGTCAAGAGGGCCCGGTGAGCGATGGCCTCACACAGCAGCAGTGCCCAGCTGAACCTGCAAGGGCCAGCGTGGCCATGACAACAATGGAGGGACCATGGCCAGAGGCAGATGAAGGACAGACGTAGGGTGGGTGACTTGGGGGCTCTTCTACACTCCAGGAGCCCACAAAAAGCACTCTAAAGACACAGCACATGTGCCAGGTGAGCGGCAGGAGAGAGCATCCTGCATCCTGTCCTGCTTAGACCAGGACCCCCACCTGACCTCTGAGCCGCCTCCTCCAGCAACCGTGGACTAGTGGAGCCAGCTGCCCATCGCCTGCAGCCCTGATGCTCCCTGGCTGGGCAGAGCTGGGCCTGGAAGAGGCCGACAAGGAGAAGAGAGACACCAGACCCCTGGCAGCACCAGTCTAAGCAGAGTAGGGTGGCGTGCTACTGTATTTCGGAGGAAGACCGGGGTGCTGTGCCTCGGCCTCCAGTGCATCGGTGTCTCCACACCCACGGTGCCGACTATCCCTGACTCTTTGGGAGGCAGCAGCTGACCAGATGCTGGGGCCTGGAGCACCCCCTGCTGGCGGGTCCTGGAGAAGTAGCTCTGTCCTCGGGAAGGAGCCCAGAGCAGCAGCATTGTGATGTGCCAGTGGCTGGCACAGGTCCCTCTATCCCCAGGTCACTCAGAGAAAGAAAGCCACCCCTGAAGCCTGTCTCCCCAGGCAGTGAGCCAAGGCTGGCCTGACAGGACAAGAGGAAGTCACAGGTCCCATGTGTGGGTGGAAGAGCTGGGTGGGAAGAGGCCTGCAGCGCCTGGCCCTCTGAGGCTCGCTGCTGCTCACGCATGCACTAGGTTGGGATCCGGAAGCCCACAGAGGCCCTCAAGGCTCAGGAGGAGCTTGGCCACAGCCTTGGCCACTTACTGTCCCCTCCCCGCAGGGACACCCTCCTCCTCCTGTGCTTGAGCAAACCCTACTCTTCTACAAAGCTCCAGGGCACCCCAACTGTCCCCAGGACAGTCTGGGCACAACTCCTGCCGGGTCTTCATCCCTGGCCACCCACACCACACTGCTAGGGAGTCTCAGAAGGAGGTTCCGGGGCCCTGAAGACGTGGCGGTTGGTAGCAGGAGTAGGGGTCACTCTCGAGCCCAGACCCCTGATTTCTCATTTCTGTTCCTCTCACCCTACCTCCCCTGGCACACAGTCGCTGTTCAAGAGTGGAGACAGCTGGGACCCTGGGGCTCTGTGAGGCCACTGTGCCAGCCCCTCCATGTACCCCCAGAGACAGTCACATACACACTATAAAAAGTCCAGGACAGCCAGGGACTGACCTCAGGAAACCAAGCAAAAAGATGCTGCGTGCCACCTAAGCTGGGCTGAGATGGGCAGAGCGGTGGCTCCCTCCTCCATGGCCGCTTCCCCAGTGCCTGGGAGGAGGGCCAGAGGAGGGCCCTGAGCACCGGGGTGAAGGCCGCTTGCAGGTACCCTAAGCCAGCGCATGTGTGAAACTAAAGAGACCCAGTTCTCAAGAGGCAGAGGCAGGAGGATCACAAGTTCAAGGCCGACCTGGGGTTAGAGAGATGGCTCACTGCTCAAGACCACCAGCTGCTCTTACAGAGCCCCCCCAGTGGCTCACCACCACCTGAACTTACACAGCCCCCCACAGTGGCTCACCACCACCTCAACTTACACAGCCCCCCACAGTGGCTCACCACCACCTGAACTTACACAGCGCCCCACAGTGGCTCACCACCACCTGAACTTACACAGCCCCCCACAGTGGCTCACCACCACCTGAACTTACACAGCCACACAGTGGTTCACCACCACCTGAACTTACACAGCCACACAGTGGTTCACCACCACCTGAACTTACACAGCCCCCCAGTGGCTCCCCACCACCTGAACTTACACAGCCCCCCAGTGGCTCCCCACCACCTGAACTTACACAGCCACACAGTGGCTCACCACCACCTCAACTTACACAGCCACACAGTGGCTCACCACCACCTCAACTTACACAGCCACACAGTGGCTCACCACCACCTCAACTTACACAGCCACACACAGTGGCTCACCACCACCTGAACTTACACAGCCACACAGTGGCTCACCACCACCTGAACTTCAGTGCCGGGGATCCAGTGTTCTCTTCTGACTGCCTTGGACACTGCACACATCTGGTGCATATATATACATATATACATACATACAGGCAAAACACTTGTGTTATTTGGTTTTTCGAGACAGGGTTTCTCTGTGTAGCCCTGTCTGCCCTGGAACTTGCTTTGTAGACTAAGCTGGCCTGAACTCAGAGATCTGCCTGCCTTTGTCTCCAAAGTGCTGGGATTAAAGGTGTATGCTACCATCTGGCTTTGAGGCAGGGGTGGGGGAATGTTAAAATACTCTTAACCAGACTGAGACAGAGCATTTGAAATCAGTCTGGGAACTGGAGATGAGGTCAGTGCTGAGGTGACTCTGATATGTGAGTCCTGCATTCTGTCCCCAGTGCCGCAACAACAAAGCAACCGTGGAGATGATGCCCACCTCTCCTGTGAGCAGGAGGACCAGAAACTCAAGGTCATCCTTTGCTCCATCAACTGAGGCCATCCTAAACTATATGAGACCTGCCTCATGTATATATGCCATATATATATAATAAAAAAGGAGAGCCACTTCTAAGGGACAGAGGTCACCAAAGAGGTCTAAACAGTACTCTGTTCAATAACCCTCTCCCTCCAGCCTTTTCCTCCTAATGTCTGCCTGTCTTTCTTTCTTAGAGAAGGCCACATATGTAACCCAGGCTGGCCTTGAACTCAAAGAAATTCACCTGCCCCTTCCTCCCAATGCTGGAACTAAAGGTGTGAGTAACCATGTCTGGGTGCAGTGCACTGTTTTCAAGTTGTTGTTTTTAATGCATATGTGACTTTTGTCTGTACGTATGCATTTGTTTCATACACGTGTGGTACCCAGAAGCCAGGCTGCATCAGGTGCCCTGGAACTGGAATTATAAAGCAGCCATATGGATGCTGAGACTCAACCCAGGGCCTCTGCAACAGGAGCAAGTGCGCTTTCCCCACCCACCCCCGGAGAGGACCATGCTATCTATGACTTTTCTGGAACAAATCCTCATGCACACCAGGCTGGCCTCAAACTCACAGGTCCACTTGGCTGTGCCTCCTGAACACTGGGACTAAAGGTGTGCAATGTGCCCCCAGCCCAAAGCAGCAAGGGCTTTTAAATCTGTGCCATCTCTCCAGCCCCACAATGTCTTCTTTAGTGCAATGGGAATGCTCTGCATTCTCTTCTGGGTTAGGGTCATCCCAGAACCTGCTAGGTTGAACTGAGGACCCTGGGTCCCAAACTAGCCAAGCCTACACAGGGAAGAAAATAAAATCCCTCCCAATGTTCCCTTCTAACACAGTACCTCCTCCTACACCCTAATGCCTTCTTAAAAGCACCATCACACCCGTCATTGCGACACGCTCCCTGCCAGACTGAAAAGTCTACACCCGTCCAAGCCAAGCGGGTTTTCGGCCTGACAAACAGCAGCTGCCCCTGGGGCCCGGTGCTGCCCCCGACCGCGGACCACGGGGGGCCTCGCCCGCGGAGAGCGTCGCGCTCAGAAGCCGGCCGGGCCGCGGGCGCGCAGCGTTGGCCGGGCGCACGGCGGCAGGAGAGGAGCGACACCCCGTTCCCGAGCAGAGCGGGCGGGACGGGGCCCGGGGCGGCCGCACGGACGGCCCCCGGCCCCGCAGCTCGGCGGCGGCGCCCGCTCCGTCTCCGCCGCGGGCGTCTACACGTCACCCGGTGCCCGGGGAGGCCCGGACTCGGGCGCAGCGCCGCCCGGCGCCCCCGCGCGGCACGATCGGGCCGGGTCGGCCGGGGGGCCGGGCGCGGTGGCGCAGGCTTTACCTGCTGCGGGCGACGCGGCGCCGCCGCCCCAGGGCGCGCCGGGGCCCCGGGCTCCGCGGTGCCGGAAGTGGCAGTAGGGCCGCCGGCAGGGCCCCCCGGCGGCTCCCGCCCAGTACGGGCAGTCGATGGAGCGGAAGAAGCCGGTGGAGCGTAGCATGGTCCGTTCCGCAGCGGGGCCCCGGCCCGGAGCGACCCGGGACCCCGGGACCCCTCCTCACACTCGCCCCGGAGGTCTCCGCTCGCGCCTCTCGGACCCCGACGCCGCCGCCATCTTGCTCCGAGGCCCCCAGAGGCCCCCGGGACGCTGTCGCTAGGGGCGCCGGGAAGGGCTGCCCGAAGTGCGCCTGCTTACAAATGCCGGCTCCCTCAGGACGTTGGCGGGCGCGGGGGCCGAGGTCCAGGGCCGGAGAAGCGCTGGGGAGAGCGTGATGAGCTATTCCTGGCCTCTGAGAACCTTTCGGCTCCGGGATTCCGCGGACACAGCCTCATTATCTGGCGCCTCAAGCCCCTGAGGAGCCTGGGCTGTCCAGAGCACGCCTGACTGGAAATGCCCGTCGCGCCCCGCTGTGTTCATTCCGCCGGGATCTGTACGCATTTGGGTTTCGCCCCGCGATGCCTCCGTGCGTCTCCGGGAGGACAGGGGGGAAGTCAGGGACGACTCCCCCCCACCCCATCCCCTTTAGGATGTGCTTTGTGTTTGTACGCATGTGTGTGCAAACGTGAGTGTGCCTGATGCTCGCTGGAGGCAGGGAGGGGTCGGATCCCCTGCAGCTGCAGCTGCAGACGGTTGTGAACGACCGTGCGAGTGCTGGGACTCGAACCCAAGTCTTCTGCAAACAGCAAGTGCTCTTCACCGCGGAGCCGACTCTAGCCGGGGTCTCAGCAGTGGGAGACCAGCGTGGGTCTCAGTGGACGCTCAAACCTTCACCGAACCGCGGGTGGTGTCGGCGGGACATTTCCTACTTTTTGCATAGTCTGGATACCCTAGACTGGCGCTCTGCCACACTCCGGAAACTTCTTTGAACTGTTGTTTTGTTCTGTTTTATTTCTGTTGGGGGGGTGTTTTGAGGGGTGCAGGACGACTGTGCAGCCACACGCAGAGGCCGGAGGGGCGAATAGCTTTACACCTTTTTGCTTCTTTTTCTGTTTTGTTTTCTTCTGAGAAAGGCGTCTTACTTCAGCTGTACTATCTGACGGTCAGACTTGGAGGATCTGCTTCCCTCCGCCCGCAAGGCCGGGGTTGCGAACCCACAGAAACGCCTGGCGTCAAACGGGAGCTGGGGATTAGAACTCAGGTCCCCATCTCCCCAGCCCGTGTTCTGTTTTGCTTTTGATCGAGGTAAGGTCTCGTGTAGCACAGACTGGCCATGGACTTGCCCCATGATACTGCTCTGGAGAGAAAAGAGGCCACCGGAGGCGAGCACCCTAGCAACTGAGCTGCCCCCCAGCCCCCACCCCTCGACGGACTCCCTCTTTTTGTTAGTTTTGTTTGTTTGTGTGGACAGGATCTGACGGATCCTGAACCTGTGGCAATTTTCCTAAATGCTAACTAAGATTACAAGCCTGAGCCACCATGGCTGCCGGCCACTTTTATTTTTTATTTATTTATTTAAACAGAATCTCCCTCTGTGCTCCAGGCTCATTTTAAATTCCATAAAATCCAACTGCCTCAGCTTCCAGGGTCTGAGGATTACAAGCAGGAGCCAACACATGATTTTGAAAGGCTATTTCAACACTCATGTCACATACCGTCGTCATTTAAAACATCTCACAGATAGAAGTAACCTAGATAAGTACTGAAGCATGACTGACATACGTGGAATATTACACAGCCTTAAAAAGGGAATTCTGGTGGTGCGTACCTGTAAACTCAGTACAGTGGAGATAGAGGGGATCCTTCAAGATCTTCTCAGTTACCTAGAGAATTCAAAGCCAGCCTGGGTTACCGGAAGCTGATAGTTAAAAATAAATAAATAACGAGTGGGTGGTGTCGCACGCCTTTAGTCCCAGCACTTGGGAGGCAGAGGCAGGAGGATCTCTGTGAGTTTGAGGCCAGCCTGGTCTACAGAGCGAGTTCCAGGATAGACAGAGAAACCCTGTCGGGGGGGGGGGGGTGTGGAGAAAGAAAGAAAAGAAGAAGAGAAATAAATAAAAAGCACACTCAGAAAGGCATAACACAGTTCCCCTCCCAGGAGGTGGTGGGGTCATCGGAGTCACTAAGACAAAGTAGGGTGGCAGGTCTGGGGGCTGGGGCTTGGGATTGGCACTGTGTCAGATGCAAAGCTTCAGTGTGGGGGAACAGGAGGTGGGGACCTCAGCGCAGCCCTGTGAGTGTGGTGCCAGGCTAGGTGTAGACATGAGGTTTAAGTGTATTTATGCAACAACTATAAACAAGTGAGCGGGGCGGTGGGAGAGCATAGAGAACCAGGTGTAATTTCAGATCCGAAGCCTGACTCTGGGTCAGCAAGGGAGGTGTCCCAGGCGTGGGCTTTTCAGCCTGCGACGTGGGGAGGCCGCCTCAGCCACAACGGGGAGCGTGTGCCGGCAGGGAAAGCAGGTTGGGGTTTCTCCCTGGGGACGCGAGTCCTCAGCACCTTCCCAGACACCTCGCCATCTGAGAGTGTGCTTAATAACACAAGTCTCATCTCCAACCCCCGCCAGACTAGCGGTCAAGACCTGGTGTCCGCGGGTACCCAGCAGGACGACCCACAGCGTCCATCTGTCCACTGAACCCCCTCCACATTCAGCGAGGTTGTCCCACTACAGTAACCACCGCCGCCGAGTGCCCGGACAGGGTTATGTCCTCCTCCTGCCTGGCCTCCCAGCCGACCGGGCTGAGGGCCGTTATGCATAACTTGCTTTGTTTTTTTTAAATGTAGGCTGATCCAAACATTCTTTTTTTTTTCACATGTACATATTTTAATTTGCCAAATTTTGCAATATGAGTGACATCCATTTGCCATAGATGATTGGGAAGAAGACCTCGAGGGTTTACCCCTAAGTGAGAGACAGGAAAATACCAAACATTTTTTAAATATTTATTTATTTATTATGTACTGTTCTATCTGCACATACCCCTGCAGGCCAGAAGAGGGCACCAGATCTCGTCACACGGCTGTGAGCCACCATGTGGGTGCTGGGAATTGAACTCAGGTGCTCTGGAAGGGCAGCCAGGGTTCTTAACCTCTGAGCCATCTCTCCAGCCCAGTACCAAACATTCTTAGTAGTGAAAATGGTTCTGGACTTCTGATCCTCCTGCCTCCACCTCCGAGGGCTGCTAGGAACCCTGTGTATTTCACACCCACTCTAGCCACATTCGTGATCTTGAAAAGCACAGGCAGAGGCAAGAACAGCACCTCCAGGATGAGGTTTTTCTTTTCTTTCTTTTCTTGATTTCCAGGCAAGAGATTGGAATCCAGCGCCTTGTGGAGGCCAGGCTGGCACTCACCATTCAGCCACGCCCCCAGCCCCTCTGGGGGGTTCTGGGCGGGGCTCCACCTGACCACGCCCCCAGCCCCTCACTGGGGATTCTGGGCGGGGCTCCACCTGACCACGCCCCCAGACCCTCTCAGCAGGGTACCGTGAAATAAGGGAGATGGCAGTAAACCATGAAGCCCTGCCAGTAGATCCTTAGTTGCTTACCAAAGAAATAAAAACACTTCGACCAAGAACTTAAATATCACTGTTCCCATCAGCATTAGTCACAGGAGTCAAATTTTAAACGCAGCTCACAATCCGTACGTGGATGGACGGATGACAAACTCACAGCACAGTCCATCTGCACACTGGAGTCTTGTTCAGTCCTGAACAGAAGAAAGGCTGACGCACGACAGCCTAGAGCCGCGGTCCTCAGCCTCCCCATGCCAGACCCTTTGTTTTATTCTATGTTTAAAATTTTTTATTTTATTTATTTATGCATCTTTTTAGGTATGAGAGCTCTGTCTGCATGTATCCCTGCGGGCCAGAAGAGGGCACCAGATCCAGATCTCATCACAGAGGGTTGGGAGCCACCTTGTGGTTGCTGGGAATTGAACTCAGCCAGGGCTCTTACCTCCCAGCGTCTCTCCAGGCCCCTTTAACACAGTCCCTCGTGTTGTGGCGACCCCCCAACCATGGAATTATTTTTCTTGTTACTCCCTAACTGTAATTCTGTTTGCTGTCGCCTCTGCCTCCCGAGTGCTGGTTTAAAGGCGTGGACCACCATGCCTTTGCTACTGTTCTGAGTCATAATGTAAGCATGGTCTTAGGCGACCCTTGTGAAAGGGTCATTCGACCCCGAAGGGGTCGCGGCCCACAGGCTGAGAACCACTGGTGTAGAGGGCCTGGAAAACATGATGCTCGGAGAGAACCAGACACCCAGGCCGAAGCGCAGACGCCACAGAAAAGGTCCAGAACTGGGGATGTAGATTCAAGACGAGTATTCGTGGCGGCTGGGGAGCGGAGAGGACAGTTCAAGGGGCGAGGGCTGGTTATGGCATAAAACAATGTTCTTGTCGGGCGGTGGTGGCGCACACATTTAATCCCAGCACTCGGGAGGCAGAGGCAGGCAGATCTCTGTGAGTTCGAGGCCAGCCTGGGCTACAGAGTGAGTTCCTGGACAGGCGCAAAACTACACAGAGAAACCCTGCCCTGCCTCGAAAAACCAAAAAATAAATAAATAAATAAACAAACAAATAAAAGCGGAGTTTTGGATAGGCGTTTGTGGTGCTGTTGTTGGCGCTGAGGGCCTCATACGTGCCAAGCTCTCACCACGCAACTGCAGAGTGGTACAAGGACCATGGGGTGCGCACTGTGACAGGGCACCGGGACAGCATGGCAGGGGTGGGGTGGGGCGGTTGGAGGCATCTCAAGAGCTGCAGGTGGGGATTCAAGGAGCCACCCAAGGACGGGGGTCGGGAGTGTGCCCCGCGGAAGTATCAAGGACCTCTGAGCTGGTCAGAGAACCGTGAGGGAGATGGGGAAGCCGAGGGTTCGCGGAGGCCTGAATGGTGGTGTGCCGTGGGAAGTGAACAGCGTGGGCGCTGCAGCGTGGGCGCCGGGCCCCACCCAAGCTCTCCAGGGCCCAGGGAACGCCCCTGCAGGTGGGAGCGGCCCTGCAGGTGGGAGGCGGACCCCCACCCCCGGGCGGGGTGGCCCTGAACAGACGCGGCTGCAGTACTAGCCTTGGCCACTAGGTGGGGTGCGTGACTCCGCGGGCGCAGCAGGTGCCATGGGGCAGCGGCTCCTCCCGGTCCCACCCCGACCCCGCCTCAGCCCCAGAGCTCTGCAGACCCCTGGGACCTGGTGTCTCTCCCAAACAGGGATTTAAACTCTCATCGGCGGCGCCTGAAAGCTCTCAGCCTCTCGAATCCCCCCCTCGCACCCCTCTCCCTAATTCCAAGAGGGTTTGCGGTGGGTGATCGGCTCGTGCACATTGGGGCGGCGTGGGGGGGGGGGTCCCGAGGCACCTTTGGGCTAGAGCTTGTGGAGTTCCTCCACTCCGTTCAGCTCCTGGGGTCCGTCCCCACCCCCACCCCCTGCTGGCTCCGGAAGGGGGCGGGTGGCGGACGCCCCCAGGAGCCCTGTCACCAAGCTCCCGTTGCTGGGAAACGGGGTGGCGGGTGCGCAGCTGCGCCAGGCGTGGGTGACTTCACGTTGTGCACAGGCTGCTGCAGGCAGCCCCCTCCCAGGGCCTCAGAGGGTCCTAGGCCAGACCCCTGAGTATATCGGCAGGCTCCCTCAGTTTCCCCAGGATGTAGGAGAGCCTTGGGGGCCCAGAGCGATGGGGGTGGGACCTGGGAACCAATCAGACAGACACCAGCGCAGGTTTTTAAAAAAGGGGTTCTTTAATTAAATACAAGGGAGAGCAGCCAGGCGGAATGCAGGAGGGGTGACCCTCCCCAGAAAGAACAAATCCCTTAGGACCCCTGTCCGGCCTGTGCTCAGACACTACCCCTCAATGGTTAGACCCAAGTTCCAGCGGCCAACCAGAACCTGAAGTTGGGGGGGGGGGGAGGGAAGGACACCAGGAAAGCTCTGCTTGCTTATGAAGTTTCCTCCCAAGGTCCTGGGACCCCAAACCTCTCCAGTTTGCAGGAAGGGCAGGGGACCAGCAGGAGCCGGGATGGTGAAAGATACATCCAAAAGACACAAAAGAATGGGGCCCCAACCCCCACCCCACCGACTAAGGCATCTCATTTCTGTGGCCAAAGAGAAGGGGCGGATGGAAGTACCTGGGAGGGCGGCTGGCCTAGGACCCCCCGAGCCAGCTCCAGAAGGGAGGCCTCCCTCCAGGTAGGCTCAGGTAAAGGTGGCGGTCCCCAAAGCCTCCCTCATTGGATGATGGAAGGTTCTGGAACAAATGGGGATGCCAGAACCCTCCTATAGCCAATATGGGACAACTCAACTTTCTCTGGGTCCCCAACTCCTTGGGGGGGTCCCCTAGTTGCCCTTCTAGAAAAGGAACTCCAAGCCACAACAAGAAGAGGACCCTAAGTTAGACTCTTTCGGGAGAGACCTCCCCAAACTACCCCCAGGTTCAGGTGAGACCTCCCCCCAACACTCATACCCCTGAGGATGGCGGCCACACAAGGGGACCCCCCTGAAACAAGGAACTGGAGCCTGAAAAAATAATCTATCCCATCCAAAAAACCCCGAGCCATCCCAGAAGGCCCAGGAGCTGAGCCCCGCTTCCAGGCCTGGAGTCCAAGGCCACCTCCGCACACACGCAGGAGTGTGGAGGACAGGAAGGGCAGGGCCGCGCCCTGTGCCCTAGCCTGATGGCCACACGGGTCCTATAGAAGATTGTCTGAGACGCAATGCCACAGGGGCCAAACTCAGGACCCTAACCCAGCAGGAGGAGGGAGGCGGGGTCCCAGGCACCAGACACCCACTGCCGCTCTCACTTATACACACCCAGATGGGGGAGCCAGGCTCCCCCATGCCAACAGTCAGAGAGGACAATAAATAATGTTTCCCACCTGCCCAGCACCGTACCCCAAAGCGAGTGGTGATGCTCTCTGAGGGGCCTCCACACACCCTGCCTGCACCCCCAACCCTAAGTTCTCTGAAAACTGCAGCGTCTCCTGTATTCCGAGGGCTGGGGGTGTGGGGTGGCCCTTACTGAGGGCAGAACCTGTAGACACCTGAGATTTGAGTACCCATGTTGGGGGGCCAGCCAGGCCGCACCCCCCCCCCATTTCCCTGAACTTCCGCCAATGGCTTTCAGTGGGGTGGGGACAGGCCGGGGCCCACGGGAAGCCCCGGTCACCTATGGCTCTGTGTACCTGTGTCCCAACCTGGAGGAGTGACGAGGAGTTTGAAGGTTAAGACGTGGGACTGTGGCTAGGCTCCATGCCCAAAGCCACCCAGGAGGAAGGCAGAGGTGGCAGACGGGGCATGGACGACCTGCCGACTGCCCCCTGGGGGTCCCTGCAGAGGGGATGGGACAGTTGATCATGGCTATTTACAGACAGAACCCGAGGCCACCTCCCAGAGCCCCTGGTGACCCAAGTCCATTCTCGGTCCCCTCGAGGCTTCCTTGACGTGGGCCGGGACTCCAGGACACGGGCTCTCCAGGGGGCAGACGTGTCCCTCGATGGAAATCCCTGCCGAGGCCTAGCAGGCAGGTCACCGTCGGGGCGGACAGAGCAGGGCTCTACAAGCCGGCGGGAGCTGGGCTGGGGACAGGGCTTGGTGCGGGGCTGCCGGCCAGGCTGCAGGGCAGCGAGCCGCTGGGCGAGGTGCTGCGGGCACCGGGTCGTCGCAGCAGTTCCGGACGGAAGCCGGGGTGGCGCCGGGCGTGCTTGGTCAGGTGGTCGCTGCGGGTGAAGCGCTTGGTGCACAGGGGGCAGGGGAACCGCTTCTCGCCGGTGTGCGTCCGGTGGTGGCGGGCCAGCTCGTCAGAACGGGCGAATTTCTTGTCGCAGCCAGGCCAGTCACAGGCAAAGGGCCGTTCACCTGGACAAAAGACAGAGCGGTCAGTGGGCGGGGAGGGGCTCCCTATAAACCCCACGGCGGCTGCCACACACTTACAGAAGCGGTGGTTCTAATTACCACGGCGAATCGGCAGCGCAGCGGAGGATGGCCTGATTATCTTGCTCCCTGCACCAGAATGGCAGCCGCGGGCCACTGAACCTGGCTTATGTGGTGCCAAGACAGAACTCAGGGCCTTCTGCGTGCTAGGGGAGCACCCTGCCCACTGAGCTACATGCCCAGCCAGACCTTCAGGTCTGTGGAGGCAGGGTCTTGCTCTACGGCCCCAGCTGGCCTAGAACTAACTAAAGGCAACCTGCGTCGGCCACCACATCCATGGCTACCCTGTGCCCACTTCTGCCCACCCTAATAAAAGGTCCTCAGTTGTCCCTGTCCCCAACAGCATCCTTTCTTCCAAATGACCATGGGGCACTGAAGAGAAGCACTTTCCAGGGCCTTAGACACCCGGATATGGAGCAGGCCCTCCCCCATACCTTGGGCCACCTGCAGATTTGAATAACCAGTCCTGGATAGTTTCAACCCGGGGTCCTGAAGCTGGGGTGTAGCACAACGCTCTTGTGCCCTGCAGAGGTAGGAAAGGTCACCCTGCGACCCCAAACTTAGCTTAAATTCAACCACTGGGTGTAGGGGGTTGAGCACAGGGGGGCGTGGTCTGAGGGGGCGGAGCCAGTCAGATGCAGCAGCAGCCTTTGGGCTGGGGTAAGCCACCGCCAGGCAACTTCCTCCACAGACCACGCCCACCACCCCGACCGCTTTAACCGAGCCAGTCCAGAATCCCCATCCAAGCTCTGGGTCCCCTGGAGACACCCACAGCACCAGGCTGTGTGATGATCAGCACGTCCCCAGGCGGGTTTCCAAGGACCAAGAACAGGCGAGCGGACTCACTCAGGACCCCAGCGCCTCGGACCCGGTCTGGCTGGCTCTAGGCTCCAGTTCTGGAGACAGGGCACCCCGGCTGCTCCGGGTACCCCAAAGCCTGGAATTCTGCTGCCCAAGGGTTGGAGGAGTGGTGTGTGTGTGTGCAGAGTGTGGATCTGAAGGCCCTGCGCACTTCTGCTTGTGACAGAGTCCGGAGGAGGCGGGAGGAAGACCTAACCTCTGCGATGTCACAACGGGACTAGGGAGGTCACCTGGTGTGGCCCCAGGCTGACCCACTGGGGAACAGGTACTCGGAAGGACTCATGTCCCTTAGAAAATAGCCAAGGGGCCCTCCAGACAGGACTCATGGAAGCCAGGGAATAAAGTTTAGAGGCGACCAGAAAAGGGAACAGATACCAGGCTAGGCCGGGGTGACCTGGTGTCATCTTGCTTTATAAGCAGCTCAGGGGATCCCAGGAGAGGATTGAGAAAGGGGCGGGAAGTGGGCGGGCCCGGGACTAGGCGGGGCACAGCCAACACCGCCCAGGAAGCAGCCGGAAAACTATCTCCATCCGGCCAAACCACACCCAAGTGCACCCCCCAACATGGGGGCGCAGAGGCCAGGAAACTGCTTCGGGGTGCCCATGTGCCAATTCTGCATGGCATCCAGGCAACTCGAGGCCCCCGGAAGTTGCGACCCTAGGCAGTAAGGGGAGAAGGGGCCAGCGTTTCCTGACGGCTGCCAGCGGCCCCTATCATTTCCAAAGTGTCCCCTGAAGGACCCAAAACACCCGGCCCCAATCAGAATGTTTGTCAGTGGCCCCAGCGCCCCAAAACAGCCCCAGAAGGGACTCGTCCCCCACCCCAGCTCGACCATAGCGCCCGAGGGGGCTCAATCTGAAGGGGAGGGGTGCTTGGTTATAGGGCGAGGTTCCTAGCTTTGCAACAGACCCCGGGTGACAGAACCGTGTCCTGCGTCCGTCCAAGGGGGACATGTAATCCTGTCGCCATTTTGCGGGCAGGGGGAGGGGGTGAGGGAAAAGGGGGCACCCCCCCCTGCATGCAAACAGCTTATTTCCCCTTTCAGGGCCTCCCTGTGCGGCTGGTTCCCGCCTCTCGCCCCTGAGTTCCACTTAGCCAGGAGCAGGTTGCAGTGTTGGGGCCGCCAGCCCGCCGGGAACGCAGCTGCTGCACGTAGCTTGGCGGCGGCGGCGAGCCGGAGACGGCGGCGGCACCAACCGGCCTTGCTCACGTGGTCCTAGCTCCCGCCACGGGGGAGACAGAGGCCCGGGCCAGGGTCGCCCTGCGGAGCGGGGAGCCCGCCAGTCCCCGCCCCGCGCGAGGGGGTTGGGGCGCGCACGCACGTGTGCACACCGGTGGCGCACACTTGCCAAATGCGCGGCCTGGCTGTGCTACAGAGTCACAGTCGACCCACAGGGCTGGGAGCTGGGGCTCCCTGGGGGGAGGCTGCAGGCGAGCGAGTCCCCTACAGCCCGGGCTACCTGACTGCAGCTGGATCAGGTGGGTGGGGAGCACCAGGAAGGGCCCTGGGGGCGTGGCTGTGGACTTGACCCTCTGACTCAGGCGGGGCTGGGGTGAGCTGGGGACAACCCGGGAGCCTAGGTGCTTTGCAGCCTCTAAAACATGGAGGCTGGGACATCCTGTAAACTTGCTGCGGGAGCGAGCGGAACGGCCAGCAGAGGGGGGCCCGAGGGTGCCGTTTTCACCAGGCCAGGCCTCACCCTGCCCGCGTCTGACCTCCTCAGGGAGGGGCCCGGACTGCTGTTTCGGGCTTGCGGGACCTGCCTCCTGGCTGGGAGTCAAGATGAAGGGCTGCCCCCTGGGCACCATCCCTGGGGTGGGCTCCTGACTCTGATGGTGGTCCCTTCCCGGCGCTCAGCTGTGAGCCCAGTTCCCAGCGAGGGCCCTAAAATTCCAGAGCTTGAGTCTGGCATGCAGTGGGTACTTAATGCTTGCCCGTGGGAAAGTCGACAGGCCCGGATGAAGGAGCATGATCCAGGACGGGGTGGGGGGTGAAGGTTTCTGGCTTACTGGGCTCATGAATCTGCCACCTCCCAAAAGAGAGCTATCTTTTGCTCATTCACAGAAAAGAGGGGCAGTGTGCTGGTCAGATACTCTTGGCAGACCTTACCCCAACCTGATTTGGATCCCCGGGAGAACCAACTCTCCAAGCTGCCCTCCGACCTCACACACACATGTACCGTGGCACACACATGCCCTCCGATCTTCACACACACATGTTCCGTGTCCAACCTCACACACACATGTACTGTGGCACACACATGCCCTCCGACCTCACACACACATGTTCCGTGTCCAACCTCACACACACATGTACCGTGGCACACACATGCCCTCCGACCTTCACACACACATGTACCATGGCACAAACATGCCCTCCGACCTTCACACACACATGTACCATGGCACACACATGCCCTCCAACCTTCACACACACATGTTCTGTGGCACACACATGCCCTCTGACCTTCACACACACATGGTCCGTGGCACAAACATGCCCTCCAAACTCACACACACGTTCCGTGTCCAACCTCACACACACATGTACCGTGGCACACACATGCCCTCCAACCTCTCTCTCTCTCTCTCACACACACACACACTCACGTTCCATGGCACACACATGCCCATACACATAAGCACACAGTAAATAAAAAAATCATTAAACCAGGCGGTGGCGGGCACGCCTTTAATCCCAGCCCTCAGGAGACAGAGGCAGGCGGATCTCTGAGTTCAAGACCAGTCTGGGCTAGAGTTCTAGGCTAGTCAAGGATACGGGGGTGAAACTGTCTCAAAAGTTCTCCAATTAAAGAGGGGCAGCATGGTCTGGTACCCCTCCTCCCTCCCAGAGGGCCAGGCTGTGAGTACACCTCTCAGGAGCTGGAGACTGGGGGCCAGCACCCATGGAACTCCCCAGGACAGACACCAGCCCAAAGGGCAGCCAGGCCTCCAACTGGTATCATGTGCCAACTCCCACCCCATCTGGGTCGCTGTTATCAGACGCCTGGGTGGGGTGTGGTTATCACCCCCGGCAATGCAGCCAGCCCAGCTGCTGTGCCCCACAAGGGCTGGGGGAGTGGGTTGGCAGTCCCCAAAGGCCACCTGAACCCCACAGGGCCTGATCCTTCCCCTTTTCTACAGGGCTTCAGCCACACCAAGGAATCTTGCCCCTCTGCCTGCAGGTGGCCAGGCTCCTTCCCATCCCGGGCCTCAGTTTCCCCATCTGTCTCTCCTGGAAAAAGCTTCAGGAAAATTAGAACCATTTCTTGGACTGATCAGAAAGCTAGGGGTGGCCCTGGCCTCCCCTGCCCCACCCTCAACTCCCCTCCCACCCTAATCTCCTCTGTAAAGAGATTTCCCGATGCAGCCAGGCCAGCCTCTGCGACACCCCCACCCTTCACTAGCCCTGAAATCCCAGCCCCAGGGCCAGCCTGCTGGTCCCCTGCAGTGTCCAGGGCCAGCCTGCTGGTCCCCTGCAGCCACACTGCTCCTGGCCCCGCCCAGCCTCACAGGCCTAAGCGAACCTGTCCTTCCCCACCCACCTTCAGACTTCACAGTGAGTGGGGACAGGGACGCCACACAGCCCAGGTAACCACTAATATTTCTTCACCGTACGTTACTGTGTGCAGGACTGTGCGCTCCACGGTGCATGTGGAGGTCAGCGACAAGGGGCACACTCCTTCCCTCCGCGAGGCAGGGACAGTCACGCCCCCCCCCCATTACCCTGGTCTGGACCCTAACGTTTCTCACACCTAAGTAAACAGGATTTCCAGATAATGTAACCAGAGGTGACCCTGAGGCCCTCCAGGAGACACTGGGCAATGTCTGGGGACATGCGTGGCTGTCCCAATTAGGGGGAGCACACATCATGGGAGTGGGTGGAGGCTACCCTGCAGCCCCCAGGGCACCTTACCAGGACAACCTGGTTCCAGAGGGGTGAGACCCCAGGTGAAGTCAAGGCCTCTCCCAGGTCTGGGTTCCATCTCCAGGGAGCAAATCAAGGACCCCCCCACCCCCCAGCCCAGGGAGAGAGCGTGCCAGGGATGGAGGGGCTTGGCGGGCAGAACCGGCAGCCAGCCTCTCCTCCCGCCCCCGCCCCAAGGCTAGCTCTGGCAGTATCCATGGCAACCTCGTCAACATCTCCCACAGCCTCTCAAGTCCTTCCCCACCCCAATCAGGGGCTGGGGCAACTGTGGCCTTCAGGGGTGCCAAGCTCTGCCTCCTGCCTGCAGGTCCTGGGATAGGGGGGTGTCCCGTAATCCCCTCGGTCTCTACACCCCCCAAGGTCAATGGGGTGAACATAATGGGGCCTCAAGGTGGCCCTTTACCTCGCCCCATCTATGCCTAGGAGAACTAAATGGCTCCAGTCCCTAGGCAGGAATGAGCGAGCGGACGGAGACAGGACTCACTCCAAGTCCACAGCCTTAGGCATGGCTCTGCAGGGGACCAGATCTACCCCTGGCCTGCACTAGAGGGAGTCCCACTGACCCGGGCGGAAGTGTACCACCTCCCCCTGCAGTATACAATAGCCAAATCCTCTTCCACAGAAAAGAGGCTGCTGGTTAAGTCAGAGGTGGCTTTTGCTTGTGATCCTAGCCCTTAGGAGAAAGCTGGAACAGGAGGATTACCTCGAGTTTCAAAGCCAGTCTGGGCTAGAGTGAGAACTTGTCTCAAAAAATATCAGGCCTTTAAATTAACGATAATGGTTCCAGGCGTGGTGGCCTTTAATCCCAGCCTTCAGGAGGTAGGGACAGGTGGATCTGTGAATTTGAGGCCAGCCTGGTCTACAAACTGAGTTCTAGGATAGCCAGGGCTACATAGAGATAGACAGGAGTCTATCAAAAAAATCATTTTGCCAGGCGGTGATGGCGCACGCCTTTTAATCCCAGCACTCGGGAGGCAGAGCCAGGCGGATCTCTGTGAGTTCGAGGCCAGCCTGGTCTACAGAGCGAGATCCAGGAAAAGCGCAAAGCTACACAGAGAGACCCTGTCTTGAAAAACCAAAAAATAAAAAATAAATCATTTAAATTAACTATACAGCAGTACTCAAGTCCGTGGTCCCCAGACACCCCAAAAGTGACATTAAGGTGCCTGGATTCATTGTGGCTCTCCTGGTCCCACAAATGGTTATTATAAGGGGAACTTGGGGACATGGTACCATCTCTCATGGTGTGTGATACAGGATTTAGTAAAGGAGGGCATCACACGCTCCCCCACCACAAAGGGCTATCTGTAGTCACCCCTAGTCCCTGGATTTCACCGCTTGGGCCTCAGTTTCTCTGGCAGGCCAAGTCACCCCTCCCTCCCAGCATTGACAGTCTCTTGATGTCCCAGGGGGTAGGGAATGTGCTGGATTCCTCTTTCACAGACCCCGAAACGTCAAGTCCTGGGAACTAGGAAGAATGGAGGGCTGGAAGGTGTGGGCGACCCAGCAGCCCTGACTCAGTAGGCTCCCTTTACTGTATGGGAAACTCACTCGGTGTGAGCCAGGACACCCTGGACTCTAGTTTGTGGCAAGGAGATCTTTCTCAAGTGTCACAAAAACAACAACAACAAAACTACCTTGCTATCTCAGTGCCCCTCAAATGTTCTCTAGAGATAAATGGGTAGCAACAGGGAATGCAGAGCTGCCCGCCCCAAGCTCAGTCCATCTGGGCACCAACACGGGGCAGTCCCTAGACCACAGGGGCTAAGGACAGCGGCTGAGGGACAAGGTGAGAGGAGGCACCATCCATGCCCACCCTCTGGCTTAGCAGACTCCAAAGATGGCGCCTCCACCCCCCTACCTGCCTGAATATGCCTGGGGCCACCCACACAGCTATGGAGGCTGTCCTAGCCCCTCTCCCAGTGTGGCAAGCCAGGGCGCTCTGTTGCCCACGGCACGAGCTGCCCACAGCAGGAGCAGGGCAGCCTGTGTCTTTCATGGAGATGGCAGACCCAAGGCAGTAGGCTAAGGGGTCGGAGGCAGGTCGCCCTATCCCAGGGAGGCTGCAAAGCTGTTGATCACACCACCGCTAAAGGGGTGGATTTTAAACCCCAGTGCACATTCCCGGCTAAAACGGGTAAACCCTTGGAGCGACCAGGACAGGAAGCAGTCGGTACCTGGCAAAAGGTTTCCGCTAGCCTAAATCACGAGGGACTGGACTTCCCAGAAACCCTGGTGTGGCCAAGTCTCACTGCCCACCTTGGACTTTGCGCAGATCCATCTCAGGTGTGTGGAGCGCAAACACGGAGTGGGGTGGGGGCTGCGGTGGGGATTCAATCCCATTGGATTTCAGACTCTAACTCCAGGCCCGGGTCGCGGCCTCCCTCTGCCCCGTTCAAGTCCACAGAATGGAAAGAAAAATATGCGGGACTGCCACCCACCACCACCACCACCACCTCCTGGCCCCGCGCCAGAGACGTCGCCACCCTCCGGAGGGAATCCGCAAGGCTACCCAGGAGGCGGTGACCCGGATCCTCCCACCCTCTTCACAGATAAGGAAACTGAGGCTGGGGGGAGGGCCGAGGAAGAACTGCGGAACCGGATGTTCTGACCACCAAGCGCAAGAGACCATGAGCGCAGAGAAACAGGACGAGAAGACGAAGCGGGACTGAAGGGGCGAGAAGCTGGGGGACGGGATCGCGCGGGGAGGGCCCGCCGTGCCAGACTGGATCCCGAACAGCCTGCCGTCTCCGGAGCTTCGGCCACCAGGGCCGCCCTCCGCGCGCCGCCCGACCGCGTGGTCGCCACGCCCCCCCCGCGCGCCCCACCCACCACGTCCCCGCCTTCCCGGCCGGCGGGGCGGCTGAGGCCCGGGCGCGCCCCCCTCCCCGCCCCCCACGCGCCACGCAGTTTCGGGGTTCCCGGTGAGGTGGGGGAAGGGGGGGTTCCCGAGACCTCTCCAACGCGCCCCCCGCACCCCACGGGGGCTGAAAACGAGGGGCTCACCTGTGTGCGTCCGCAGGTGTGACTTGAGGTGTGAAGACTTGTAATAGGCTTTGGCGCAGCCTGGGAAGGGGCAGCGGTGGCTCTTGGCGGCGCCGGGGGCGCGGCCCGAAGACGGCGACGAGGCGGCCGAGGAGGAGGAGACCGGAGAGGTGCCCCCCGCGGTGCTGGCTGCGGTGGCGGCTCCGGGCCCGCCTCGCAGATCGGCCAAGATGCTGGCGGCCAGCAGGTGGGGCGCAGCGGTGGCGCCTCCCGGCCCCGGAGCGGTGGCTGGCGGTGGCGGTGCCCCAGGGGTCCCCGGCGGCGTGGCCTCGCGGCGCGTGGCGCGCACATCCAGGCCGGCAGTGGGGCCCGCGCCCTCGGGGCCGGGTCGCCCGCGATGCACCACGGCTCCGGAGGAGATGGCCATGAGGACGTCGGCGGCGAAGTAATCCACGCACGCCACGGCCGCCGACATGCCGGGCAAGGACGCGCGGGCGCGGGATCGGCGGCGGGAGAGAAGCGGAGGCGGCGGGAGCTGCGCCCGTCCGGCCGGCGGCGGCTGCTGGAGTGCGGGAGGCGGAGGAGGGGAGGGAGGAGGGGAGGGAGGAGGAGGAGGCCCCGGCGCGCCGCCGCCGCCCGCGCTCGGCCCCGCCCCGCCCCGCCTGACGCGCCCTGACGCACCGGAGTCCGCGGGGGCGGCCGCGGCCCGCCCCTCCCGGAGGACGCCCCCTCGGGGCTCAGTGGCCACGCCCTCCCTCCCACCGCGGTCACGCCCCCTCCTGCCGGGCCCTCGGCCGTCCGGAGAGTCGCGCGCCACCGCGGGTGGGCGGAGCTCCCTCGGCCAGCTGCCCGTCCTCCCCCACTTGCACACCCCCGTGCACCAGCACAGCACCCAGCGTCACCCAGCACCCTGGATCATGCCCTCTCCACGCAAGAACAAGCCAACCAGGGGGAGACCTTGCCCTCGGCCTGGCACGCACTACCCCCACCGGTGCCCTTCCCGGATCGCCACCTCCCCACGCGCTGGGAGTTACGCCCACTCGGCGACACGCCCACACGCCCCACCCCAACCTCGGATGCCCCACCTCCTACCCCAGTGCGCGCCACGCCTCCTTCGGGTGCGCGCTCCATCCCCTCCCGGGCGCGCCCACCACGCCGTGCGGGGTGCGCAGACGCCGCGAGCCCTCCCCTCCCCAACTTGTCCCTCCCCCCACACAAGCCCTGGGGCGCGCCCCTGTCCGCGGTGGGGAGGGGAGAGCTGGGATCCGCACGTGGCCAGGGTGGGGGTGCGGAAACGCGCGTCCCCGCCCCCGGGCCACGTGCGCGACCCTTCCCCCCCTTCCTCGCCCTGACTCCAGGCGGTAACTCGGCAGTCCCCGCTCCCTATCTCCGGGGTCCCCAGTGCCATGCTTGTCTTGGGGACGAACTATTCCGCCGATGAGACTTGGGAACGTAGGGTGCCCTCCACCCCGCCCAGCCCAGTGTGTCTGTAGAGTTCTCTTTGCGCACCGGGGTTGGGAATCACTAAGCCTGTGGATAATCGGAATGGCAGGAATTAGCGGGGCTGCACGGAAAAGGCCTGGCGCGGTCCCCCACTAGGGACGCCGGGCTTCTGGACGTCCCTTTCCTTCCTCGGCTGGCGGCCCTTGAGACTGGGACAGGAAAACATGGAGCGCTTGGGAACTCCCCTGGGTGATTGGGCCAAGTTGTGAAATGAGAGTCCCTGGAAGTCCCAGGCCCCGGGCGCCCGGTGCGCGGAAGTCGGTGACCAGGCTCCCGCCCCTTCCTAAATCCCGCCGGGTTGCGGAGGCCGTGCAGTGGCCCGCGCGGCCGCCAGGGGGCGAAGCACGCCAGCCGACTGCACTGCCAGCCCAAGCTCTTCCTGGTTGTTCCCAGCAGAGGCTAGACCAGTGGTCCCCACCCCGGGTGTCGTCTCTACCTTCCCCACGTGCACCCCCAGCTGCCTTGCTGAGGTCCTGCCTCTCGACCCTCAGGCCGGCCGCTCCTCGCGTTTCCCCAGACCCCACAGGACTTGGGGGTGACACCCTATGTCCCCAACGGCACAAGTTGGGTACTCTGGGGGCCGCGTTCTAACTGGACGGAAGTGGGCCAGCAGGACACACCCATCCTCCGTTCCCAGGCTTGCACTCCAAAAGCCAGAACCATGCGGGCCTCGGCCCAGCGCCTGTGTCTTCGAAGGTGAGGGCGGGCGGCCTCCTTTCTGCGGGAATCTGTTGCCCGCCCTCCGCACCCCTGCACCCGCCCTCCGCGCCCCTGCACACACACCGGAAGAGAGGAGCCATGGGCCGTTCTTTGTTGAGAACTGCTGCCAGGATGGATGGGCAAAAAACAACCCTTGGCTCGTGAGGTCACACCTAACAGCTCTATGGTGATCAGGGTTGTCCGCGCACTTAGCCTGCCCCATCCTTAGACCTCAGTCTGTCCTGAGGACCTAACCCCGTGAGAGGGAACCATCTGAGAGAAATACCTGCGGCGCACGGAGCAGCCCCGCGTGGGTGCTCACATCCTAGCCCCGGCCACCTGCAAGCCAGTTTGACACCATGGAAGCTGCGGCTGACCCATGCAGGACAAGGACGTAAGAACAGTCCCTTGCCTTGCAGATGGTACGGGGCACATGGTTCTGACGCTGAGGATTCTGGGAAACTACCCAGCTTGCTCCCCCAAGGCCTGGCTGGTGAGAGTCACCTTTCTCCTTCTGGGATGGTACCCCTGGGGCTCAGGCACAGGCCCTTGGTAGTACCGTGGGTGAGTTTTATTTCCAGACAGGATCTAGGTGGATGACAGGTCTGAGATACCACGACTACCCAACATTTGGCTCTGTGTATGCAGGTCTTTTTTGAGATGGTGATTCTCTATGTAGCCCTGGCTGTCCTGGAACTCACTGTGTAGACCAGGCTGCCCTCAAACTCACAAGAGATCCACTTGCCTCTGCCTCCCGAGTGCTGGGATTAAGTGTGACCACCACACCGGGGTCCAAAGGTGAACTATTAATAACCCTGTTGAGAGCTCCGAGTTCGTTCTGAGGGACAGGACCGGGGTCCCAGAGGCCTCCCATCTCCCCGAGACTCACAATGTGGCTGTTTTGCCTGAGCCGTGCCCTGGGGAGAGGTAGGACAGAAATACAGACCCACATCATTGTTGCTCCCAAGCCATGTGGCTGAGGAAGGTTGACACCAGATGCTCCAGAGTCACACAGGCACTTGGGCTGTTTCTTAGCGACATGGCTTGCAGCATGTCGGCTTCCAACACACGCTGAAGGCTGGACAAGGCTACATGGGACCATGTTTTTGTTGTGGTTATTTGTTTGTTTTTAATTATCTGGGAATGTGGTGCACACCTTGAGTCCTAGCACTCCCAAGGTGGAGGCAGGAGGATCAGATTATTCTTGGTGATATAGTAAATTCCAGGCCATCCTGTTTAAAACACCAGCACTGAGGCCGGGCGGTGGTGGCGCACACCTTTAATCCCACCACTCAGAAGCTAGAGACAGGTGGATCTCTGTGAATTCAAGGCCAGCCTGGGCTACAGATTGAATTCTAGGACAGTCCAGGCTACACAGAGGAACCTTGTCTCGAAAAAAAAAACAATAAAATAAATCCCAGCACCGAGAAAAGAAAAACCAAAACAAAAAGTCCGACTGAATCACAGTGTGCTGGGCAACCATGGACACCAGTATGCACTGTGGGCCCCACAGCCAGAGGTAGGCGGCATGCCCAACATGTCCTTGTCCCCACGTATATCCTGTAAGGGAGATAACTGTGTCCGAGGTCTATCCCAGGTCCAAAGACACGATGTGTTCAGGGGAAATCTGAACCCCAAGTCTCTGGCCTTCCTTACCCTCACATGGGTCCAGCTGCTGTACCCACCGAGAGCCCTCAAGGTGCCGAGGGGAAGGACCTCGTCCCTGTCTGGTGGGGACATCTGAGGCCGCCTTGGGTGCCGTAATATGCCGGACCACTAGGTCCCTTGGCTGGAGGTACGTTGGCATGGGTAGGGGACATGAGGTGACCGCGGCCTTGCGGCCACGTGTTGGACTGGGAAAGGCCACCAGACTAGGGTGTGGGACAGTGTGGCTGGGAAATTCACAAAATGGAGAGCTAAAGTTGGCCCTGCTCCCAGGTGGGAGGGCCGCCTGGCCACAAGCCATCTCAAAGGTGGCGGTGGAGGGGGCAGCTTCCTGGAGCTGATAAGGGCCTCTGGGGACGGGGTGTGTGTGAAAGGGAGCCCAGGGTACAGAGGGAATCACAGACAACCCAGGCGCTGGAGCCGCTGTCCAGTCCGAGGTCCCGGGCTCCCCAATGGCTGCGACGCTCTGCATCCTGTGGGAAATGGGCAGGCAGAGAAAACACACCGGGCTCCCACACCAGGGCCCTGTGCCTGCTGCCGACAGAGGCACAGGGTTCACACCAAACCAGGGTGAATAGGGCACCAGTTTGGGAGCCACAAACACGCGTTCCATATCAGAGCATCCAGCAGGAAGAGCCAAAGGGAGGTTAGATGACTTCATCCTGTATTTAAGGTAACAGTTTCATCATAATTTTATCTGTGAATACAAGTGATTTGCATTCATTTCTGGTTTGCTTTTGCTGCCCCTCACTGGGGATCCTAGGCGGGGCTCCACCCTGACCACGCCCCCAGCCCTCACTGGGGATTCTAGGCGGGGCTCCACCTGACCACGCCCCCAGCCCCTCACTGGGGGATTCTGGGCGGGACTGCACCCTGATCACGCCCCCAGCCCCTCACTGGGGGATTCTGGGCGGGGCTCCACCCTGACCACGCCCACAACACTCCAAAGATTGGCAGGATGAAAGGAGCTCCTTTGATGTCTATGAGAAAGAAGAATGCCCGAGGATGGGTGGAGACGGGACCCGGGAGAGCATGGAGTAGTGTGAGGAGTAACAGTGTCAAGGAGCCCTTAGTCTGCAGTGGACACAATGAGATGGGGAAGAGGTATAGAAGCTCCGATGAGCTGTGTAGGCAGGCTGGGCAGGTGGATAACGATGAGGCCAACCTGGTCTACACAGCCACTTCCAGGCTAGCTAGGGCTACACAGGAAGATCTTGTCAGAAAACAAAACAAAAACGGCTGATCAGTGGTTCCAGGAACTTGCTGTTCTTTCCAGAGGATCTGAGTTCAGATCCCGGACCCCGGTGGCTCATGACCAGCTGTAACTCTGGCTGCACAGGACCTGACTCTTGCAGCTTCAGGCTCCTGTTCACACATGGCATTCGCTCACGCAGCCACACACATAAAGTAGGAAATCTTTTTTAAAGTTTAACCTGCGTAAAACAGGAAACTATCCCAATTGTAGAATAAAATATGAAGTATTTTATGCACTTGCAAGTTCAGATAATTTTTCTTTATATGTCTGACTTGCAAGATAAAGCAGGGTGGTGGCACATGATTTTAACCCCAGCACTCGGGAGGCAGAGGCAGGCGGATCTCTGTGAGTTCGAAGCCAGCCTGGTCTACAGAACGAGATCCAGGACAGTCAGGGTCACAGAGAGAAACCCTGTCTCAATAAAACAAAAAACAAAAGCAAGATAAATTACCAGCCAGGTTGGCGGCACACATCTGTTATCCCAGCACTTGGGAAATAGAGGATCAGGAATTTATGGCCATCCTGGGAAACACAGTAAGTTTGAGATTCTCTCAAAATGAGTGAGGAGACTCCCTCAAAATGCCAAAATGAAATTTAAAAAATACAGATTTAATACTACCACAAAGTCACTGGGGCATGGTGGCACACACCTTTAATCTCTGAGTCCTCAGGCAGAAGCAGGTGGATCTCTGAGTTCCCAAAGAGATCCTGTCTCAGAAAACAGCCAAAAAGGGGGGGGGGGTTTACCCTGGGGGTCTGGCATGTTAAGAGTTTGTTTCCTAGCACCCATGTGGGTCAGCTCACAGCCACCTGTAACTCCAGGGGACTGGAGACCCTCCTCATGCCTCCCTGGACCTGCACTCTGGTGGTCCACAGACTGCCTACAGGCCATGCACCACACACTTAAGTGATCCTTATTATTTGTATGTATCTGTGAGCAGTGTGTGCAGCTCAGGGCCCTGAGGCATTGGATGCCCTGGAGTGCTCTTAACCACTGAGCCATCTCTCCAGCCCCCCGATTTCCCTGATGTATGAAATGCTTTAGCAAACACAACCAACTGTGCAGAAAGAGGCCATGAAATACGGACTATTTAAATACACATCTTTATATTAAACGTACACTCATCCAACCTTTAAATGACTAATGTTGACAGAGATGGCTCTTACAGAACCGCGGACGTGGGCACTAGAAAGCTGGCTGTAGAGATCAGCCAGACGGCTCAGTGAGAAGACACTTGCCCCCATGCCTGGTCACCTGACTTCAGGTCTAAAACTCCACATAGTGAGAGACCCGATGCCTGGCAGCTGACCTCTGACCTACACACATGCTGTGACAAGTGTACCCCCCACACAAATGTGGGGTTCTTTTGTTGTTTCAGACAGGGTTTCGCTCTGTAGCCTTGGCTGTCCTAGAACTCAATTTGTAGCCCAGGCTGGCCTCGAACTCAGGGATCTGCCTGCCTCTGCCTCTCAAGTGCTGGGATTAAAGGCGCGCACAGCCAAGTCCCAGCCTGGCTGGATTTTGTGTGTTGAAATTGGCTGTGGCTCATCAGGTCTGTCATTCTAGCAGCAGGGAGATTAAGGTCATGGGACTGTCTCAAGTTGGAGGCCAGCCTAGGCTACATAGCAAGTTTCAGTCCCAGGCTCAAAACAAAGGACCCTGTCTCAAAAAAAAAAAAAAAATTTAAAAAGGGGGAGGGAGGTGGGCAGTGGTGGCACACCCCTTTACCCCAGCACTCAGGAGGCAGAGGCAGGAGGATCTCTGTGAGTTCGAGGCCAGCCTGGTCTACATAGTGAGATCCAGGACAGCTGAGGCTGCACAGAGAAACCCTGTCTCACAAAAAAAAAAAAAAAACAAAACACAAAAAAAGGGGTGGGGGGCTGTGATGAGGAGGTGGAGTTCTCGTCTGGCATGCCCTATGCCCCAAGCCCCATAGAAACCGAATGTGGCAGGCCTCAGGGTCAGTTCAGGATCACAGCGAGCTACAGAACAAGGCCCTGACTCACAAAGTAAAAAGGGGGTTGGTCCACAGCTCGGCAGGCAGAGTGCTCCCCACACACAGGGAGCACCTGGTTCCATCCCCAGCACCCAGGAGACTTTGTGGCCAGCAATCGCTGGGCTTGAGGAGAGGGTCTCACTCTGTACCCTAAGTTACCCTCGATATTTGTGGCAATCCTCCTGCCTCAGGCTCCTGATTCCAGGCTAGGAAGGAGGCTTATCCTTCCTTCCTGTGTCCTGGCGTGTGCAGCTGCTCTTCTTCCTCGCTGGGTCACAGGAGACTCAGCCCTGGGACAGCCTGGGTTCTGCAGGTCAGCATTTCAGAGGGGTGGATGGGGAGGCGCAGCCACACGTCTCTGCAGCAGGTGGTGGAGAGGGTGGGCAGTCGCAGTAGGGCCAAGCAGTCGGACTGCAGACAGGGCTCTAGTGAGGGCGCATTGTGCAGTCAGTGCAAAGGTCCTGAGGCCCCACTGGAGTGGGGCACAGTGTCGGGACGCTTCGATTTGGTGATGCTGCCGAGGGCCATGGACTTGGGGGGCTGGACTCCAGCTCAGCGTTAGCAGATGGAGGCCTCTGGAGTCAAAACCAGTGTGTCACTTCTGACACTGCCTCTAAACGCCCGCCCACTCTTAAGGGAGCTTGCAGCCGCAGGAGGCAGTTCAGAGTGCTGACCTCCCTGCAGACAGGCCCTTCCTCACCCTGGGGAGCCTATGGCTAGAAGAGACGTGACTCAGCTCTGCAGAGCACACACCACCCTGCCGAGGGCTGTCCTGCACTCCTGGGGAGACCTCAGCTCCCGCGGGCACAGCATGTGGCCTGGCCCGGACTCTGGGGTCCACTGTACCTGTCATGCCCACATCTGGAGTGGGGATGGGGAATCCTGCAGAGCCAAGGCGCAGGCCTGGTCAGGAGGACCTGAGGTCTTCCTCACAGCCCCGTACCTGGCTGGTCTTAGTGACCTCCCAGCCCCAGGAAGACACACTGGAGCCATGAAGAAGCCAGGGCAATCCTAAAATCTTAAACCTTTAATTAGTTTCCCTCTTTCCTTCTCTTTGCTTCCACAAGGAGAGGAGGGGCCTCCATCACCTGCACATGGCTCGTGGCCGTGGGGTGCCGGGCAGGGTCCTGGGCGCCGGGTCACATGCAGCCCCGGCAGGAGGCCCGAGTGCTGCCGAGGTCCCTGCAGCTTGGCTAGGTGCGTTGGCTGGGCAGCTCCTGGGAGATGAAGCGGCGCAGGCGCTCCAGGTACTGACTGTACAGCTCAATGTCGTTGTGCCCGGCGCCCTCCACCCACAGCGGCTCCACGGCCTTCGGGCAGCGCTCATACAGTGCCAGCCCGTGTGAGAAGTCGATCACCTCGTCCTCCGTGCCATGGATGATGAGCACCGGTGACGTGATCTTCGACACCTTCTCGATGCTGAGGGAGAAGATGGTCAGGCCGTCCCCCGCTGCCCCAGGCCCCTCCCCCAAGCCCCTCCCCCAGGCTCACTTAGGGAAAGCGTCGAAGCAGTAGGTCTTCTTGGTGTCAGGGAAGGCCACCCGCATGCCCGAGGTGAGAGGCGAGTGCAGGACCACGGCAGCGCACTCATAGCGTGACGCCAGGTCCACCGTGGGCACCGTGCCGATGCTCTGGCCGTACAGGATGATGCTGTCCGGGCTGATGCCGTACCTGACCGACGACAGCAGGAGGGGTCAACAGGCCCCGAGATGGCAGCTCCCGCGCCCTGCCCAGCCGCAGCCCCCTGGTTTTCCCCCAGTCCCTCTGACAGGGCCTGAGTGAGGCAGGCTGGGGACCTAAGAGTCCAGACCCAAAGTTCTGGTCCCTCCCGACCCCAGAGAGGGAAGGCAAGCCGTCTCTTCCCAGCGCTGCCTCCCCACAAGCTTGGGTCCTGGGAATTTAGGAAACTGTGTCCACGGTTGGCTCGGCCCAGTTTAGGGTCCCCTGAGTCCCTCCTGCCCAATTAGAAGCTTGCACCACACAGGCAGTGTGGCTGCGCAGGTCCTGGGAGCCAGCGCATTCCCGGCTTCCCCTGCGGCCCCTCCCACCCCAGCAGATCACTGTGGCCACTTAGCCCGGCAAACAGGCCTAGTGCCACCCTGCCAGAGTTCCCACCTGTCACAGGCCTGCGGGACCCTCCCCTGACCCCAGGCAGGAGCTGACCGCCCAGGGGCAGCCTGCATGGCTCCTGTGCTAACCCAGACCCACCCGCTCGGCCTGCTCGGCACTACCCACAGCTCAGGCCTAAGCTCCTCCCGTTATGGGGGGCCCCTTCACAAGGGTCCTCCCACCTCCCCTGAGGCTTAGCTATGGAGTTGGGCAAGGTCTCCCAGGTCAGTGCCTTAGCGGGACAAATGGACAGAGCTGGGACACAGGGCAGTGACTCTCCGGCGGCTGGACAGTGGGAACAGGGGGGGCAAGCTCAGGGTGCAGGCACCCGGGGCACGGGGACCCAGCCCAGTGACAGCTGGCACATCTCCGGGGTAACCAGGATCCCCCACGCTGTCAGCGTCCCGGCACCACACGGGACCCAAATGACAAGGTTGGGGGCCTCCAGAACTAGAGATGGCTGGCCTCTTCTATCCCCCTGCACGGGCCCTGCTCTATGAGGGAGTGAAAGGAGCCCTCGTGAGGTGGGGTGAGGTTGGGAGGACCAGGATGCAGGGTGTGATAGAGCAGCCTCGAGACTAAAGGTCTGGGGTGCAGGCTGGCGGTCCAGACTGCTGACTGCAGCATCACCTGGGCACCCTCCCATCACCTTGCCAGCCCCACCGCCACCTGCCCCAGAGCGAGTTACGCTAATGACGGAGTCTTAGGGTCCCCTAGGCCTTGGGAGGCCAGGTCCCTCAACAGCCATCTCCCAGACATCTCTGGCTGTCCTCTGCTCACCCCCAGACCAAGTGAAGGAACCTCCCTCTTCCTGTGGACATCACCAGCTTTCTTCTGGGCCACAGGTGCCTATTCCCTCTGGCCCCACCTGGCACTGACGACACCCCCACACCCTGCTCACCTGGTGCGAAGGGCCTGCCAGGCTGCATCAATGTCAGCATAGAGGTTCTTCTCCGAGGGCCGGCCAGAGCTGATCCCGTAGCCAGAGTAGTCATAGGAAAAGATGTTGCAGCCGATGCGCGTGCCCAGGCCGACATAGAAGCTGCACATCTGGCCCAGGTCCACTGCATTGCCATGCGAAAAGAGAACTGTGTACCTGGTGGTCGGGCAAAAGGGCACGGACAGAGGCTGAGCACCCAGGCTCATCTCCGCAGACACACACGGGACAGCCCAGCTCCACTGCAGGCTCCCGGAGCGGGAGGCAGGATGGGGGGGGGGGGGTTCCAAGGCTAGTTTGTCTGCAGCCCCTGGGTGTGGTTGGCCAGCAGGCCCCGGGCTGCCCATCTACAGGGGGCATCAGGACCCTACAGAGGGACCTACAAGAGTCCAATCTTGACGGACACAAACCCAGCGCAGGAGGCCGATGGCCAAGGCCGACGGCCCTCTCCGTGGTAGCATGTACACCCCACGGGAACCGCACCGACAAAGAGCCTGCTCCCCAAGCGCATGCTCTATTGCTGGGGGACGGAGGACCGGGCCCCATCCCTGGCCACCAGCAAACGCTTAGGGTCCATTCTGTTTCCAGTTGGCCAAAGGCCAACCCGGACAGGCCTGTAACAAAACAACGGCCTGCGCCAGGTCGAGGCCACGCACCTGCGCAGCCCTGCCCAAGCGGCTTCCTGGGGCACCTGCCTGGCTCGCCCTTTGGACTCCAGACTCCTCCACCCGGGAAGCCGTCACCCTCTTCCTTACCCTCTGGTGAGGACCTGAAAGCAAGGCCCTGAGAGCAGCAGAGGCTCCTGTTGACAGGAGGGGCCAGGCTGGAAGGCAGTAGTGCGGCGCCCCCGCACCCCCCCCCCCCTGCAGCGGGCCCCGCGGATGGGCAGGCGGACGGCTCACCTGGCCCCGGGCACGCAGCGCACATACATGCAGGCGATGCGGTTGGCGCGCGCGCTCTTGGTCAGGAAGACCTCGATGGTGTCCAGCTCGCGCTGGCCGTACTGGAAGTCAGCGCGCTCCGTCAGGTGGATCTTCCAGCGCCCAGGGGTGGCCGCTGAGGTGCGCAGGGGTCCCGAGGGGGCAGCACCGGCCCCTCCGGGCCCCGGCTCGGGTTCGGGTACCAGCGAGTAGGTGGGCTCGGGAGGCAGGAAGGCGAGCTTGGCGGCGATGCGGCCCGGGCAGGGCGGGCAGCAGAAGAGGCAGCAGAGCTCGCTCACCGACAGGCCGTTCATGGCGGGCACCGGGCCCGCGCCGGGCCAGGGGAGGGGCGGGGGTGCTCCGAGACGCGGGCAGCGGGCGGCCAGGCTCGCGGGCCGCACACCTCAGTCCCGTTAGGAGGCCGCGGCCCGGCCCCATCGCGGTCCACGGCGAGCCCCCGGGAGCCTCGCAGCCACAGGTCTCCATGCCGAACAGTGAGACAGCCTGCGGGGACACCGACATGTGGGTTCCCTCCAGAAAGCGCGCCAGGCAGAGGAGGGCGAGTCCCCACACCCACGGTCTACCCTGTTCCTCGCCGGGGCCTCGGCCACCCAGCACCCCAGGCCTGTGCCCAGACCTCTGCCTGCCCAGCAGTGCCGCACACCCTCCAGAACAGGTGACAGAGGCGGCGGCCCAGGTCTGGAGCTGAGGAGACCCAAAGGCTCCCAAGCTCCGACGCAGGGGGAGGAGGAGGGGAGCCTGGGGCCTGGGAGCCTAGAGACGGAGCCCAGGGGAGGAAACAGACACAAAGGCCAGGAACAGCGACAGGATGCATCTCAGAGGCAGGGCCCATTGGCTGGGACGACGGTTTGTCCCTGCGCTTGGCCAGGCGGTCTCCCTGGGGTCAGGGTCTCCCTGGGGTCAGGGTGGAATCACCCAGCCTCCTGGTCTTGGTTCTGTGCACGACAAATGTGGAAACTGCCTGCCTCAGAGGCCGCAGACTGCACGCAGGAGCGAGTTAAGGGGACAGGGCCCGACTCCAGTGGAAACTCAGACGCTCCATTCTGCAGGACACCCTGAAACGCACTCAACTGACACAAAGCCACTCCCTGTGGGCAGGGCTGCCCAATGATCAGACACAGAGATCTTTCCAGAAAAGCCTGCCACTGACCAGGCCCGCCATCTCTCACGGCCTGGGAGGAAGCGGGAGACGTCGCAGCTCAACTTTAACAGGATATCCACGCATTCTTGGGTTTTAGGTCACAGCGTCTGAATCCACAGGACAGAGGGACATGTAGACAGAGGGACATGCAGTACCAGGCAGCTGTGGACCCACAGGCGCATGCATCTCTGCTCCCTGTGGACCTGAGGTGTGCGGCCCGGGGCTGGGTAAAGCGATGTCCAGTCCATGACAATTAGGGAGCACACTGAGAGAAAAGACATGACCTCCAGAGCAGGGACAAAGAAAGTGTCAGGAAGTCACCAGCTCCCGCCAGGCTGTGATGGCGCACACCTTTAATCCCAGTGCCAGGACGGCAGAGGCAGGCCAATCTCTGAGTTCTAAGCCAGCCTGGCCTACAGAATTGCAGGACAGCCAGAACTACAGAGAAACCCAGTCTTGAAAAACAAAAACAAAAAAAGAAGTCCCCAGCTGGCAGGTGGCAATTCTCAGATGCAGGTGAACCTGCCTCTAAGAGACACCAGGCCTTGCCTGTAACCAGGAGCACTTCCAGCTGAGTGATTAGAGACCAGGGAGACACCAGAGCCACATCTGGAACCCAGAGCACTCCTAGTGTGGAGTGGGTGGGGATTAGGGACTCTGTCCAGGACCCCAAGCAGCCGAGAACATCCCTATCAGGGAATGACCTGGCCCCAAATACCCACAAGGTCAATGTTTATAGACATCATCTTTACAGTTCTGGCCTCACCCTAAAACACCCCTCGGTGATGGGGAGCGTGGAGGGACCTGCAGTCCAGGGACAAAGAAGCCCTGACCATGCTAGGGAAGAACAAGGTGAAACAAGGTCCTACTACCAAGGCCAGGAGAGTGGCTGCTACCACTGACTCTTCTTTCCAGTCTCCTCTCGTGATCCCTAGGCCTGAAGGTTCCGCCTGTCAGCCCTGCACCTTTCCCTACCGCACTCTCGTCTCCTTGCCTGGGTCACATCTCGGTCACCATCATCCGTGGCCAGGCTGTTCCTCCCAGCTACTCTGACACCTTCTACAGCACACACCCATCGAGTGACCTCCCTCTGAGGGGTGCCCTCCTCCTCCTCCCTAGGCACAGCTTCTCAGGGTGCAACCTCTGGGTCTCATCTTGCAGTACACTTTCTAAACAAGTCAGACACGCACCCCCTGAGTCCTGCACATGGTGAGGACCCCACATACTCCTGCTTCTACAGTGAACCAGATTTCCACCCTGCACCAAGGATCTCCATGGGGGCAGGGCCAGGAAGACCAGTAAGCACCGACAACCATGTGCTGAGCAGCGAGATAGAAAATGAGGAAGTTGTAGGAGAAAGAAATCAGCCTCCAACATCTGCCAGTGTAATAAGGGAGGGAGGGGACAGACAGCATGTGGGACCTCACTCACAGATGGCTGCCATGGGTAGAGCAAGCCAAGATACTTCACTCACTGCCACTCAAAGACCCAAGTGTTGTGATCACAAACCTAAAACCAGGCCTTGGTGTTACAAGGAGCCAGGAAGGGCTCTAGGGCGACCTACATATGCCTGCCTGCACTGGCATGCCCCAGCCAGCCAGCCCGTCGGGGTAGGAGGCACCCCCCCCCCAAGCAGCCAAGCTGAAGGGTGCAGACAGTGTAGACAGGCTGGGGGAGATGTCTCAGCAGCGGGTAAGGCGCCTGCCACCAAGTCTGAAGATCCGAGCCGGATCGTGGGGACCCACAGAGCAGGAGAGGACGGACTGCAGAAAGCTGTCCTCTGGCCTCTGCGTGGGCGCACACATGTCAAAGAGGAAAGAGCCGAGAGACAGACCGGGAGAGGTTCCCAAAACCTGCAAGGGCTCCCGGGGGGAGCCGGGCTGGCTCAGGCTGCACGCTCGGGCTCTGTCCCCGGGTGAGGACCTCACCGTGGGGGTGACGGGGACCATGGCGGAGTCCTGGGCTACACCAGGAAGCCTGATGTGGGACCCAGGGGCAGGACGACACCAGACACGGGACAGAGGTGGCCGGCGAGCGTCACCAGGGAGGCGGAGGTGGCGGGGGACGGCAGGCCCGGGCGGGGGCGCGGGCCGCGCTGCCGTCCCCGGAGGGCGCGGAGGTGTCTGGGGCGCCGGGCCCGGCCCGCCTCGGCCCCGCTCCGCACACCGCCGCCGCGCGCGCGCCCCCGCCCGCACTCACCGCCGCCCGCGTCCGCCGGCCCCGGGGCCGCACTCCATGGCTCCCGGCCGCCCGCCCGTGCGTCCGTCGGTGCGTCCGTCGGGACCGCGGCCGGGCCTCCTGCGCCGCCACCACCGCCGCTCCGCCGCGGGCGGAAGTGAGCCGCGTTCTAACGCCGCCCCGGAAGTGATCCGCGGGGAATGCGCAAGCGAGGAGGTCCCGAGTGTGTGTGGGGGCGGGGCAAAGCGACAGCGAAGCGGATTGGCTGGATGGTTGTGGGCGGTGCGTGTGCTGGAGGCGGGGCCACCGGGGCTGGAGGAGCCGGATGTGAGGGCTTGAAGCCTGATGGAAAAGGCGGGGCCTGAGGCGGTGGGCGGGGCTTGTCTGGGGGCGGGGCCACAGGCGTCGAGGGCGTGGGCTGGGCAGCGTTCCAGGTGAAGAGATACGGGGCACTCAGAGGGCGGGGCCTGAAATGGGGGCGGGCCTGAATGAATGCTCCAGGGGCGGGGCCTGGGGAGGGCGTGGCTCCGGGTCTGCCTGGAGGCGGGGCCTCAGCTGGAAGCCAAGCCTGCTACAGTGGGCGGGCTGTGCATCCCCTGTTGGTTTTTAAATCATTCCTTCCATTCTTTCCGCATTCCTGGAGCGGCGATAGACCAATCGTTCTCTCTCAGGGTCTGGAGACCAGCGCTGGAGGGTGGTTCTGCACTTAAGAACACTGGCTGCTCTTACTAAAGACCAGAGCTCGGTTCCTAGCACCCACAAGTGATTCAAAACCGTCTGTAATTCCAGTGCCAGGGGATCCCACGCCCACTTCCGTCTTCTGCGATTCTCCTTCCCAATTTTACTTGGTTTATTTGTCTGTACACAGACGTTACTGTGCCATGGAGCTCCTGTGGAGGTCAGAAAACAGCATGTGAGGATGGATTCTGTTGCTCCACCTAGTGAGTCCCGGGGACTGAACTCAGGTATTCAGGCTTAGCGGCAAAAGCCCTTTACCCACTGAGCTTTCGCACTGGCCCGCTTTGTCTTTTTTCTTGGTTTGTTTGTTTTTGAGACAGGGTTTCTTTGTGTAGCCCTGGCTATAGTCCAGGCTGGCCTCAAACTCAGCCTGCCTCTGCCTCCCAGGTACTGGGATCCCTTTATCTTCTTATTTTGTATGTAAGAGCATTTGGCTGCATGTATGTGCGTGCACCACGTGTGTGCCTTATGCTCAAGGAGAGGAAGCTGCTGAATCCCCTGGAACTGGAGTCAGGGGCAGCTGATGGTTGTGAGCCCCTCTTTGGGATCTGAGAACCAAACCTGGATCCTCCACAGGAGCAGTAAATGCTCCTAACCACGGAGCCATCCCTCCAGCCCCTTCTTTTGTTGTCGTTTGTTGGTTTGTTCTGGTTTTTCAAGACAGGGTTTCTCTGTGTAGCTTTGCACCTTTCCTGGATGTCGCTCTGTAGCCCAGGCTGACCTCCAACTCACAGAGATCCTCCTGCCTCTGCCTCCCAAGTGCTGGGATTAAAGGTGTGCCGTCTGGCCCCTTCTTTTGTTTTTTTGAGACAGCATCTTAATCTTTAGGTCAGGCCAGTTTAGAACTCATTATATAGCGCAGGCAGGGCCCTCAAACTCAGTAACCCGCATGCCCAAGCCACCAGGATGCTAGGCTGACAGACCAGTTGAGTGAAGTTCTCTTGTAGGGAGGTGAGAGGACACCACCTCAGGTGGCCCAGAGTGGTACTGAACCCATGATCCCCTCCACTGGACTGCTGGGATGAGGCATGTACCACCACACCATTTTTACTATGTCCTGTGGATTATGTCCTCATTCCTTCCCCCCCCCCACCCCCAATCTCTCATGACAAAAATGTCCTAAAGCCCAAACTGGCTTGCTCCTAACACCTGACAAAGAGAAGACTGCCCTGTGCTGATCCACCTGCCTCAGTCTCCCAAACGCTGGGACAACAGAACGGTGTCACAGCCAGGTTTCTAAGACCGTAACCCAGGCCGTGACAAGATCAAGGACCCGGGCAAATTGAACTACATCTCCAGTCAGTTTTGTTCATTCGTGTATTTATTTATTTGAGACAGGGTCTCACGGTGTAGACCAGGCTGCTTGCCTCTGCCTCCCCAGTGCTGGGGCCTGGCTCTTGCTTGTCTGCCTTGTATTCAGCCTAGAAATGGCTTTCTTTCTGTTGAGTGCTAGGATCCCAGGCACTCAGCTCCACACTCAGCTTTAACGCTCCATGAAAACAGGTAGAGCATGGGCTGGCAAGACGGCTCAGTGATAAAAGCACTTGCTGATAAGCCTGAGGATCTGAGTTCAAGCCCTGAGAGCCACACAGAAGAAGGAAAGAATGACTCCTGCAGATTGTGCGCTGGCTGCCACCCCATGGCACAGATGCATAACATACAAAAGAAATTTAAAAAATGAGGCCGGGCGGTGGCGGCGCATGCCTTTAATCCTAGCACTCAGGAGGCAGAGGCAGGTGGATCTCTGTGAGTTCAAAGCCAGCCTGGGCTACAGATTAAGCTCCAGGATAGCAGGGCTACACAGAGAAACCCTGTCTAAAAGAAATGCAAATCAGAGAAATGCAAATCAAAAAGACTCTGAGATACCATCTTATACCTATCAGAATGGCTACGATCAAAAACACTAAAGACAGTCAATGTTGGAGAGGATGCAGAGCAAAGGGAACACTCTTCCACTGTTGGTGGGAATGTAAGCTTGTACAACCACTGTGGAAATCAGTATGGCAGTTTCTTAGAAAATTGGGAATCGATCTACCTCAAGACCCAGCCATCCCACTCTTGGGCGTATACCCAAGGAATGCTGATTCATACCATAAAGATACATGCTCAGCTATGTTCATAGCAGCACTATTTGTAATAGCCAGAACCTGGAAACAACCTAGATGCCCATCAACGGAAGAATAGATGGAAAAAATGTGGTACATATACACAATGGAGTACTACTCAGCAGGGGAAAACAATGAAAGCATGAAATTTGCAGGCAAATGGATGGAACTAGAAAATATCATCCTGAGTGAGGTAACCCAAACCCAGAAGGACAAACATGGTATGTACTCACTCATAAGTGGATTCTAGATATAAAGCAAAGAACAATCAGACTGCAACCCACAGAACCAGGGAGGCTACATAGTAGGGGGGACCCTAGGGTGACTGTGGCTTATAATAGGTTTTGGTTTTACTCAATCACTGGGCAAGTCTCAATGAAACATTTCACAATTAGGATAAGAATTTATACTGTATCAAGCTGATAATAAAATAAATAAATAAATAAATAAGGGGGGGAAGTGCTTACCATTAAAGCACTCGGCCCTGAGTTCACGTCTAGAAAAGCCTTGTGAAATGGCAGCTCCCTGGATTTCAGTCCCAGCAGGAGGGAGGCAGACGGGCCGCCCAGGGCCGGTGCTTTGCCGGCCAGCTGGACTAGCGGGACTGTTGAGCTCCAGGCCACAGAGAAGCTTGTCTCAAACAAAGTAGAAGACTGTCCCCACGGTGTCACCAAGGCCTTTTCCTGCTCTCCCTGTTCCTGCACCCACGCACGTTAACATGCACGCTTGGAAAGGATGAACGGGACCAGCGAGGCGGCTGAGGACAGTGCCTGCTGCTGGCCATGCCCCGAGTTCAAGCCCCAGAACCCCCAGAAAGGTGGGTGGAGGGAAGCGACTCCACAGATTTGTCTTCTGCCCTCCACATGTGAATCAGGACACAGACACACACACACCCACAAATAAATGTAATTCTTCCTTTTTGGGGACAGAGCCGCACTCTGTAGACCAAGCTGGCCTTGAACTCACAGGCATTCTCCTGCTTCTGCCTCCAGAGTACTAAGATTAAAGATGTGTGCCACCACACCCAGCCAAATGTAAATTGTAAATATTAAAGTATTATTATTAGTGTGGGATGCACATGGGGACGTTTGTGTATGCTGGAGGGCCCATACAGCTGTCCAAAGACAACTTGGGGTGCCCAAGGCCAGTCAGAGGCACATCAATGAGGTCCTGTCTCAAAGATAAGAAAAAAATAAAAAGGGAAAGGGAACTGGAGATGACTCAGCCTAGCAGCACAGGCTGCTGTCCCAGAGGACCTGGGTTCAATTACAGCGCCCATAAGGCAGTTCACACCTGTCTGTAACTGTAGCTTCAGGGGATCCAACACCTCTTTCTGACCTCTGAGGTTACCAGGCACATACATGATGCATAGACATATATGCAGACAAAACACTAGTACACATAAAATTAGATAAATAAAATTACAAGGAATTTTTAAAATGGCTGTGACAGTACAGTGGCACCCGCCTTTAATCCCAGCACTCCAAGAAGCAGAGGCAGGCGGATCTCTGAGTTCGAGGCCAGCCTGGTCTACAGGGTGAGTTCCAGCAGGAAAAAAAAAAAAAAAAATCTGAAACTGGTGATTTCTTTAATCACCATGTAGGGAATGGATCTGTCCTTCACACCCAGGACGCACCCCTCCAGGCCATTCCAACTCAGGGCTGGGAGGAGCCAGGGCTGGCTAAGCCAGAAAGCCAAGCTCTGCCTGGAATAAATCCACAGGGAGTGAAGGTAGCCCTGGGGCCGGTAGTGGGAGAATGGCAGGAATCATAACTAAGTTAGTGGATAGAACTCAGCTCCCACTGAGCATGTGTGCAGACCGCCCTCTTTACAATGCTACCCACATCCCCCAGGACATTTTGTAAAAGGAAAACCCTCTGTTGTGGCCAGACATTGCAGGACCCACCTGCAACACCAGCCCTGGGAAGGAGGCAGAGGCAAGAGCAGACCACCAGGAGTTCAAGGCCAGCCAGTACTACACAGAAATACATCAGAATTATAACATGGGGCTGGGGAGATGGCTCAGAGGTTAAGAGCACTGGCTGTTCTTCCGGAGGACCTGGGTTCAGTTCCCAGCACCCACCCACATGGCTACTCACAACGGTCTCGTGCCAGGGGATCTGACACCTTCACATCAATGCACATAAAATGAATTTAAATAAATTATTACAATCAATTAAGGCACAGGGGCCAATGAGATTGTGCAGCAGATAAAGGTGCAGGCAGCCAAGCCTGAGTCTCTGAGTTCTATCCCCAGGACTCACAGAGTGGAAAGACACAGATCCTGCCAGCTGTCCTCTGACCTCTGACCCACAGACCCCCCCTAAATATAAAGTAAATAAAAGTCCATTATCTAGTTGGGTGGGGGTGGTGCAGGTTTTTTTTTTTTTTTTTTTTTTTGAGACAAGGTTTCTCTATAGCTTTGGAGTCTATCCTGGAACTCATTCTGTAGACCAGGCTGGCTTTGAACTCACAGAAATCCTCCTGTCTCTGCTTCCCAAGTGCTGGGATTAAAGGTGTGTGCAAAATTTTAATTCCATCACTTGGGAGGCAGAGGCAGGCAGATCTCTGAGTTAGAGGCCAGCCTGGATTACAGAGTCCCAGGACAGCCTGGGCTACACAAAGAAACCCTGTCTCAAATAAACAAATAAACAAACAAACAAATAAATAAATAAAATAAAAATACAAAACAAAGATGCTGGGTGGTGGTGGCACAGCCTTTTAATCCCAGCACTCAGGAGGCAGAGCCAGGTGGATCTGTGTGAGTTCCAGGCCAGCCTGGGCTACAAAGTGAGTTCCAGGACAGACACCAAAACTACACAAAGAAACCCTGTCTCAAAAAACAAAAACAAAAACAAACAAACAAAAAAAACAACAACCAACAAACAAAAGACAAATAGAAAATAAAGAATAGAAGGAAGGTTGGAAGGAAGCTGTGGATCACAGCTCAAACATTCACTCCAGTACTAGAAATCATGAAACAGGAGCATCACCCAGAGTTCTGTGCTAACTGAACCCAAATGAGACAATTTCGCAAAAAGAAAAAAAAAAGGAAGGAAGGAAGGAAGGAAGGAAGGAAGGAAGGAAGGAAGGAAGGAAGGAAGAAAACAGAAAAGAAGTCAAGGCTGGAGAGACAGCTCGGCAGTTAAGGGCACGGGCTGCTTCTCAGGACCTGGGTTCAGTTCCCAATCTCCACAGCTCCCAAGCACCTGCAACTGCTGCTCTGGGATCCCACGCCCTCTTCTGACCTGGGGGGCACGGCACACACATGGCACACACATATGCACACACACACACACACACACACACACACACACACACACACACACATTCACACGAATAAAATAAAATCTTATTTTAAAAATGAAAGGGGCCAGGTGGCGGTGGCGCACGCCTTTAATCCCAGCACTCGGGAGGCAGAGCCAGGCGGATCTCTGTGAGTTCGAGGCCAGCCTGGTCAACAGAGCGAGATCCAGGACAGGCAGCAAAACAACACAGAGAAACCCTGTCCCGAAAAATAAAAACTAAATAAATAAATAAAATAAAATAGAAAGATAAAACCCAGAATTAGTTAATATTCACAACACTGCTGAGGTGGACGAGGGCTTGGGCCGAGCAAGCTTTGCGGCCTGAGACTGTCGTGGACACCCAGGAGCTGCCTGCTCAGATGGCCCCATGTTTATGAGGCCTAATGGAAAGCAGTCAAATTGGAGCGATCTTTTTTCCGAAGTTTAAGCAATGATACCCCATAGTATCTTGTGTTCTTTTCTTGTTTTGAGACAGGGTCTCTGAGTCCAGGCTGGCATCAAACTAGCCAGCTAGGTAGTTAAGGATGACCTAGACCTCCCACTTCTTGCTCCCTTCCTCTGCCTCCCAAGTGCTGGGGTGACAGGCGTGGTGCCGGGGATGGAACCCGCGGCTTTCAGCAAGTCAAAGGAGCCCTCTACTCACTGAGCTCAACCGTGACCCCTTTTTGTTAGGTTTTGAGACAGAGTCTCACTGCTTAACCCAAGCTAGTCTTCATTTAGAGATCTTCGGTCTCAGTCTCCTCTGCGCTGGGATCACAGCATAATGCCACCACCCCAGGCGATTTTCCCGATTTACAAAGCGGGTTCAGAGTCTCGGGTGTCACCAGTGCCCAGGCAGAGACTGTGCCCTGAACACAGGTGCGTTTCAGGAGTTAATGTCCAGAGGTGTCCAGATCATGGCTGATTTCAAGGGGCTGGGGCAGGGGGAATGGGTCCTGTAGAGTGCAGAGGCAAGGCAGGAAGCAGGGAACTCTTAAAATGGCACCACCAAGTTGAGTAGAGGGGACATGAAGTTGGCTGATGGACCAGAGAGACAGTGGAGGAGAGGGCAGAGGAACCCCGCAGACTACTTTGCTAGAAGAAGTAGTCCCACCTTCACACACAGGCCATGAAGACGATGCCCTCCACGAATTTTGGTGATCAAACCAAAGGTCTCTTACAAGGTAGACAGGCAATCACAGAGACACGCCCACAGCCCTTCACTGGGGGAATTCTAGGCCTAACCACGCCCCCAGCCCCCTCACTGGGGATTCTAGGCGGGGCTCCACCCTGACCACGCCCCCAGCCCTCACTGGGGATTCTAGGCGGGGCTCCACCCTAACCACGCCCCCAGCCCCTCACCGGGGATTCTGGGCGGGGCTCCACCCTGACCACGCCCCCAGCCCTCTCTGGGGGTTCTAGGCGGGGCTCCACCCTGACCACGCCCCCAGCCCTCTCTGGGGGTTCTAGGCGGGGCTCCACTCCTCTTTGGACCCCCCCATACCCTCCCTTATTTTTGAGGCAGGGTCTCTCTATGTAGTCTTGGCTGCCCTGGTACTCACTTTGTAGACCAGATTGGCCTCAAACTCAGAGATCTACTTGCCTCTGCCTCCTGAGTGCTTGGGTTAAAAGTGTGCACCACCACTGGCAACTTGTTTATTTTCATTTTATGCATTTAAGTGTGTGCCTGCATAGCTATCTGTCTGTGTACCACATGGGAGTCTAGTACCCATGTAGGCCAGGAGAGAGCATTGTATTTATTGGAACTGGAATTACAGATGGTTGTGAGCTGGGGTCTTCTGGGATAGCAGTCAGGGTTCCTCACTGCCAAGCCACTCTCCAGCCCTGGCATAGCATTTTTTTGTTTCTTTCTTTCTTTTTGGTTTTTCGAGACAGGGTTTCTCTGTGTAGCTTTGTGCCTTTCCTGGAACTCATGCTGTAGACCAGGCTGGCCTCGAACTCACAGAGATCCGCCCCAGGCATAGCATTTTTATGGCGCTGGGCTCAGGCAAAAAATAGTAAAATAAATAAGATGGGTTTCCTGGTGACTGTGTTCTTGTGTATGACCCCAAACTCTTGGTTTTCCTCCAGAGTCTCTTGGCTCACATGGCCTCCTGGAAGCAAGACAGCTGCTAAGGTTTCTGGCTTTGTGACATAGGTCACGTCCACACTAATCTCCCACTTATCTGTCTTGCACGCGGCTATAAACTAACCCTGTGGGTCCTACTCTGGTCTGATAGCTGGTCACAAGACACGCCTTCTTCCAGAAAGGTCCTGAGGGCAGGCCAAGGAAAATGCAAGCAAGCGAACCCTGGGATGTGGCCGGTCCAGGCTCTCTGGCGCCAGTTCCCACCTCCCTGGCCGGTCACTGCTGGGCCAGGCGGTCTGCGGTTCAGTCATGGCCGCTCCATGCGGTCCCCATGAGACGTCCCCATCACTGGAGAGAATGGCCCTGGAGGGTCCCATAGAATGAGTTGTCCAGACAACCAGTTAAAAACCATTTCTCCAGTCCTGCTATTTATTAATTTTATTTCACCTTAAAAAATTTTTTTTTCAAGTCATGGTCTCATTATGTAGTCTAGATTGTCCTGGAATCTGCCTGCCTCTGCCTCCGCGTGCAGGGATTAAAGGCATGTCACACAGTTCAGCCTGGGGTGGAACTTGTGGTTCTCATGGCTCAGCTTGTTCATGCTGATGTGCTGACACGAACCCCCACGCTCGGCTTCACCTTTTTTTTGGCTCTGGCCCTCAGACACTGCTTCTCACTGCTCTGGAGTCACAGCTGGCCAGGGCAAGATGGCAGGGGCCAGACCCGAGAAGGACGGCAGCTCACAGCAGGACATGGACACACACACACACACACACACACACACACACACACACACACACAAATACACCCCACACACACCCCATACACACACACCACACACACACATACACACATACACACACCACACATACACACACACACACACACACACACACGCATACACACCACCTGCCACCCAGTTCTCTGCTTCTGAACCCACTCGCCATCCTCACGTCCTCAAGTCATGGGCTCTCCTGAGTCATCACCTCCCGGGCCCACCAGACCCGGCTGACTGACGGCAACCTATGGGCAATGATTAGGCACCCACATTCCTCACCAGGGCTCAGAACGACCATCAGAGCACCCCCAGGGAGGGGGCTGGGGCTCAACAGTGGCAGGAGCTTGCCTGCCACACTTGTCCCTGAGTTCCCTACCGAGCACCAAACCAACCAACTAGAGACAGACAGACAGAGGGGGAAGCAAGCTCCTGCAGGTGACCTGCAGGGCTGCCTGTCTGCATTACCACATCCAGAAGAGGGCGCCAGATCCCATCACAGATGGCTGCGAGCCACCAAGTGGGTGCTGGGAATTGAACTCTGGACCTCTGAAGGCGCAGCTCGTGCTCTAACCGCTGAGCCATCTCTCCAGCCCCGACGGCGTGACTCTAATGTTTTGTTTGATGCATTGCGAGAGACTGAACCCAGGGCCTCACAGCTAGCCGGCAAGTGATCTCCGTTCATGTGCATCCCGAACCTTGTTGTCTGAGCCAGGGTCTCTGCCTGCCTCTGCTTCCTGAGGGCTGGGATTAAAGCCCACGGCCCCCCCACCTTGACCTTTGTCTCAAACCCCGGCGGGCTGGGAAGACGCGCCTGCGCCACTGGCCGCGCTGTGGATGGGAGGCAAGGTACCCTGGACCCTAGGCAATCACTCCACAAACTGTGCTCCAGCCTGAGCCCCAGTTTGCATTTCAGGGTCCGCACCCTTGCTTCACCCGCTGTACAGATGAGGAACATGAGGGCCCCAGTGGACCCAGAACCTCGGACCGCGGCCACCTTCCAAAGCCGTCGGAGGGCAGATGCTCTCCGCGTGACTCTGGGGGGCCCCCACTTCCCCCCCAAGCCTCCTCTCTGTGGATATCTCAAAACGTCAAGCAGGGTCCGGGTGTCGGCCACCCACCCGCGGGTCTCGAGCCCGCAACACAGAGCTCGCCCTACCGCAGGACACAAGAAAAAGAAAAAAAAAAAAGGCGCCCCAGATTCCCTAAGGCGACCCGGCACGCGCGCGGCCTTATGGGAATTGTAGTCAAGTCTCCGCCTCCGCCTGGGGCAGGCCCCGCCCCCGGAACTACGCTCCCGTCGTGCCCCGCGGCAGTAGGCGGGGCGGCGCCGTTGCTAGGACTTGGCGAAGCGTGGCGCTCTCGCGGGCGTCCCTCAGGTGAGCAGCCGCCGTAGGGGCTCGGCTCCCGCCGTTCCGGGTCCGGCACCGGCAGCGGCGATGGCGACGTGGCCCGGGCGGTGGACGGGGGCAGGAGGCCTTGCCGGGGCCGCCCACCGGGGCTCGGGGAGTGGCGCGCGCGCCCCGGGAGGCGGGGGGCGTGCTCGTGCGCGAGCGGCCCAGGCTAGTACGCGTGCGCACAGAGGGCCTCGTGCCTACCGCGCCCTTTCCCCGGCCGTTTGCTGCGCACGCGTTGCACCCTGCTTCTCATTCCGGAAACGCCGTGATTTCCAGTTGCTTCCGGTTACCTGTTCCGGGTCATCGCGGTTAGTCCCCTGCCTCGGGGTTGTGGCTTCACCCTCGTGACAGCAGGTGTGCGGTTTCCCCTTAAGCTGCGCTGCCCTATGGGAACTCTTGGGGTGCTTCGGCGGTGCCCGGGGTCGAATCCTGGACTCTGGTCGCTCTGGGAGTGCGCTGTGCTGCAGATCGGGGTCCCCGCCCTCGGTTCCAGGCCCCGCACCGAGGCAGGCTCGGCCCCGCTGCGCTCGGCCCCTGCCCTTGTTGATTTTAATTTTGGGAGGTGTTGCCGTATGGCTCCTACCGACCCGGACCTCAGCATCGTGCGCATCGAGTGCCGGGTGCGGGGCGTGTGCGCCCCGTGTCTGTGGCCCCGGGCCCGTCGTGTGCCTGCAGTTCCCCGGCGTGCTGTGCTGAGGCTCCGCGGAGAGCCTTCCTAACCGCGGCGACGAGGCTGTGGCTCGTGGGGCAGGACCCCTGCACCCGTGCTGACCCGCAGCGCTCGCCTGTCACCTTCTGTGGGTGCAGTGACGGGAGCTGGCCTGACGTGCATGGTGCATGGGGAGCTCTAGGCTAGCCCGGGCTACACAGGGAAGCCTTGTCTCAAAACAAAACAAGAAAGCCAACAGCCAGAACTGCTCTCCGAAGCAGTGAGCTTGAAGGGTGGCCACAGCCTTGGCTACCATGGCTTTTAACCCCTCCCCAGGGGTCCTGTCCCCAAGCAGCCCCTTCTTCCTGTGTCCCTTGTTTTGTAGTCTTGAGGGGACAAACAGGGCTGTGTCTTCGGCCCTGGAGACAGTGGTGCTTTGTGGCCCCGGCCGTTGGCGGGGCTGTGGGCGGGGTATGTGCCCTGGGGAGGCCAGATGTCACCACGGCCCCTCATGGGCTCTGCCTGCCATGGGGCTTGTGCGGGGGCAGCCATGGTAACTAACACCAGGCTCCCAGACATGCCTGGCACCGTTCTCCCTTCCTAGTCTCAGGGCTCTGAGGGGCACCTGTAGTTCTCAGGAGCCCTTGGAGCCATGCAGTGTTAGCCAGGGCAGTCCAGGTGGGCGCATCAGTCTTTGCATAGAGTATTCCCGCCATTGCATAGAGTATTCCCGCGGCCGGTGGACCAGCAGGGGAGGCCAGGTGTGGGTGTGATGCTGGGTAATGCCAACACACCCGCTGCAGACAGCCCTGCTGCTCCCCCTCTCCCTCCCCCCTCTCTTTCTAGTTGGTTGGTTTGGTGCTCGGTAGGGAACTCAGGGGCGAGTGTGGCAGGCAAGCTCCGGCCACTGTTGAGCCCCAGCCCCCTCCCTGGGGGTGCTCTGATGGTCGTTCTGAGCCCTGAGGAATGTGGGTGCCTAATCATTGCCCATAGGTTGCCGTCAGTCAGCCGGGCACGGTGGGCCTGGGAGGTGGCGACTCAGGAGAGCCCATGACTTGAGGATGTGAGGATGGGGAGTGGGTTCAGAAGCAGAGAACTGGGTGGCAGGTGGTGTGTGTGTGGTGTGTGTGTGTGTATGTGTGGTGTGTGTGGTGTGTGTATGTGTGGTGTGTGTGAGGCCTGCTGTGAGCTGCCGTCCTCCTCGGGTCTGGCCCCTGCCATCTTGCCCTGGCCAGCTGTGACTCCAGAGCAGTGAGAAGCAGTGTCTGAGGGCCAGAGGATCCCCTCCCCGCAGCCTCGCCTCCCGGCAGCCTCTCCGAGCCTGGCTTTGCTCCTGTGTGTCACCGGTGGCAGTGGTGTCGGCTCAGGCTTCATTGAGGTGCTGGCACAGCAAAGCTCAGGTGCCGTGGATCGGCAGGTGTTGCTGGAGGGCTTCTCTCCGGGTTCCCCAAGCCCCGCAGTCCCACAATCCATTTATAAAATAATCACTCAGATACTTATATCACTTATAAACTGTGTGGCCGTGGCAGGCTTCTTGCTAACTGTTCTTTTATCTTAAATTAACCCATTTCTATAAATCTATACCTTGCCATGTGGCTGGTGGCTTCCCAGCGTCTTCACATGCTGCTTATCCTGGCAGTGGCTGCAGTGTCTCCCTCCTCAGCCTTCCGCTTCCCAGAATTCTCCCCTCTCCTTGTCCCACCTACTTCCTGCCTGGCCACTGGCCAATCAGTGTTTTATTGATTGACCAATCAGAGCAATTTGACATACAGACCATCCCACAGCAGGCAGGTTCCCAGGCTAGCCCACTGCAGCAGGAGGTGGGGCGCCTTAGGCCGGCCATACCCCGGAGCACGAGTCCAGTGTGGAATGGGTCATGGCCACATGCCTGCCTTGTTTGCAGGGTCTGTATTCTTGGGGTGCATCTGAGGTCTGCTGCCTTTTCCTGGGGATACAGAAGATTGAGGAGGGGTCTGGCCCTGTAGCTCTGGCTGGCCGGCCTCCAGCTCACAGCCATCCTCCTGCCTCTGCGCCACAAGTGCCACCGGGTGTATGTCTGGCTCTGGTCTTTGACCCCTCAGTTGACCAAGGTGGGCATGACCCCTAGAAGCCATGGGGTCAGGTGTGTTGTGAGGTTTATGCTTTTCTGGGGGTGGCCCTGCACCCCATCCCGTCACTGTGTAGAAAAGGGGACATTTAGCAACTTGGAGGGATATTGCCCGTCAGCCCTGGGGCCATAGCCAGGGGCTGCGTGTGCTGTGGCTGCATCCTCTGCAGGTCTCACATGGCCTGCACAAGGCAGGTCCACCCGGCACACTGCGGGCGGAATTCTGTCTCCTGACTGTGGGCCCGAGCATGTCAGCAGCCCACGCCAGACCTGTGACCTCTGGAGGCCGATAGAGCAGCAGTTGTGGGTGACCATAGGTTTGTTTAGGGGCCAAGGACTGGGATGTCTTTCATGGTTTTTTGTTTATTGTTTGTTTTTTGTCAGAGGCAAAGTTTTATGTAGCCCAGGTTGGCCTGACCCCGGGCCTACACCTGGGCTGACAGGTATTGCCCCGGGCCTGGTTTCCCAAGGGCAGGGGCTGGACCCGGGGCGCTGTACGTGCTGTGGGGTGGACCTCGATTTGACAGTCATGCCTGCCTGTCCCCACACGGCGTCGGGGGCGCGGGCGGACTCGTTAGAGCCCTCAGGAGCCCCTGGAGTCAGCGGACTCGACCTGGCGCTCGGAGTCGTCGTTCCGGGGCCTCGCAGGACCCCGCACCCCAGGACAGACCCCGACCCACTGAAGCCGACGGATGACACTCCAGTCCCATCTCTGTCTTCCACAGTGGAGCCCCGCTGAGGATGGAGCCCTCCGCGGGCCGCGCCGAGCAGCCTGAGCCTGCGAAGGCTGGAAGAGAGGAGCCAGAGCCGGCGCCCTGGCAGGCCCTGCCCGTCCTGTCCGAGCAGCAGTCGGGGGCCGTGGAGCTGGTGCTGGCCTACGCCGCGCCCGTCCTGGACAAGCGCCAGACCTCCCGCCTCCTGCGGGAGGTGTCCACCGTGCACCCGCTTCCTGCCCAGCCCCACCTCAAGCGGGTGCGCCCCAGCCGCAACGCCGCCGCCGGCGCCCACGCATCGGACCTGCTGCTGTGCCTGGCAGGGCCCTCGGCGGGCCCGCGCTCGCTGGCCGAGCTCCTCCCCAGGCCGGCCGTGGACCCGCGTGGCCTGGGCACCCCGTTCCTGGTGCCCGTGCCCGCCCGGCCGCCGCTCACGCGGAGCCAGTTCGAGGAGGCGCGGGCGCACTGGCCCACGTCCTTCCACGAGGACAAGCAGGTGACCAGCGCGCTGGCCGGGCAGCTCTTCTCCGCGCAGGCGCGAGCGGCCATGCAGAGCCACATGGAGGAGGCCGTGGGCGCCGCCCAGAGGGCAGCTGCCCAGGGCCTGCGGGCCGTGGGCGCCGTGGTGGTGGACCCCGCCTCGGACCGCGTGCTGGCCACAGGCCACGACTGCAGCGGCGCGGCCAGCCCCCTGCTGCACGCCGTCATGGTGTGCATCGACCTGGTGGCCCAGGGCCAGGGCCGTGGCGCCTGGGACCTCAGACGACACCCGGCCTGCTCCTTCGCCCCGGCTCCGGCCGCCCAGGGCGCGCGTGCAGGCAGCGTGCGCAAGCTGGATGGCAGTGAGGATGGCCTGCCCTACGTGTGCACCGGCTACGACCTGTACGTGACCCGCGAGCCCTGCGTCATGTGCGCCATGGCCCTCGTCCACGCCCGCATCCAGCGCGTCTTCTACGGGGCGCCCTCGCCCGATGGCGCCCTGGGCACGCGCTTCCGTGTCCACGCGCGGCCTGACCTCAACCACCGCTTCCAGGTGTTCCGCGGCATCCTCGAGGACCAGTGCTGCCGGCTGGACCCCGACCCCTAGGCCTGGTGACCCCCACTTCCAGACTGCTCTCTGCTCCTGGCCGGCCCGCATCCCCCGCAGCTCCGTGGCCCTGGACCCTGGGGGCCCCACCCTCTGTGCCTAAGGACACTGACCACCTGGGTCAGCCCGTGGGGCGCCCTCAGCCCCGAGACAGCGGCCTCCTCTGCCGGCCGCGGCAGCCGTGGGACTCAGCTCTGCCTGCAAGCCCAGTGGCTGTCCTTCTTTCAGTCCCCGGTCCTCCGGGCTCCGGGCAGCCATCGTGTGTGAAAATAAAGCCCCTCAAACCAAGTTCCCGTTTGCACCGAGGTGCCAGGCTGGGGTGGGCATCCGCGCCAGTCTGTGGGTTGTGAAGGGGAAGGCAGCAGTCCTGATGGGCGCAGCCGGCTCTGGGTGCTTCAGGGGGTAGGAACATCCCAGGAGGCACCCTTGCCTGTCTACGGAGTCTGGAAGGTTCCAAGTATGTCCGGACACCTGTTGGCCTGGGGTCGGTTCCCCCACAGGCTGTTGGGAAGGCTGGGGGCTTCAGAAGGATCAGAGTGCGGTGGGGTGGTAGGCCTCGGATGTAGTGGGGTGCCGGTTCCACGGCAGTGTGCCCTTAGGAGACCCGGCCCCGCCGTCCCAGTCTGAGGGGCCATGGGGCTGCTGTGCGCCCTGCTGGCCTCAGCTGGGCCACAGTCGAGGAGTGGCTGGGCAGATGTGGACAAAGGAGTGTGCCCAGCCTAGAGCAGAGGCCTGCATCTTCTCATAGGCCTTCCATCCTCCTCCTGTTGGGAAGACATGTTTCTGTGGGCTGGCTCCAGGTGACCGGGAGGCGGGGTGGGGCAGGAGAGGCTGTGAGGCAGGGCGGTGAGGTGGCCCATCTCGAGACTGTGGGACTGTGTCCAGCCAGTGGCACCTGGTGGATTGAGCGGGGCCTGCCTGGGGTGTTACCTGCAACCTTCTCACTGAAGCCCCATGGGGGCTTCACCCGGCCATGTCCTGAGGGCGGCACTTAGGGGCAGAGCCACTCTGAAAAGTGACTCTAGGTGCCTCTGGGCTGTGCTGGGGTCGCTACGAGCTCCCATGGGTGAGTGCCACACCCCTAGCCGGTGCGACCCTGTGGCTGTCACATGGCGGTGAGCTCTGCTCTGGGTGATGTGGTGGGATGGAGCCCTGAGCGGTGTCGGCAGTAGTGGGAGTCACCTGTGGGGCCACAGTCGGGTCAGCGTTGGGAGGTCGCCGAGAGCCGGGGACATCCTGCCTCCAGGGCTGTGGGTAGAATCAGCTGGTGACTTGACCCGTCCCCTTCCAGAATGCTCTGTGGGGAAGTGACGTGAGGCGGCCCCACATCCGGGCCAACACCCGCTGAGCCAGCAGCCAAGCTGGCTGGCCAGCCGGGCCTGCAACGGTGGCGAGGCCCTGACTCTAGTCTCCTTTTAGGTGGGCCCTTCTGCCGGGTGCCAGGTGAGCCGGTACAGAAATGGCAGGTGAGTCTGCCCTGTTCCCCAGGCGGTGTCCCCGACTCCCGCCGAAGCCCCGGACTCCTAAGCCGTGGCTGCAGAGGGGGCTCCCCAGCTTCTGCCCTTGTAACACCTTGGGTGCCACAGTGGGGCATAGACAGGCCACCAAAAGGCCACCAGGGTCTTCCCGTGTCCAGATGAAGGGAGATTTGAAGTGGACAGCGTGGCGGGGTGTGCAGGGGACCCCGGGGCTATGGGGGGGGCCTCTGGCTGCCTCCTTTTCTCTGCCCTCTTTGGCCTGACAACCCCAGGACTCCGAATGCTGACCCCAGGGCCTGTGTGCTGACTTCCAGTGGCCTCGTTAACATGGGGTGCACGGGTCTGTGTCCAGTGGCTTCGCTAACACTGGGGTGCACGGGTCTGCGTCCAGTGGCCTCGCTAACACTGGGGTGCACGGGTCTGCGTCCAGTGGCCTCGTTAACACTGGGGTGCACGGGTCTGCGTCCAGTGGCCTCGTTAACACTGGGGTGCACGGGTCTGTGTCCAGTGGCCTCGTTAACACTGGGGTGCACGGGTCTGCGTCCAGTGGCTTCGTTAACACTGGGGTGCACGGGTCTGCGTCCAGTGGCCTCGTTAACACTGGGGTGCACGGGTCTGCGTCCTCTCTGGCTCTGGCGGCTCAGGAAGGGGCTGAGGTGGAGGGAGGGAGGTGCTCCTGCAGGCTTCGGCCCAGCCGGCTGCCGTGTCTCCCCCCTGCAGGAAAGGAGAACAACTTCCCGCCCCTGCCCCGCTTCGTGCCGCTGAAGCCCTGCTTCTACCAGGACTTCTCCGACGAGATCCCCGTGGAGCACCAGGTGCTGGTGAAGAGGATCTACCGGCTGTGGATGTGTGAGCCTCGCGGAGCGGGTGGGGTCCCCGCGAGGGTGTGAGGCCCCGGCCTGCACGAGGCTGGTGGGGGAGCCCCTGGCCACAGAGGCCCTTGGTGACCCCCCCCCTTCTCCCACCTGTCCCTCCAGTCTACTGTGCCACTCTGGGTGTGAACCTGGTGGCCTGCCTGGCCTGGTGGATCGCGGGTGGAGCGGGGGCCAACTTCGGCCTGGCCATGCTTTGGCTGCTCCTCTTCACGCCCTGCAGTTACGTGTGCTGGTTCCGGCCTGCGTACAAGGCCTTCCGGTAAGCTTGCCCTGGGGGCCGTCGGGCCGCAGAACCTCTGACCCACTCCAGGCTGTGGGACCCACGGAGGCTGTGCTTTTCGATCCCTGGGGAGCGGGATCCGCCTGTCCAGGACGGACTTCACTGGTTACTGACCGCGCTCCTCCGCCTGTCTGGTGTGGCCGTTATGTCACGGGCGGCTGCTGTCTCGGGGTTGCTGGGATGGAGCCCGGAGTGCGAGACACTGAGCTAGTGGTCCCAGCTGAGCCGTGTCCCCTGGGTGCTTTGGAGTGGAGTCACCGTGGGGAGGTCTGGCACAGTGCCCCCGCCTCAGCCTCTCTGGATTGCGGGACCACACTCCGCCTTCTGAGGAGTCCCATGAGCAGAGTCTCCATAGCCTCTCCCCAGCCTCCACAGACCCCCTTCTGTCTCTGGATCTGTCTGTTCTGGACATTTTCTGCCGTCCAGTCCCACCCCTGGGTGGTTTTCCGTGTTAGTTTCTCCGAGCACAAACCCCTCCACTGAGCTGTGTTGGAGCCTTGCTCCTGTTCACGGCCTCGTAATACTCCAGTAGAGGGACACCCATCCTCGGCCATCCCCAGGGGCCGTGGCACCATGCCTGTGTGGTCAGCGCCCGGGCCAAGTCCCTGGCGGGGCCTTGGTCGTTTCGGTCAGTGGTTTGTCAGGGACGAGGGGTCTGGACACCGCCCCTCCCACCACGCTGTCTGCCTTGCAGAGCCGACAGCTCCTTTAACTTCATGGCATTCTTCTTCATCTTCGGAGCGCAGTTCGTCCTGACCGCCATCCAGGCCATCGGCTTCTCGGGCTGGGGCGCATGGTAAGCAGACCCCCGGGATGTGTGGGGGTCGGCCAGCGAGGAGCCCCGCCGACAGGTGAGGGCCGTGCCGCGGGCCGCCGGCAGAGGGTGCCGCCAAGCTGCCTGCAGCCCCGCCCTCGCCGCCCTGTTGGGTTCCTTGAACAGAACCCCCCTGCCGTGCCTGCCATGCCTGCCTTGGACAGACGCACTCCCAGTCTAGGTCCTCATTTCTTTCTTGTGTGCCTTGGCTGTCCTGGCACTCGGTACTTGACTTGTGAGGTCTGCCGGCCTGACTCCTGAGCACGGGATAAATGCGGACGCCGCCCCGTCTAGGCCTCCACTTCTCTCTCACCGCACCCCGAACGCAGTTCCCCTCCCTCCTCCCAGCACCTCCCTCTTCTCCAGGTCCACTCCTGGAGGACTCTGCGGGGTCTGCCGAACAGGGCCTGACAGGTTACAGTGCGGCCAGGCCCGTCCCCCCGGCAAGGCTGGAGGAGGCGCCCAGAGGGGGACAGGGTTCCCAAACGCGGGCGGCAGAATCAGCTGCCCCCACCGCCCCCGAGTCTCACAAGGGCACTGAGCGGCACGGCCATAGGCAGTGCAGAGGCCCGGGCGTTCCCTGACGACGCCGTGATGGCTGCTTCCGTGTCCGAGCCCCCGGCCCCGCTCAGTGATGCAGTGTGGGCCTCCAGCCCTTCCGTCCCCTTCGGTCCGTGCAGGGTTTCGGGCACCCTCACCTCGCCATGCCTCTCATGAACCATGCCCTCCTCCCTCCTCGCTGGCTGCGGGACTCTGTCAGCTCTGAACCAGCTGTCACCACCCCATCCCCCGCCATGCCCCAGCGCTGACTCAGACCGGCGGGTGGCCTTCTCAGGGTGCATGGGCTACTGACGGTGTTACCTACGCTCTTGAGTTCAGTTCATTTAAGGTAGCGTGGAGAAGAAGATGTTATAGTGACCTGGAGGAGGCAGCAAGGCCTTGCCTTGGTACTTTCTTTGAAATGTGTCTTTTTGTTGGGTATGTTTTGTGAACCGATGCCTGTTAAATTGTTGGACGGTTTCTTATGGCCATCATTTTGTATTGATCAGTCACCTTTTTGTCCTTAACTGAGCCCAGCTCCTTTGAAGTTATCTTTCTCTTGACGATCTGTTGGAGCTCTGTACATATGGAGGAGGTCAGGCCTTACGTACCTATTCCTTGTTGATTTCTCAGAGCTCTTTGCATATGAAGGACAGCACGCAGGCCCTTCTGTGGGCATGCTGAACCCTTTTCACACCTCGCCTCCCCTCTCTCTCACCCTGCAGTGGCTGGCTGGCAGCTGTTGGATTCTTCGGGGTCAATGTTGGGGCAGCCGTGGTCATGCTGATCCCGGCCATCTTGTTTTCCTTGTCCGCTGTTATGATGGCCGTCGCCCTTGTGAGGGTGAGTCCTGCTCTCTGTCTCCATCCTAAAACGCCCTCTTCTCACATCAGCCGCCCGGAACAGCCGAGTCTTGAGCTGCAGGCTGTCACCTGGGACCTCACAGGGTCTGGGGAGGACTCCTGGGCACTGCTGAGGTGTGCGCCCCTCGGATCCCGGGGGAAGCAGGCACACGCCACAGTGATGCCGCAGGGGGGGCATCACGGCCCCAGGGAAGCTGGCGTTGAGCTGGGGTGTCCTGAGGGCTGTGGCGACGCCAGAGGAGATGGGGCATCCGCGGCACAGTGAGGGACGCCCTACGGTGTCACCCGGGGGTCACCGTGGGTCCCTTTCCCTGACGGCGCACAGACCCCCTGCTCTGTTTTGTCCCCGATCCCTCAGGTGCATAGGATCTACCGGGGGGCTGGTGGAAGCCTCCAGAAGGCCCAGACGGAGTGGAACACTGGTACCTGGAGGAATCCCCCATCGAGGGAGGCCCAGTTTAACAACTTCTCTGGGAACAGCCTGCCCGAATACCCCACTGTCCCCAGCTACCCCAGCGGAGGCCAGTGGCCTTAGGCGCCGTCTCCTGCCACCACCCTCGGTCCTGAAACCTGAGCATCTCCCCGAGATCCCGGGAGGCCCTGGCCGTGTTCGTGTCCTGCCCGAGCCTCAGCACACTGCCTTTCGGCCGCTGTCCACTGCCATTCCAGCAGAGTCGGCTGTGGTCGCTCGCCCTGCTTGTCCAAAGGGTGGCGGACCACAGGCTCCTGTCCGTTGTGTTGCTGAGACACAGCTGAGCCCCCGAGAGCACTTGTGGATGGAGGCAGGAGCATGGCTGTTGTGGCTGCGTCCTCAGCTCTACCATCCAGTCTACCCCTGTGCTCCTCTGGGGACAGGGTCCTGCAGCTTCCTGTCCTATCCCCAGTGGCAGGGACATCGTGCTGTCCCCACCACCATCCAGGATCCTGAGTGGACCTCTGCCCACGGAAGGCCCTGATCCACTCGCTTGGGGCTGCTCTGGCTCCAGGAGGCTCCCCCGCTTCCCTGTGGGAGGAGAGAGACCAGCTCCTCTGCATGGCAGGCCACACCTTTGTCACAGAGGCTGGCCAGGACCGGAGGCCCCTGGTCTGCCAGGAGCAGAGCCAGGGACAGATCTGTGCCTTAGAGAGACCCGTTTCCCCTCACCCTTCTGCCTTCTCGGGACAGCGGTGCCCTCACCAGGAGAGCCAGACCGAGTCCTGGAATGTCCACAGCACCCGATGACTTTGGACTTGACATTCTTCCTTGTGACCTACTGGTGCCACCAGCCAAGTCACTGCGGTCCCCAGGCCTCCCCACAGGGCCGTGCCCCTCCTAGACCGGTGTCCTGCCAAACTGCCTGGGCACCTGGCCTCTGTTCTGTGCCCAGGATGCCAGAGGGGGCCAGGATAGAGAGTTGTAGGCGTGTGGGGAGCAGCCTTGCACCCTGAAGCCCCACCTTAGAGTGGCATGAGGATGGAGCCCAGTGCCCACCACAGGGGACACGCCCTCAAGACACCTGCATCTCGGCCCAGCCCACCCCGGGTACGTGCACCCACATGCCACAGTTGGTTTTGTTATGTGAGAACATTCTGGAAATAAATTCCCTTTTCTGCAGCAGGGCCTGTATTTATGTTGTGGGGTACATGTGCTGTGTGTGTGCACATGACGCGTGTGTGTGTGTGTGTGTGTGTGTGCACATGACACATGCGTGTGTGTGTGTGTGTGTGCGTGCACATGACGCATGTTTGTGTGTGCACATGGTGTGTGTGTGTGTGCACATGATGTGTGTGTGTGCACATGGTGTGTGTGTGTGCACATGGTGTGTGTGTGTGCACATGATGCATGTGTGTGTGCGCACATGACGCGTGTGTGTGTGCGCACATGACGTGTGTGTGCGCACATGACGTGTGTGTGTGTGCACATGTGTGTGTGTGTGCACATGATGCGTGTGTGTGTGTGTGTGTGTGTGTGTGTGTGTGTGTGTGTGTGTACATGACGCATGCGTGTGTATGGAGCCCAGAGGTTGGCATCAGCTAGTTGCCTTCTATTGGCTTCCATCTTGTGTTTTGAGACAGTTTCCCGTTGGAACGGAAACTCACAGATCTCTAGGCCGGCCGGCCAGTGAGCTCCAGGGACTCCCTGCCTCTGCCTCAGGGTGGCTGGGGTGACAGGCAGGCACCATCGTGACCTGCTGTTGACTTGGGTTCTGAGCAGAAGCAGGTGGATCTCTGAGTTGCATGCCGGCTAAGTCTACAAAGTGAGACCTACATGCCAAAAATAAGAGGGTTATCCTGGGCTACATAACAAGTTCAAGACCCGCCTGGGCTACATGGTCTCAAAAAGGCCTTAGAGAAGGTGACCAGGAGCCCGGAGCTGTGAAAAGAAAGCACTATGGGAGGATGTGCCCAGAACAGACCAACATGGTCTGCGTTCTGTCTGTCCACGGCGTCCCTGTTCTAAGGCCCTTTCCCCAGAACCTCCAAAGTGCCTGTGAAAATGGGGTCTTTGCAGGGGCCTTAGTGAGCTGCTTAGGGTAGGTCCCAGACACCCAACTGACCGGTGTCATTAAAAAGTGAAGACTGGCCAGGCGGTGGTGGCGCATACCTTTAATCCCAGCACTCGGGAGGCAGAGCCAGGCGCATCTCTGTGAGTTCGAGGCCAGCCTGGGCTACAGAGCGAGATCCAGGACAGGCAGGGCTGCACAGAGAAACCTTGTCTTGAAAAACAAAAAGATCTAAACACAGATGCCTGCCTTGGGAAGGGCCATGAAGGGAGAGGTGGGGTGATGTATCTACAGGCCAAGGACACTGAGGGTCACTGGTTGGCACCTGCCACTGTGAGTGGGCAGGCTGGACTCCCTACAAAGTGGCCACAGTGGGGTCAGCCCTGCTTGTGCCTTGACCGCATGAGTTCTGTCCCACAGAGTGGAGACAGCTTGTGTTCCAGCCCTGGTGTGAGGGCCTTGCCACAGGGCACCAGTTGACTGCTGCTTTCCCCGTAAGCTCGTGTCTACACACCACTCACTACCACACATGGGGTGACAGTTGGTCCAGGAGCGGGGACAGTGACCCCATGGTTAGGAAGTCCACAAATGCCTCTCCCCAACCCCAACCGGCTTCTCTAATACAGTGATGGTGCAATTCCGCCCTCAGCCACCAGGGGACACTCTCGACTTCTTGTACCGAGGGCCCCATTGTCCTCCACTCTCCAGCGCTGTCCTCACAGAATACAACGGCCACGGCCTCTCTTTGCTCCACCCACACTGGCCTCTCACGGAGCCCTGTCTCCAAAGTCCCCAGTACGACATCACATGCTGTAACCCATTCTCTACGTGGTTCTTTCCGTCTTTTCTAGGGTTTTTGTTTGTTCTTTTAACAAGGTCTCCTGTAGCACAGGCTGGCCTCCAACACTGTGTGGCCAAGGCTGGCCCTGCACTCCGATATCTTGCCTCACCGTCTAAGTGCTGGGGTGACAGGTGTGTCCGAGCACTGGAGGGGATGCTGGGGTGTGACACAGTACAGAACGTACTCATCTCTGAAGCCAGGAGGGGTTCCACCACTGACTGCTAACTTGGAATCTTCTGCCCAGAGTTCTTGTTTAGGACTGTGCCTCTAATTCTCAGAAAGGCCTGGAATGCTTTAAAATGGGGAAACAGAGAAAAATTATACAATCACTGTTGTCAGAATCTGGAAGCAGGAGGGGCTGGCTGCCCTGCCAGAGTTTACCTTTTGTGAGGATGGTAAGTAGATAAAACTACACTGCCTCGTCCCTCCATGCAGACATCACCAATCACCCATTGGGGAGACATCAACCATCAGTTGATGAATGAATGATTCCTTCCATGCTTTGCACAGGACAGGCATTAGCAATCAATCTGCCAGCCAATAGTTCCCTCCATTCTGTGCACAAGCCAGGCATCAATAAGACAGTTAGTGATGCTCTCTTCCCTTCTCAGCACAGAGCAGGCATCACTAGTCAGCATGTCAGTGATGGCCTCCTTCTTTCTAGACACAGAGCAGAACATTAGTCAGTGGCATCAAGGGGAAACCCACAGCAGCATCTCTAACTCGGCTTTTTACAGAAGACACCGAGGCCCAGAGACTTCCGGAGAGACACCTACAGCACATCCGAGACCAGGCGAACAGAGGCAGGCAGCCCCTCTGGCCCCCACCACACGCCTTCCCGGGGACTAGTTTGGACTCTAGTCCCTGGAGCAATGCCAATAAAACAGCAAGCATGTGTCTTCCAAGACCAGTTCCTGCTTGATGACCCAGACTGTCCTGTCCTCTCAGAGGGAAACTACCAGGCCTGGCAGGCGAGACTGGGCACGCTGCCACTCCGGGTGAGGAAGCCATTTGAAACTGAGCCTCTGTGAATAGCAGTCCGGGCGAGGGCAGCTGCCATCTGCTCAGGGTCCTCCACCTTCTGCTAGGAACAGGCTCAGCTCCCTCGGCCCAAAGGGGGTCTTTCCTGCCTCCTCTGGCTGCTGAGAGTCCTGCAATCTCACAGGCAGGTGACTTTCTGGTGCTGGGGGCAGTGGATAGCGTTCACCGCGCCCCCAACACTCAGGAGATCAGGAGTTGGCGGCTAGGTCATCCTTTGCTACATATGGGGTTTGAGGCCAGCTTGGACTCCATGAGATCCTATCTTAAAAACCATTCTTGTCAAGTGTGGTGGTGATGCACACACCTTTACCCCTAGTACAGGAGGCAGAGGCAGTGGGATCTCTGTGAGCTCCAGGCCAGGCTGAGCTACAGAGTGAGTTTCAGGTCAGCCAGGGCCACACAGTGAGACTTTGTCGATGGCTCCCTGAGTTCAATCCCCAGACCCTACATAGAGGTAGGGAGAGAAGCCAACTCCAAGATGTTGGCCTCTGAGCTTGGCATGTGCTATCACACACACACACACACACACACACACACACACGCATATGCACATACACACACACACACACACACACACACACGCACATACACACGAAAATAATAAAAACGTAAAAATATTCCAAAGCAAAGGACAATCAGACTGCAACCCACAGAACCAGGGAGGCTACCTAGCAGGGGGGATCCTAGGATGACTGTGGCTTATACTAAGTTTCGGTTTTGCCCAATCACTGGGTAAGCTTCAGTGAAACATTTCACTGTTAGGATTAGAATTTGTACCTTATCAAGCTGATGAAAGAAAATGCTGGCCGTACTTTCAGGAGGGCAGGCTAAAATCTTTTTAGATTATGGATTAGCCTATAGAAAAATGTCTGCCATAATCAGTGAAGGGGAAGATAAAACAGGAATCTCACCTACACAACTTAATAAAACACAGCTCTCTGAACAAATGAAGATAGGTCTCTTCTGTATCACGGAATCTAATCACTATTTATATCTATAATTCAGCTATTATTTGGTTTAAAAGGGCTTATTGGGAAATGTTATCAATTTTACTATTTTCTTTTTCTTTCTTTCTTTTTTAATAATTGATTTATTTTTATTTTATATGCATTGGTGTTTTAGCCTGCATGTGTGTCTGTGTGAAGGTGTTAGATTCCCTGGAACTGGAGTTACAGACAGTTGTGAGTCACCATGTGGGTGCTGGGAATGGAACTCAAGTCCTCTGGAAGAACAACCAGTGCTCTAACCACTAAGTCATCTCTCCAGCCCCTCTTTTTTTTAAAAAAAGATTTATTTTATTATGTATACAGTGTTCTGTCTACATGTGTGCCTGCAGGCCAGAAGAGGGCGCCAGATCTCATTACAGATGGTTGTGAGCCACCATGTGGTTGCTGGGAATTGAACTCAGGACCTCTGGAAGAATAATCAATGTTCTGAACCACTGAGCCATCTCTCCAGGCCCAATTTTACTATTTTCTACACAGAAAACATTTTCTAGTTTCTAATAACCCTGGACTTTTTGAATTATAATCTGTTTTTATGTTCAAGCTGTCTATTATTTTCCCTGCAGTTGTACATCAACTATTTTTACATTAAAAAAGGACAAATACTATAGAATTGTATTACATGAAATATATAGAATATACAAATTCATAGAGACAGAAAGATTAGACGTTATCTAAAGATGGAGAAGAAAGGAATATAGAGCAATGATTTCCTGAGAACAGAATCTGTTTCTTGTGATGGAAAAGCCCCACAAATGGAAAGCAGTATCAGGACATGACATCATGAATGTAAATCAATACAGTTAATGTAATTAATGAATATCATAAATATAGCTAATGAATGAATACTGAGAATGCAATCGATGACTACCACAAATGTAATTAATACCATGAGTGTAATTAATGAATATCATGAGTGTAATTAATATCTTTAATGTAGAAATATTCCAACATCCGCTGAGCATGGCACTTAGACCAGCCCCAGGGGACTGTCACACACTCTGGCCTGGAGATTGTGCCGGGCCAGTGTGGGGCTACATGGGGAGCTGTAAACCAAACCAATCAAAACAAAGCCCAACCCAGTGGAGAAGGAGGAGGAGAAGGAGGAGGAAAAGGGAAGGAACCCAGCCTTCAGAAGAGTCAGACTGAGCTGGCTGTTCCCTAAGCTGGTTTCCCGAGACAGGGTTTCTCTGTGTAGCCCAGGCTGGCCTCGAGCTCACAGAGATCCGCCTGCCTTTGTCTCCCAAGTGCTGGGACTAAAGACATGTGCCATCACTTCCTGGCATCTTTTGTCTGTGACACAGCCTCTGTAGCCCAGGCTAGCCTCTTCCTGAGCGCTGGGGTGACAGATACTTGCCCACAGTCTCTGGCCCCAGCTTACGGGGACTCTGGGCTACTCCTCCATCACCCAGGGCAGGGGTCTGATTGGATCATGCTGGGCCAGTCAGCTGGCTGGCTGGGTGGGTCCAGGAGCCTGAAGTCCCAGGGCTCACCCTCCAGCTGTCTCCTCCTTCTTCCTGCCACCCCATGGCCCTCACAGCCTCACCCCATCTTGTTCCTTCCTCACCCAGCCTGAGCTCAGAATTCTCCCCTTAGGTGCAGCCCTGGAACTGGTGTGAGTTGGGGACTGCACCCCGCTGCAGCTGATGTGGAGAGGTTGTGGTATCTGCCAGTTAGCAGCATGGGAGCAGGGTGGTGTGCAGTGGCCAGTAAGTCCATTGTCTTTAACTCTCGGCATCCATATCGGAACATGAAAGGGGGGTCTCAGGTAAGAGGGAACCTGAAACTCCTCGGCCTGCGGCAGGTGACCTGGGACCGCCCTGCCAGACCAGCCCCGCCCCGTGCACCTTGGCTGGGATGACAGCAGGCAGTATTTTATTCACTTCTGGGTTCCCACCAATGCTCATGGGCCTGGCCGTTAACCTAAAGTCACAGGAAGATAGTACTGAGGACCAGCGAGGGTAAGTGATTGGTCCACAGTCACACAACCTCTGCCTGGAACGGCTCTAATCCTGGGTTTAATTCCTATCTTAGAGCTGTAAACACAGTGACTTAAGAGGCAAGTGACAGCCACAACCCAGGTAGAGAGGAACAAAGACGAGGTAGGACGTCCAAAAAGGGAGAAGCCCAACTTCTCCCCTCTGTGAGGGCTGCGGAGCTTATACCTCCATTCATCCAAGCAGTCATGGCACATGCGCTGAGTGCCTACTGTGTGCACTCCTGCGCTGGCTCCCAGAACAGACTGAGAGCAGACGCAGTCCAGTGTGGGGACCTGCCCCACCGGGAACTTAGGTCACCTGTGAAGAGGTGGCCTGGAACCAGGGAAAGGCAAGCTCGCCCGCCCAGCCTCCCTCTTACCCGGAGACAATCAGACCCAGCGGGGAGTCAAGTCACGCAAGAACTCCTTTATTGATGGGCAGTAAGCTTCCTTTATACCAGAAAACCTCCAAAGCCTAGGAGCAGTGAAGGAACACACCAGTCATTTAAAGGGCACCCTATTTACGAGTTGTTTATGTGCTGACACCATCTCTTGTTTTTAGTATCTTATCTTAGCATAAATAACTTGAGCTAACTTTCTTTCTCGCCATTTGTATCCACTCTCTGCGTAGACACCTTACAGCTTAAGCTCTATTTATCTGAATTTCTCTCGGCACCCTCTTTGCAGCCCATGTGTGCCCCACCGTCCACCACAGCACAGCTCAGGAGAGACCCACGCTGCAGCAGGAAAGGGAAAGGGGGCTGTGGAACGTCTCTACTGCCTGCAACTTCTGGGGCTGCACTTGGCTGCTAAAAAGCTGGACTCGGCCTTCCAGGACGGCATATTCACCCCTCGTTTTTTCTTCTAGGAGGGGAGCGGTATACGTCATGAGGAGGAGGCTGGGATCTGGGCACACTGCGGCTGGCCTTCCCAGGGGCCATCTGGCCAAAGCACCCACCCTCAGGCACTTTGCCACCCATGAACTCGTCTGAACTTGGGTGCCCTCCCCCAGGACTGAGGACTCCCCGGGTAGTCCATCATTTTCGCCTGGGAGGATTTGTGACTGGATGTGCTTCCTTCAACTGGGCAAATATCTACATCGGGGAAGCAGCAGGGTTGGGTGGGGGCCTCCTTCCAGGCAGGGCCTCGGGCAGCACAGGAGTCACAGCGATCCTGCTCTGCAGCCCCTGCCCGCTCCTGCTCTGCAGCCCCTGCCCGCTCCTGCTCTGCAGCCCCTGCCCGCTCCTGCTCTGCAGCCCCTGCCCGCGTTCACGTGCGGCGGGGAGACACGGTGCAGAGCGTGAGCATGCACGCACTCTGTGAGCTGCAGCAGGTGACTGCCAGCTGGAAGCAGAGTCCGTGCTTCGTGCAGGAGCCTGGCAGAGCGCCGGGGGGGGGGGGGGGTCGTCCCCAGGTGACCTGCTGCGGGGTCCGGACCCCAGAGGCCCCGGCACTCGGGGATGTCGTCATGCAAACGAACGACAAGAAAAACCAAGGGGTGGTGGTCATGCCTGTCATCCCAGCGCTTGGAGGCCGAGGCGGGAAGGCTTGCTAGAGCAGAGGGGCAGCCTGGGCTACATAGCTAGACAGTGTCTAAAAAACCCCAAAATCAGAATAAAGTTTTAAAGAACTGACACCGAGACGAACGGCCCTGACTCCGATCCCTCGCCGGGAACCCAATCCACAGTTTCCTGCGGCGCGGACCGTGAACTTTAAAATACAATCGTCGTTTATGGAAGCGACTTCCGGGTCCCGCGCCATTCACTGCCCTCCTCCCCCCGCCCCGCCCCCGCCGCCGGCGCCGCGGGAAAGCCACGCCCCCTGGGCACCGCCCACCATGACGTCGGGTGGTGAGACGGTGACGCCACAGACGCCACTGCGGGGTGGCGCCGCGGAGGCCGCCACGCGTCTCCATGGCAACGGGAGCGCGCCGCCCCGCGGGTTGCCCCGCCCCCACGCGGGTCTCAGTCCCCGCTCAGGTACGCACGCTCCCGGCCGCCACTCACGGCGGCCCTCGGGCCGCTGACGGGCGGCTTCGGCTCGTCCGCAAAGCGCGGCAGCCGTAGTGCGGCGAACCCCCCTGCACCCTCAGGCGCCGTCGCAAAACGGCGTGCCCGCCCCTTGGTCCCGCCCCCCGGGCTATGGTAAAGCCGGGCTCCCGCCTCGAACCTACGCCGCGGTGTGGCGAAGCCCCGCCCCCGCCAGGCCACACCCAAACCGTCGTAAAGAGGCCCCGCCCCCACCTTGGGGCTAAAGTTCCGCGCCCACCTTCAGGCCACGCCCCCACAGTGTCGTAAAGCTCCGCGCTCTCATCCCAGCCACACCCCTGATCGTCGTAAAGCTCCGGGCCTTCCTCAGTGACCCGGCCCACATGGTCGTAAAGCCACGTTCCGCACCTTAAGACCACGCCCTCCGCGATCGTAAAGCGACGCCCCTTCCTAAAGGCCACGCCCCGCGCTGTGACGTAGCAACGCGCACCCCTCTCGCGGCCCGGTCGCGCCTGCGCAGTGGCGCGCGCAGGCCGCCGCCCCCCGCTGGCCGACGCTGGCGGCGTAAGGCGCGCGGGGGCTCCGCGGAGCGGGCGCGGCGGAGCGGCGGAGCCCGGCCCTCCCCGCCGAACATGCCGAGGCCGGCCCCGGCAGCGCGGGAACCGGAGCGGGGGCCCGAGCCGCAGCGCGAACGTGCGCGGGGCCCGGAGCGGGGGACGCCGCGCTGCTGAGCTCGGCCGCCGCCGCCCGCGGGCCCCAGGCGGGGCGCAGGTAACGTTGCGCGCGCACGGCCGGCCGCGCCCCACCCCCGCCGCGCCGCGCCCCTGTGACCCCCCCACTGACCCCAGATGACCCCGTCTCCGCACCGGGCTGCTCGCCGTCCCCACCCTGCGGTTCCCGACCGGGGCTCCGTATCGCGCGACCCCGACTTCCGGTTGCCTTGCCTCAGTGTCCCTCACTCTGACTCCACCTTTGGCCCGGCTCTCTGATACCTGAGTTCCTGCGTCTGCCATGTCGCAGGTGCTCGACTCACCTGCGACACCCAGGCGCCACTACTTCCGGTCACCCTCTTCCCGGGACCCCCTTTCCGCTTCAGTGTCTGCCGCGCTCCGACCCCACCCGTGGCCCCGCGCTCTGCCCCCCGGTGTCCTGTGCCTTCCCCCCGGGTGTTCAGACCGCCTGCAAACCTCACGTTTTCCTCCGTGCGCCCCGATGTCCCGTCCTTGTCCCCAGACCTCCCCTCCCACCTGGTCTCCCGGCCTCCTGCCATCCGGGCCCGGCTCTTTGTCCCTCACTCCCCCAGCCCTTCTGCCCGGGGTTCGCTGTTCGCCGTCTGTGGTCCCGGTGGTTTGTTGGCGGAGACTGGCTGGGGGGCTTGGGGACAGGGACAGAGGGTCCTGTCGGGGGGGGGGGGGGACCTGTTGCAGGGAGCCGCTTGAGAACTCTGGTCCCCGCCGCCTGCGCCCTCCCCCTTCCGCTCTGGCCACCGGCTTTGTTTTCCGGAAACACACGGATCAAGGAGGGAGGGTGAGATGTCTGAGCTGGCTGCTGGATCCCCTGCCCGTACCTCTCAGCCCCGACTTTGCCCGTGGGTGACTTTAGGAGATGGAAACAGAATGTCTGCAGGGAGGGGCCTACTGTGCGACGCGGGCGAGACCCAGCTTCTAGGTTGGGGGCAGCTGGTTTTCATCTTGGTGGCCTCTGGATGGCAGTTTGCAGGAAGCAGCCTGGGGGTTGGTGTGTAGGTGGAGGCGGGGAAGACTTGTCTCTGTCCTCTCCGAGCCGCAGTCTGCTCTCCCAGCCCGTCCCTCAGGGCTCTGGAGGCCGATGGAGCCTTCCACTAGGAGCTGCGGTGGGTGTTTGTGGCCTGGGTATTGAGAGCTGGTGGGTGGAAGGCACAAAGGCCTTGCTGGTATAGGAGAAAGCCCAGCTGCCCGCTGGGACGGTGCTGACCAGTCAGGTGTGGGGGTGGACACTGTCTGGGCTCCTTGCCTGCCCTGGGGGCTCTGCCTGGGTGTACAGCAGAGGATGGCCGTTCAGGTTTGCGAGGGGAAATGTGCACTCGTCTCCCAGAGCTGTGTGGTGCTGGCTGGGGGGTTTCCCAGGAGATCACAGGCACACACAAACAGTTAGTCCCGCCCTCCCTCCAACCTCAGCCTTGGTGCTTTCCTGGGAGAGAACCTGAGCAACTAAGCAGGAGAGCGGGGACCCCTGGGGAGGGCCCCATCTAGGGCTCCAGAGCCCACTGCAGCAGGCGAGTGAGCGGGGTGGTGCTCAGGGTCTGTGTGCCGGTTGTCGGCGGTGCTGCTTTGAGCATGCTCAGAGGAGAGGTGGCCTTCTGTCCCCTTATTTTACCTTGGGATGGTCACTTGGGCTTCAAGCATGTCCCAGAGGCCGGGCCCCCTGTGCTGTCCACAGCATGGGACCGAGTGTGGATTTCTTTGAGTTACCTGTGACTTCTCCTCCTTAATTATATTGTAATCGCCTCCGGGAGCAGGAAGTGAGTGAGGTTCTTGGTAATTGAAGGCGCCAACATGCCCATCCCGGCTGTGGGGAAGCCAGCATGCCAATTGTGAATTGGGACGAATGTGGCATTCCAGACAAATGCAGAGGAACACTTGTGTTCCTGGGGAGCTTGCAAATGGGGGGTGCCCATCCAAGATGTAGGCCCTGGGGATGTGTATCCGCACTCCAGGCAGGACAGGAGCTGTGCTGTGGGGTAGATGGTGTTTATTCTGTGTGTGACGCCTGCACAAACCACCCCAGGCTCCTCCCCGCACCAGCCAGCATCCTTTCTGCAAGGGGCCGGGACTGTTGAGGTGCTGCCCTTAGCCGTGTGGGGCCAGGCGGGGAGGGAGGAGAGCGGGGCTGTAAGGCCTGTGTGGCTAAGTGCCATCTAGTGTGGTTTTTTGGTGTCTAGAGCGTCTAGAACAGGCCAGTGGTTTTCCTGTTATCTGGGGGACAGATGGGGCCATGTGAAGGAGGCCCTAGCCCAGGAGTCCTGCAGCTGGATCATGGTGGCAAGTGGCTGGGGCTCCATCCAGGTTCACCTGCCCATCTGATGTCCATGGCTTAGTGGCCAAGCTCTTGCAGGACCCAAGCCTTGTCCTTGTAGGCTGGGCATCAGCTTGCCGGTCAGCACCATGAGCAGTCTTGTGTCAAGAGCCTGTGGGTCGGCACAGCCCTAGGCACGTGGCTCACAGAGGTGTCTCTGTACTCACTGAGAAATGGTGGGCTGGGAGGACCCCAGATCTGGGGCCTGTGGGCTTGAGTGGTATGGTGTGTCTGTGAGGTGGTCATAGCACTTTTGTAGAGAGGACAGCCTGTGTGGTGTAGGAGGATCTGGGGTCTGGCGGCCTAGTGTTAGGGACCCCAGGGACAGAGGAGGTGAGGATGAATCAGGAGGGCTGTGCCCTGAGGGAGCCCCTGTCTTGCATGGCCTTGTGAGTTGGAAGGACACACCTGTCCCTTTGGTAACCTCACAACCCTGTGACCTCCGCTATTGCAGAGGATGGGCAGCAGCACCTGCGTGAAGAACTTGCCATGAACTGCTCTGACCTCCATAGGTCAAACTTGTCCCCGTCCTGGCGCCCAGGAGGTGACAGTCACTCTGGAGGCGCAGAGCAGGGTGTGACCTCAAGGTGTGCTCTGGGGAAGCTTGAGCATGTCTGCACTCAGCTCTGAATGCACAGACACAGTTGGGGTGTTCGGACGGCCGCCTGTCACCCGAGGAAGCGGTCTGGCCGCTGACACTTGTGGGGGACGGGACCCCAAGGCCCGCGAGGACGTACATCAGACCCCACGAGTGCCTTCGCTCTGTGGGTTCTGTCCCACACTGCACGGTCACCAGGAGGCCGTGCCCTGGGCACAAGGGGCACAGGACACCCGGGTCGCATAGCAGTCAGCCAAGCCTGGGAGCCATAGCTGTCCGGTCTGCCCATGTCCCTGTCCGTGGCCATGCCCACTGCCCCCACTGAGGCCTCCAGCGCAGCTCCTCTGGGCCAGCTGCTGTTCATGGGGCCCTCGGCCTGCTGGGAGACAGAGCCTGGGGAAGGCCCTTGTACCAGGTGCCATGTGAGGACAGATTAGCTTTCACAGCTTCTGCTCACTAAGACCCCAGGCTGCACTCTTGGCTGGGGGCTCCCATTAGAGGCTAGGTGTTGTTGGGGGGTCGTTCATCCTTTCCTCTCTGAAGAGGCCCCACGCTAGGGAATTAGTCTAATTTGGGGCCCAGTGGTGGTCGGCCTCTGTTTTCCTCCCTTAGAATAGGCCTTCAGGTCGCCCGAGGCCTCCTGCCCACAGCCTTGCCCCTCGGGACAGCTCAGTGCCATGAGGCCGAGACAGATTGAGGTCACCTCCTGTCAGATGGCAGCTCTTCCAGAGCCTTCTGAAACAGGTCAGGGTCCAGCAGCAGCATGCAGCCTCACCTGAGTCTACAGTCCAAGCCAGGCACAGGTTGTCCCCATGGCGTGCTGTGCAGGCCTGTGACAGCAGACACGAGCCAGGGGACAGAAGGGGGTTTGGTTTGGCTGTGCCCGAGGCCTGGAGGCGTGATTCTCCAGCTGGGGTGCCAGCCACACCTAGCTCAGACCCAAGGGGGAAGAAACCCATCTTGATTTTTTTTGTTTTTTAATTTTAGATTTTTGAGAGACAAGGTCTCACGTGGATTAGGATGGTCTTGAACACCTGATCCTCCTGCTTCCGGGTCCTGAGTGGTGGGGTCACCGTGCTTGGCTCTTGATACGGGTCTTATGTACCTCAGATCCATATGGGTGGGTGGCATGTGCCGTTGTGTGCCTGTGGAAGTCAGGGAGCAACTTGGAGTTGCTTCTCTCCTTGAACTTTGGTGTTTTGACACAGGGGCCTCTGTAGCCCTGGCTGTCCTGGAGCTCGCTGTGTAGACCAGGCTGGCCCCTTGCACGTTGATAGTTGCCAGGCTTTCACCAAGCTTTTCCCACTGAGCCGTCTCCCCAGCCCTGCTTTGTAAGTGTGAGACAGGATCGCAACTCGGTAGCCAAGGCTGGCCGTGAACTCGTGCCTGCCCCAGCGTCCTGAGCCCTGCTGTAGGTTTTTTGAGGTGGCATCCCAGGTGACCTAGGCTGGCCTCTGGCTGGAGATGGCCTTGAACTTCTTGGCTTCTGGGACGTTGCTCTCTGCATGTTCTCCTGGGGTTACAGTGGGAAAGATTAGGGGTACCCTTGGGGCAGCTAAAGGAACCCCTGCCTCAGGCTTAGGCCTGTAAGGGTCTTCAAGTGTATATACAGGTTGGGGAGCAGGTACTGGAATCTGGACCACAGAGCAGGCTGTACCAGGAGCCCCCGGGCACAGAGAAACTGGGATCTGCGTGGCTGGGGCCCACAGAGCTGGCAGTGGTGTGTATTCCTAGGCGCAGCCCTGTCTCTCCAACTCACTGTGTCTGTGGCCTGTGCTTCCTGTGGTGGCACGCCCCTGTGGGCTCCTGGGAAATCTGCATGCTGCCCTTGGCCGTTGAACTGGGCCCCTGAGAGGAGGTGTGGCTGGGCAGGGCCACCAGGACAGATGCCCTCCCTCCCGGTAGACAGCTGTGTGCGGTGAGCTGTTCTTCGCCTGGTGCTGGGCCCTCCACACGCTGACTGCGTAGACAGGCCGACATCCCAGGCCTGTGAGGTGCCTCCGGACAGCTGTCCCCTCAGGGTTAAGGTTTGTGGTCACTTCCACCTGTAAGGACACACAGTTCTGAGCGCCCCTCTCCCCACCCCGCTATCCTGTTACTAAAATGTCAAAACCAAGCGTGGCGGGCTCAGACCTGTCTTCCCCACCCTCAGGATGTGGAGGCAGAGGAGCAGGAGGTAAAAGTGCTGGGGAGGACAGTGGTGAGGCAGGGCGTGGTGGCCACCTGTGGTCCCAGGTCCTTCCTCACGGGGCGGGTTGTGCTAGCTGAGGTGGGCAGCCGTGGGTTCCGGGGGGACACAGCCAAAGTGATGTAAGGTGGAGGGTTATCCAGGAATGCGCTTGCTCACGCACGCACGCACGCACGCACGCGCACACACACAGCCGTCCACCCTGGCTCGTGCCTGTAATTGCAGGGTGTGAGGTCTGAGGCAGGATTGCTGCAGGTTCAAGGCCATCCTTGAGAATTACCTATTAGAGGTTTCTGTGACCTCCTGGTGACACTTGCAGAATTCCCAGGGGACAACCCCCCTTCACCCCAGGATCTCCTTCTGTGGCCGAGTTGTCCTTTCTTGGGCGGGGTTGGGCTGAGTCCCACTGGAGCTGGAGGTCCACACGATCATTTTCGGGCTGAAAGTGGTGCTCCTGTCCATAGTATCGCGAGTATTGTGGAAACCATGGGGGCAGATGGCGTCTGCAGTAGACCGGGGTCAGTGCCTGTGTGCACACCCGGTACCCAGCCCTGTCCGTTACATTGTACGCAGTGGTGCTGCCCAGCAGCACCCAGGGCCTCTGTTCACTCCATGCTGGCACCCCCACTGGTAATGGCTACCCCATGGTCTAAGAGCAGAGCCACCCTCCCTGAGACCTGGGTCAGGAGGTCTGGACCCCGAGGCTCTGTGTCCCACAGTCACCAACCCCCCTGAGTGCAGAGGGTGCGGGATGCTCAGTCTCAGCTCTAGTGTGGAGGGCGTTCTGTGAGGAGCAGAGGGGCCGAGCCCTCCTTCCCAACCTCGCCTTCGCCTGCTCCTTTCTGTAGTTTATGCTGCAGAGAAGTTTGGGCCTTAGAGGCACAGAGAGCAGGGGAGTGGTTCTCTGCTGTACAGGGTGCACACTGGCTGTCAGGTCCCCCCCCCCCCCCCGTGAGCACTGGCTGTCAGGTCCCCCCCCCCCCGTGAGCACTGGCTGTCAGGTCCCCCCCCCCCGTGAGCACTGGCTGTCAGGTCCCCCCCCCGTGAGCACTGGCTGTCAGGACCCCCCCCCATGAGCACTGGCTGTCAGGTCCCCCCCCCTGTGAGCACTGGCTGTCAGGTCCCCCCCCCCCCCCGTGAGCACTGGCTGTCAGGTCCCCCCCCCCCCCCCCGTGAGCACTGGCTGTCAGGACCCTCCCCCACCCGTGTGCACTGGCTGTCAGGTCCCCCCCCCCGTGAGCACTGGCTGTCAGGACCCCCCCCCCCGTGAGCACTGGCTGTCAGGTGTCCCCCCCCCCCCCCGTGTGCACTGGCTGTTAGGTCTCCCCCCCCCCCCCCGTGTGCACTGGCTGTCAGGACACCCCCCCGTGAGCACTGGCTGTCAGGTTCCCCCCCCCCCGTGTGCACTGGCTGTCAGGACCCCCCCCCCCGTGTGCACTGGCTGTCAGGACCCCCCCCATGAGCACTGGCTGACAGGTCCATGTACCATCCTGTGTCAGCGCCTTGCCCGGTTGTGTTAGTGTTTTGAGCACTGCGGACAGTGCTGCTGGTGTGGCTGAGGCTGCAGTTGGCTGTCGCTCTGAAGTCTGTTGATGGGTCCCCCAGATGGTCCTCACTGGCTGATGCTGAGCCCCCCACACACACACTGGCCATGGCTGCACTGCCCAGCAGCCCAGCCTCACTGCTGCACAGAAGCACTCCCAGCACCACAGTGCTCCCTCCCTCCCTCCCTCCCTCCCTCCCTCCCTCCCTCCCTCCCTCCCTCCCTCCCTCCCTCCAGTACCCATCCCCAGCTCATCTCCCTGCACTTTGGGGGACAGCGGTGTATGACTGGGAGCAGATAAGCTGTGGTGATAGCTGAGGTACCTTTCTCCAAAGACAAGGTGCTGGGAAGTCTGGCCGTTGCATGGGTCTCTGGAGGAGTCCCACGCGCTGCCCCCCAACCACCTCAGTTCCCATCAGCCCCATGGGGCAGGCATGTATCTCCTTTGGTCATCAGATCCCAACTTAATGGGTAGCCCTACTGCCCGCTGGCCAGGTGGCACCAGCCCTTGCTGGTCAGGCTCCTTTCCGGTCTTGGTTTGAACCCCAAGTTTCTCCTGCTGGGGAGTCCTGGTGTGCCACAGCCTGGGGGTGTGGGAAACAGGAAGAAGCCCCTGTTAGGCTGTCACTCAGGTACAGCGTCTCTGGGGCTGCATCCCAGATCCCCGCCACTGCAGGGCTCCTGTGGTGGGTGTTGGCCCTGCTTGTCCCTTAGGTAGGTACCAGGTCTAGCCTGGGAACTGCCAATGACGTCAGCCAGGGACTGTGACATCACTGAGTGAAGATGCGGAGAAGGGGATTGGGGCCTCCAACAGGGGAGCAGCCAGGGCCCCAGCAAGATGGGGGACCCCAAAAAGAACAGGGCAGGTGCGTGCTGGGGCCTTGCAAGGAGGGGTCTCTGGTGGGAGTCCAGCCTGCTGTCAGCCAGCTCCCCAAGTGAGCACCCTGTAGCTGGTTTCGTGGCCTATCCTTGCTCAGGCCAGCCCAGCATTTCCCCTGAGCCTAGGCTCACCCCTGGGAACAGCCTGGGCTCTGGGCCTTGTGGGTCAGGCCAGGGAGGGTTTATTTAGGGCTGGGAAGGCCTGCCTGCCTTCCAGGCGCTCTATTTTTAGCTGCAAGCTTCAGCCCGGGCCAGTACGAGTAGCATTTCCTCTTCTCTGGGGTCCCAGGTCACTCTGCACATGCTCAGGTGTGCCTGAGACACCACAACTGCCGTCACCAAGGTTATCTGTTTCCCTGGCCCTCCGTGTAGGAGTGACAGCCATCTGGTGGTGTCCTCCCTCTCCTGGGCGTCACAGACTGCCACGTAGCCCGTGTCTGCGTGGCTCTTCTTGTGAGTGGGGAGTGGTAAGGCATTGGTTCGTGTCTTGGGGCAGCCATGGTGCCCTCAGGTCGTTCCCACCATCCCCTACACTGGCCCCATCTCATGCCGGCTTCCAGGTCCCCCTTGGCCTGTCCACCTCCCCTGGCCTGGTGGCACTGACAGGAGCCAGGCAGTGGCCATCGTGGTGTCCCCAGCTGACGGTAGGGTGCATGGGGACAGTAGATGGACAGATGACGCCCTGATGTCTCCTTGCCATGTCCACTCAGAAGGTGGGCAGCTGCTCACTGGCCCAGAAACCCCATGGTTCAGGGGTGTAAGCAATGAGGTGGGGTCTGCTCCTGCTCCAGACTGCCTGCTCTGAGCCTCCCAGGCTTGGTGTCTGATAGAGGATCCTTGTTCTGCACCCCCATTTGCCATCCCTCCTGCCCAGCCCTGCGGATACCCCATTCCCACCATACACTTCTTGTTGCTGGGTGCCACCTGGGTCTTGCCCCCCCCCCCCACATCATAGGTGGGCAGTGGAGCCAAGGGGCCACATTGAGCTCAGGTGCCTCATGAGGGCTGGCGTTCTCCAGGGCCTGGAGCTCCTGGACCTGTAAGGGGCGTCTCTGCAGGTCACAGGTCTGCGGACCTCCAGCCATGCTGAAGGAGACACAGTGGCCAGTCCTTACCCTCTCAGCTCTTCCCCAGGAGAAAGTGGCTGTCAACCCCACCCTGGGAACTCCTGAAGGGCCAGCCTCACCTGGGTACCTTCTCTCCGATCCTTGGAGAGGCCCTGCTGCCTGCCGTGACCTGGGGTACCCCATGTTCATGTGTGATGTGGGCGTGCATGAGTGCGGCACCTCTTCCCTGACGTTGATGTCTTTACCAGGCCTTGCGTTTGGCACCGCCCGACGTCCATGCTCTGGGTTTTCCTGCCCTGCTCAGTGCTGCCCGCTCCATGCAGCCCTGGCTCCCAGCCGGGCCCATGGTGGGCCTCCACCTGCCCTCTGCAGAGGTGCACTTGAAGACAGGCTGTTGTCACGGGTGTCGGTAATGTCCTGTCTGGGGACTTGAAGGGTGTGAAGGGCTGGCTCCCTGCAGACGTGTGCACCCTTTTGAAATGACCCTTCCTCGTCTGAGTGCATCACCGTGACAGGTGGAGTCCTGGGCTGTCACCGGACATGCCTCCAGAGAGATGCAGGGGTGCTGGGGGCAGGGTGTTAGCCCCGAGAGTGCCTCTGTGTGTGTGTGCACTTTTAAAAGTGTCAGCGTGCTTACTTAGCATGTGTTTATATGGGGTATACATGTGCTACTGCCCCATGTGTATGGAGGACTGTTCTCTCCTACCGGGGATCCCAGGGGTGAGATGGGCATCAAATTCAGCATCAGGCAACCTTATCCACTGAGCCATCATAGTGTTGACCTGTGATAATGATTTTGAAAACAGGGTCTCATGTAACCCAGACTGACCTTGAACTCCCGATCCTCCTGCGTGTTGAGATGATGGTTTGTTTTCTGTGTTAGGGACGGCCCTGGGGCTTCATGCATGTTAGCTGAGCGCTCTGCCCACGGAGCCACGGTCAGAAACCTGCTGATACTTCCTGATGACTTCCTGGTGACCCTGTGTGTGGACACACTCTGTCCGGTGACAGAGCCCAGGAGGGAGGGGTGTTCTAGGGGACAGTTGCCCAGGTGTGTCCCTTGCTGGGCAAGAGTGAGAAGTAGATGCTTCCGTCTACTGCCAGCCTTGCCCAGGCTCACTGCCCAGGTGCAGTCTGCACCAGACACCCCCCTGCCCCTGGAGGCACACAGGTCCTGGAGTAGGCCTGAGCCACACCCGTCTCCTCACTGTCCTCGAGGTCCACAGTGCAGGCACCTCGGGGTGCCAGTCTACCGGGCATGCCTTCGCTGCCCCCAAGCTGCTGTTGTTCAGTGTTCCAGTGAGGAGAGGGGCAGGAGCGGCCCAGCCTGTGGAGATCTCTGCAAAGCCTCCAAGAGCTAGCTCCTCCCCCATGGGGTCCCCAGTGTGGGAGGGAAACGGCCTGATGCTGGTGAGGCTTGCCTCGGTGCTGGGTTTTGTGGGTGTCTTTGGTGGGGTGTGGATACTTGATGGCCTGTGGTGTAGCTGTCCACATTGTAGAGACGCGTGTGGGCTTCTGCTCTCCAGCCCGGTGGGCCCCATGCCTGGTTTTTTCAGCGGTCCCCTTTATCTTGAGAGGTTACTGCTGCATACCCATGAAAGAGGTTGGACATTTCCACTGGGGAGCCAGGCTGACTGCCCAGGGTTCCCTCCTGCCCCGCCGTGCGGAGAGCCAGTGTGTGGGAGGTGCTGTCAGTGATCTCGGGGCTGGTGCCATGGCCGCTGTGCTGTCCGCTCACTCACTGCATCCTCGGGCGGGCGGGCGGGCGGGCTGCTGGCCACAACCCAGCAGAGCATCATGTAAATAGGAGTCCACAAGCAAACACATGAATCACTGCCTGGATGGGTCAGGCATGGGACCCCAGTGCATGGGGATGGGCTGCTGGGGGTGAGCTGGGAAGCAGGCTGGCAGCCCTCCAAATGTGCTCCAGGAGCACACACATCCACACATGGCCTGGGTGGGGAGAACATACCTGTGAACTCAGCTTTCAGAGTCTGAGGTAGGAGGACCCCATCTCAGAAACAAAACCCCCATGTTTATTTTTTAACAAAACCCAACCCAGGGCCTGGGCAGATGGCTCTGTTGCCTTGAAAGTGTAGAGCTCTAGGTGTGACCCTGCACTCACATAACAGGCAGGCATGGCAGATCTCTGCGATCGCTGGTGACCCAGGCTCCCCGGGAGTTCCAGGCCAGACAGGACGTGTTCACGGAGACCTGACTGACGATCGTGGTCAGTGCCTGATAACCACACCTGATGCTCACCTGGCCTCCAACTTCACACATGGATTCCACACGTGCACACACGGAGCATGCCTCCTCCCCCCCCCCCCCCCCCCCCCCCCCCGACCCCAGAGTGCATGTAAGAGCATGCGTCGACACAGCTGGACGGCAGGTCCCGGTGCCAGGGTGGGGCTTGAGTCAAACTGCTGTAGGGAGCAGCCGCAGCCGGCATTCCGGGTTCCTGCGGGCCATAGAAGGCGGGCGCGAGGCCTGCCACGGCTTCCAGCACCCAAGCTTCCGCCACCTTCCGGGGATCGGGCTGTGTCCTAGGCCTAGCTTTCATGAGACCCTGCACTGTGTGACACTTGGACTGTCCTGGGCGTGGGCAGCTGTAGCAGGTGCCACCGAGCCCAGACCCCCTTCTTAGAGCCCCTGCCCCTGCCGAGGTTTGGCGGAGCCTGGACAACTCCAGTCAGCTTGGGCTCCGCATGCTCCAAGCCTCCTCCCTGTCCATCCCTCTGCCTGGACCTCTGTGCCCAGGAGGGAGTGCCATCCGCCGTACTTCTGAAGCTGGCCAAGCCCTCCCTCCCTCCTGGCTGGCTGGCCTGGCAGCCTGGAGAGACAGCCAGGGCCTTGGGGCTGAGAGGTGCAGGTGAGCGCCGAGGGCCAGCACCTGCTGTTCACCCAGCGCTGCGTGCCATTTGCCTTCCTGCCCTGGCTGCCTGCATGGCTGGAGTCCCTTGACCTGCCCACTTAGGTCAGGCGTGGCTCCCGTCTCCACAGAGGCCCCCTCTGCTCCGCCGTCCGCCCCTCCTTGTCTTGGCAGCCCCTGATGTGGTCGGGCCCGTGGTCACCTCTTAGCCTGGCCTGTGGTCAGCCCTTTCTTCCTTTACTTCTCCCGGGGGCCTGGGCGTGGTCACGTGGCAAGTAGAGCACATGTCCACTCCACAGTAGCCTCTGGTGTGACCTCTGACCTCTCCAGGGTCAGATGTCCCTCCCGGGAGAGATCTTGCTCCCACCTTCAGAGGTTGTTGGGGAGCAGCCCAGCTGGGCGTGCGTTGTCCGGTGCCCGCCAACCTGTGCCTCTGTTTCTTCACAGCTGGGCATCACGAGATTTAAGGCGGTGGGACCTGTTGGCAGAATGTCTTCTCTCCCTGCAAGCGACCCTGAGGCCACCAAGATGAGCACCGCGGCCGGGCCTGTGAGTGCGCCCAGGTCTCAGTAGCTGGGGGCCGAGGGCCACCAGACGCCATGGTGTACTAGGCCGAGCGCGAGCTCAGCTTTCGCACTCGGATCTCACGGCAGAGTCACCGTGGAGAGGCCAGGGTACCACAAACTTATGGATTTTGACAAGAAAGGAGGGAAGGGGGAGTCGGAGGAGGGCCGGAGAATGTCCAAGACGGGCACGAGCCGGAGCAACCACGGCGTCCGCAGCTCGGGGACCAGCTCGGGGGTCCTGATGGTGGGCCCCAACTTCCGGGTCGGCAAGAAGATAGGCTGTGGGAACTTCGGAGAGCTTCGCCTGGGTGAGTCCTGCGTGCACCGTCTTCGGTCCATCCCCAGGGGCTTCTTTCAGGAGGAAGGAGGAGCCCTGGCTTTGTGTGGGGTCATAGCTCCCTTACCCTGACTTCTGAGATGCAGGGCCACAGATCGGGCTGAGCCCCAGGAGGCCAAAGGTCCCCAAGTGTCCCATCCTGGCTCTGTGTAGGGTTGTGGGAGACCTGTGTGCAGGAGCTCGTCCCTGACCGGGGACCAGCCTTGTGCACAGGCCCATCAGGCCAGCTCTGCTCCCCAGACCTCACCTGGACGTGACGCCTGGGGAGCAGTTGGACTCAGGTAGCTGAGGCCCAAACGCGTGGCTGCAGCCCCCAAGGTGTGTGCGCCCTTCGAGAACCGTCACCCTCCACTCCTGACCAGGTGACAGTCTGCATCGGCTCAGGGAGGGAGACTGACCGCAGAGCTGACAGCTGTGGAGGACACAGTCTGGCCACACTGAGGGCGGCAGTGTGTGGGCTGTCACTGCCCTCCCGTAGGAGGGTCTGTGGTTGTTGTACGCACTGGCTCGCTGCAGGCCGCCTCAGCACCCACCCCACCCTGGTGCAGTGCCTCTGCAGGTCTGCTCTGCGGCCTCGGCCTGAGCCCTGTGCCTGTAGTCTGTGACCTCAGTGTCTCCAGACTGCAGCCCCGAACACAGCCACACACACGGGCGGGCGTGAGCACATGTGTGCACTTACACCTGAACACACAGACACACACACACACAGACACACACACACACACGGGCAGGCGGGCGGGCGGGCGGGCGGGCGTGAGCACATGTGTGCACTTACACCTGAACACACAGACACACACACACAGACACACACACACACACACACACACACACACACACACGGGCGGGCGGGCAGGAGCACATGCGTGCACTTACACCTGAACTCACACACACACACACACACACACACACACACACACACACACACACGGGCGGGAGCACATGCGTGCACTTACACCTGAACTCACAGCCACACGGGCGGGCGTGAGCACATGCGTGCACTTGTACCTGAATGCAGGTACACACACACACACACACACACACACACACACACACACACGTGGGCGTGAGCACATACGTGCACTTACACCTGAACTCAGCCACACACAGGCAGGTGTGAGCACATGCGTGCACTTGCACATGGCCAGAAGCGTTTAAGGGAGCCCTGTCCTCAGGCAGTTGGAGTGGCCGCTCACCAGCTCAGGCCCCTGTACAGATCTCTAGAGGGCTTGGGCAGCAGGAGCCCCAAAGGGTTCCCGCTGCACCCTGTGAGGAACCTGCCTGCAGGATTCCGCACTTATGTTCTGGGATGCTTGGTGCTCCCTGTTCTGGATGCGAGGGGTGGAGCCAGCAGGCAGCTGGTGCGCATGGGCCTCTGCTGGAGTGCAGGGCCAGCCCTCACTAACATCACTTCACCCAGGATACTGAGGCAGGGGACTCTCCCTAAGTCAGCCTGGGCTACACAGTGAGAACTTGCGTCCCTCTCCCTGCCCCACAAGGTTAGATAAGCTTTGGTGGTGTTAATTGCCCAGGTGAGCATGGACTGCCTCCTGCCTGAGCCCCCATCCTCTTCAGGCATGGAGCTTATCCTGGGCCACTGAGCGCCCTGGATCTGTAGAGATGATTGTTCATTAAATGGGAATTGAAGCCCTCACGTCTGCGCAACTTTCTTCCTCTTAGTATAGCCATATTCCTGTCCCTCCCCACTTTCCTTTTTAAGACAGGGTCCCACTGTATCGCCGGCTGGCCTGGAGCTCACTGTATAGACCAAGCTAGCCAGAATTCACCGGTACCCACCTGCCTCTGCTTTCTGAGTGCTGGGATTAAGTGTGTACCACCACGCCCAGTCATGCCCCACCTCCCCAACACACACACAATTTTTTTTTAAGATGTTTTTAAAAACTTCAGTTTTATGTCTGTGGGTGTTTTGTGTGCATTCCTAGGGAAGCCAGAAGAGGGCACTGGACCCCCAGAATTAAAGTTAGCGTGCCAGGCAGCTGTGGCACACACCTTTAATCCCAGCACTCGAGAGGCAGAGCCAGGCGGATCTCTGAGTTCAAGGCCAGCCTGGGCTACCAAGTGAGATCCAGGACAGACACCAAAACTATACGGAGAAACCCTGTCTTGAAAAACAAAATAAATAAATAGAGTTAAGGACTGTGTGGGCACCCTTGTGGGTGCTGGGCCCTGAACCCCCATCCTCCTGAGGATCGGCCAGTGTTTTCCCGCCGAACCATCTTCCTAGCCCTGTCACATTTAAGGAGAAGTGTTAATGTGTATCTATGTTGTGGGGCAGACATGCCATGCACCCTGTGGAGGTCAGAGGACAATTCTGAGAGTCTGATTTCTCTCCTTCCACCTTTCTGTGGATCGTGGGAGCTTGAACTTGGGTTGCTCGAGTGCCAAGTCCCCGACCTGAGCCTCAGCAGCTCCTCCTCGTGGCTGGCCTCTGGGCATGCCGCCTCACACTAAGGTGGAGGGCTCAATGTCCGTGCCCACACAGCTGGGGCGTCTGCGCCTTCAGCCTGTGTGGGTCTGACATCAGCCAAGCCCTCTGGGGCCTGTTGTGTACGGTCCTGGGTCCCCAAGGGCGTGGCCAGCAGAGAGCAGGGCTGGGTCATCAGAAGCTGTCTTCACCAGAGCCCCAGGGGAAACGCCACAGAAGAGGGTGAGCCTGGGGTGGTTAGAGCTGGAGACACCTGCTCGTGGGCCGCAGCTGGCTGGAGCCGGCTCAGCAGAGCCTGACCTCCTGGCATGTGAGAGCCCTGGCTGGGTAGAGGCCCAGGCCAGGGAACAGGGAGTGGCCTCAACAGACCCTCCAGGTGACAGGGCAGGGAGCAGGCCCCGCCCCCCAAGGGGTCGCCATTGTGAGGTGGAGGGTGGAGCCCCGGCCCAGGGAGCCAGGACCACCACTGAACCTCCTCTTGGAAGAAACTCCATGGCGCTGCACCTTACACGACCTGGGGCGCTCTGGTGGGTCCCGGGAGATGTCAGGCTGTCGCTGCCACAAGAGACAAGCTAGAGGTGGGTCCTGACCTTGGCCTGGGTCAGGAGGGGCCCTGTGCTGATGGCAGGGACTTGGCAGCTGATGGGTGAGGAGACATCCAGGAGCAAAGCGGGAGTGAGCGTCCCTGCCAGACCGCTGGGGACCAGCGCCGGGACTGTGCCCTGGCTGGTGGCTGGCTGTGACTGGGGACAGAGGCCCTGACGGCTGCTGAGGCAGCTATGGCCACGGCCTGGCCACGGAACCCACCCAGTGGCTCTGCCTGCCGCTGTCCGCAGGGCCCCTGTAGCAGGAACATGCTTTCCTTCAGGGGTGACAGGGCAGCCGCTAGGGTGTGGCCTTGCAGGTGGCCTTTGTGACTGGTGATGCTGATGTAAACACATGCTGGGGGCTGGGGTGAGGTCTGCCCAGGCCTGGCAGATGTGACCTGCAGGGGATGCAGACTGCACCCGGTCCCACTGCTGGAGTCCCCGGGGTGGGATCAGCAGCAGCGTGGGGAGCCAGCACCACCTCCACTCAGCCAGCCATATTGGTAGTGTGTGTGGTTTTGTGGGGTGCCTCCAATGTGAGGGGGGTTCTGTCATGACCTGCTGGGCCCCAAGGGAAACCTCTTCCCATGACTGCATGCACGCGGTGAGGGGGGTTCCTGGGCAGCTGGCAGGGTGCCTCCAGCTGCTGTGGAATGTTGGAGAGCGCATCCTGGGGTCTGGGTGGGGGCTCAGTAGCCCACAGTCCTGACGCTCTGTCGCCCCTCCCCAGGAAAGAACCTGTACACGAACGAGTACGTGGCTATCAAGCTGGTGAGTCCGCCCCGCCCCGCCCTGCCCCGCACACCCCAGAGCGGGAGGAGGGCCTGGGTAACAGTCCCTGTCCCGCAGGAGCCCATCAAGTCCCGGGCCCCGCAGCTGCACCTGGAGTACCGCTTCTACAAGCAGCTGAGCACGGCAGGTGAGCGGGCGGGCGCGGGGTGGCACCCGGGGAGGCGGCCGCGGGCGTGGGGCGGGCAGGGGCGTCAGGCGTCCAGCACGCGTGTCTGCTCCTCCGCAGAGGGCGTCCCTCAGGTCTACTACTTCGGCCCATGCGGGAAGTATAACGCCATGGTGCTGGAGCTGCTGGGGCCCAGCCTGGAGGACCTGTTCGACCTGTGCGACCGCACCTTCACCCTGAAGACGGTGCTGATGATCGCCATCCAGCTGGTGCGGAGGGGCGGGGCTGGCGGGCGGGGCGGGGCCTGGGGCGGGGGCCGGGCCCTGAACCCCACCGTCCCGCAGATCACGCGCATGGAGTACGTGCACACCAAGAGCCTCATCTACCGCGATGTGAAGCCCGAGAACTTCCTGGTGGGGCGGCCGGGCAGCAAACGGCAGCACGCCATCCACATCATCGACTTCGGGCTGGCCAAGGAGTACATCGACCCCGAGACCAAGAAGCACATCCCGTACCGCGAGCACAAGAGCCTGACGGGCACGGCGCGCTACATGAGCATCAACACGCACCTGGGCAAGGGTGAGCACCCGGGGGAGGGGGGAGGGGACCGGGGGAGGGGGCAGGGAGGGGAGGGGAGGGGGCGGGGCGGTGCTGAGCCCGCGCTGTCCCCGCAGAGCAGAGCCGCCGGGACGACCTGGAGGCGCTGGGACACATGTTCATGTACTTCCTGCGCGGCAGCCTGCCCTGGCAGGGGCTCAAGGTGGGCGGGGCCTCCCGGGCGGGGCGGGCGCGGGGAGGGGCCGGACCCTGACCCCGCCTCCCCGCAGGCCGACACGCTGAAGGAGCGCTACCAGAAGATCGGGGACACCAAGCGCGCCACGCCCATCGAGGCGCTGTGTGAGAGCTTCCCGGGTAGGACCCCGGCCCCGCCCTGTGCCCCGCGGCCCCGCCCTGTGCCCGCCCCGCGCCCCGCCCTGTGCCCGCCCCCGGCCACGCCCCGTCCCCGCGGCCACGCCCTGCGCCCCGCCCCCGCGGCCGCCCGTGACCGCCCCGGCCGTCTTTGCAGAGGAGATGGCCACCTACCTGCGCTACGTGCGGCGCCTGGACTTCTTCGAGAAGCCGGACTACGACTACCTGAGGAAGCTCTTCACCGACCTCTTCGACCGCAGCGGCTACGTGTTCGACTACGAGTACGACTGGGCCGGGAAGCCCCTGGTACGTGGGTGACGCGGGAGCCCCTTAGTGCCCATGTGGGGGTGCCCGCTCCGCACGCGGCACCCTGCGCTGGGTGGGTCCCCGGCAGGTGAAGGGGGCCCAGATCGGGGGCCCAGGAGCTGAGGGTGCAGGGGGAGACCCCACAGGAGGGTGCAGGGGGAGACCCCACAGTGAGTGTGCAGGAGGAGATCCCACAGGGTACAGGGGGAGACCCCACAGTGAGGATGCAGGGGGAGACCCCACAGGAGGGTGCAGGGGGAGACCCCACAGGAGGATGCAGGGGGAGACCCCACAGTGAGGGTGCAGGGGGAGATCCCACAGTGAGGGTGCAGGGGGAGACCCCCAGGAGGGTGCAGGGGGAGACCCCACAGGAGGGTGCAGGGGGAGACCCCACAGTGAGGATGCAGGGGGAGACCCCACAGGAGGGTGCAGGGGGAGACCCCACAGGAGGATGCAGGGGGAGACCCCACAGTGAGGGTGCAGGGGGAGATCCCACAGTGAGGGTGCAGGGGGAGGCCCCCAGGAGGGTGCAGGGGGAGACCCCACAGGAGGGTGCAGGGGGAGATCCCACAGGAGGGTGCAGGGGGAGATCCCACAGGAGGGTGCAGGGGGAGATCCCACAGGAGGGTGCAGGGGGAGATCCCACAGGAGGGTGCAGGGGGAGATCCCACAGGAGGGTGCAGGGGGAGATCCCACAGGAGGGTGCAGGGGGAGATCCCACAGGAGGGTGCAGGGGGAGGCCCCCCAGGAGGGTGCGGGTGTGGGCGCGGGCGGGCGCCGCGGTCCGCAGGGCTGGGTCAGGAACTGTCCCGGGGCTGCAGCGGGGCCTGCGGCTCCATCCGGCCCTGACATCCGCTCTCGCAGCCGACACCTATCGGCACCGTCCACACTGACGTCCCCTCCCAGCCCCCTCACCGCGACAAGGCCCAGCCCCCCAACAAGAACCAGGTGAGGCCGGGTCCGCCCCGCAGCGGGGTGGGGGGTGGGGGGGGCGCAGGGCCGCGGCCTGACCGGCGTCGCCGTCCCAGGCGCTGAATTCCACGAATGGAGAGCTGAACGCGGACGACCCCACCGCGGGCCACTCCAACGCCCCCATCGCCGCCCCCGCCGAGGTCGAGGTGGCCGATGAGACCAAGTAAGGCCGGGCTGCGAGCGCCCGTCACCCTGACCCCTCCGCCACTCCTGGCCCCGCCCCCTGTGGCCCCGCCCCGTGGCCCCGCCCCGTGGCCCCCGGCCCCGCCCCCTGTGGCCCCCGTGTCACCGCCCCCGTCCCCCCTGGCCCCGTCTCCCCTGTCCCCGCCCCGCGGCCCCGCATCACCGCCCGCGTCCCCCGCCCCCCAGGTGCTGCTGCTTCTTCAAGAGGAGGAAGAGAAAATCGCTGCAGCGACACAAGTGAGGCTCCCGCCGTCCCCGGAGCCCCGGCCGCGTCCAGGAGGCCGCGGTGTCCTCGGCGCCATGGGCCCCTTGGCCCGACGTGAGGCGCCCTCCTCGGGGACTCGGGGTCACTTCCTTCACACAGGACTTGGGCGGAAATGTCTGCGCCCCCGCGGCGCCCCCTTGGAGAGCACTAACTATTTAATAACCCCGGGAGAGAGGCGTCCCGCCGCCCCCGCTGCGCCCCCGTTAGCTCATAAAGTCCAGCTTGTCCCCTCGATCCAAAGGCCGTTTTCTCGAGGGGGGCAGGCCCGGGGCGTGGGTGTCACGGGAGGCCACCCAAGGGGAGGTGCGTGCGCTGCCACAATGCTGCACCAAAGCCGGGGGCGGGCGGTCACCGCGCAGGGACTGGCCTGGCCCGCGGAGCCAGGGCCGCCGTGGTCCCTTCGTGCTGGGCCCGCGGGACAGAATCGCCTTAATGCCCGGCCCGGGCAGCAGAGAGGCGGTCCCCACGGGAGGGCCCGGCCGGGCCGCGGGAGCCGAGTTCTTGCTTTACAACGTGTACAGAAATGAACTTATGTTTCTCCGGCGCTTCCTTGAAGCCATAGAGTTTAGGGGCTTTTTTTAAAAAAAATAAAAGAAAACGAAACCATCTCCGAGCATGGGCCTGGTCTGCAATCCTTAAGATATTCGGGTCTTGGAGCTGGAGAGACGGCTCAGGGGTTAAGAGCACTCCTGCTCTTCCAGAGGTCCTGAGTTCAGTTCCCAGCAACCACATGGTGGCTCACAACCATCTGTGTTGAGATCTGGCGCCCTCTTCTGGCCTGCAGGAGAACACTCATTGTGTGCACAATAAATCTAAGGGGCCCAGCTGGCTCACGGGATCCTCGAGGAGCTGAGCACTCTCTGATCCTGGGTGGAAGAGGTTGTGATGATCTGCGGGCGGGGGCAGGAAGGCTGGTGCTCCCAAACCTGAGGGACCCAGCAGTCCCCCAAAAGGCGGACAGGGCAGGGGTGTGCAAAGGGCCCCTGCAGACTCAAAGCCCACCTCGGGTCAGGAGTCCACAGCTGCCCTGTTGCAGAACCAAAGGCTGGGGGGGGGGGGGGGCTGCTGCGCCTGGGAAGCTGGGGGTGTGGGTGGCAAGGTGAGCCTGCTGCCTGCTGGGACATTTCCCTTTGCACTCCTGGGGACAGATCCCAGGGCTTCATGTTTGAACTCACGGAGATCCCCCTGCCGCTGCCTCCCAAACGCGGGATTAAAGGTGTCCTCACCACTGCTCACGAAAGACTGGTTTTATTACCTTAAATCGTGCATTTGTGTGCGCAGTGCAGAGCCCAGACTCGGTGGAAGCAGCTGAGCTCAGGTGGCCGACACCCAGCACGGGTGCTGGGAACCCAGGTTCTCTGCAAGAGCCGCAGGGACGCCATCCTAATCACGAACCATCTCTCCAGGGCCCCGTTTTTGTTTTGAAACAGGGTGTCATGTATCCCAGGCTAGCCCAGGATTGCAGACCTCCAGCCTCTGCCTTCTAGGGGCTGAGACGGCAGGTCCCTTCTCAGGGCCTTGGCTCTTGTTTTTCGGGGACACTGTGAAAGTGTTCTTGGGGAGCAGCGTGGGCGCCCGGGCGCCTACCTCACCGACACATGGCGCTCAGAGGATACGGCACTCAGCTCAAGGTGGACGCTTCTTTCCTTTATTTAAAAAAAAAAACTGGGGACACAGTGTGGAGGGCTCACCTCCCATGGCTTTGGGGAGGACACGGGTTCCGGGCAGGAGTCACAGGTACGCAGACATGAGGGGAGGGACCCCAGACAGGGGACGGTGCCTCCTGGGGCATCACTGGACAGGGTTCCTGGTAGCCTTGGGGGCCAGGGCTGTGGTCTGCACAGGGGGGTTCTGTGGGGCCCTGGGTGCCACAGCAGGCCAGGTGGAGGCCCAGTGCATTTTGATGGGGCGGGGCCTGCTGCTGCTGCTGCCCTGCGCTCAGGCCTGAGCTCTGCTGGCCACACGCGGGAGGAGCTGGTCCAGAGCTGGCCAGGGATGGCCTCGCAGGGACAGTGGCCCACATGTCACCCACACGGGGGCGGACCTTCCAGCGAAGCCCACCAGCCCCAGCCAAGGCTGGTCAGAACTGACCCAGGCCCTGCACGTGCTCATGCCCAGGAGGCCGGGGCTTCGGGTCGGGCCCTGGAATCCCAGGGAGCAGCGGAGAACAGAGGACATGAAACCCAAACCACTGGCTGGAAGACAGGCCCGACCCGGGCTCCAGCCGAGGGTGGGCTCGAATGCATTGCAGTGTGCAGTTAAGAACGGCGGCGGCCGCAGGGCCCTGGGCTGCAGGGCCAGAGTGGGAACCCAGACTCCCAAACCACGGCCCTCAGCCCCAACATCTGTCCATCGGGGCCAGGCCCATCCGCCCCCAACACCGAGGGATTGTCTTGACGGCCCAGCCCACGGCCGACCCCTCCCCAGTGCCGTGGGACGGCGGCCACACTGTCGCTGTGGACACACGGCGGCCCCTTCCGCGATGACCGGGAGGGGCCGGGAGGCGGCCTGGGTGGCGAAGGCCTAGGTGTAGAAGATGACTTCGGGGATCTGCCCGTCCTCCACCGAGGTTCCGTTGTTGTTCCCCGCCGCGTAACAGAAGGTGAAGCAGGTCTTAGCCCCCGTGGTGGGCGACTCGTGGGTCACCTTGCGCAGGCCTTTGGTGCCATAGTGAGAGTCCGGGCCCTGGGGGGAGTGGGAGGCGGTGAGGTCAGGAAGCCAGGCCCCGAGGCGGGGGAGGGGGGCGCCCGCGGGGCCGGGTGGCCGGGGTGCAGTGCGGCCCACCTTGAGCGTGGCGCAGGCGGTGTAGTTGACATTGGGCAGGACCTCCACGGGCTCCTTGAACATGACGCGGAAGGTGCTGGCCGAGCCGTCACAGCTGAAGCCGGTGTCGTTCTGGCCCAGGACCGTGTTGCTGTCCGTGTGGATGATCTGGGGACAGAGGCCGCTCAGCGGGCAGGGCACGGGGGCACGGGGGGGGGGGGGGGGGCTTGTGGGCGTGGCCTGTGGGGCGTGGCCTCCGGAGGGTGGGCGTGGCTAGCGGCTCTACCAGGAGCAGAGTGGATGGGACGGGGACTCAGGGCCCAGCTGTGGGTCGGGAAGGCCGGGGCGGGGCCGGGGCGGCCGGGGCTCACCTGGATGTTCACTTGGTAGTCCGTGGGCCCGTGGATGGATCCGTAGAGCCCAAAGCCCACCACAAAGATGCGCTTGTTGACGGAGAACCTGGAGTTGAGTGGTGGACGGGTCAGCGCCCTGGGCCCCGCGGGAGCAACTGGACCGGCGTGGGGGAGGGGCAGCCGGGGCTGGGAGGAGGGCACCGCCCCTCGGGACCACGCCCACTAGGGACACGCCCACTCGACGGCCCTCCATCCTGCCCACCGGGAACACGCCCACTCGGTCTCCGTCCCGCCCACTTGGGACACGCCCACCCGGCGCCCTCCGCTCCGCCCCCGGGGACACGCCCACCCGGCGGCCTCCGCCCCGCCCACCGGGAACACGCCCCACCTGATGCGGTCACTGGTGCCGCTGTAGCCCCAGCGGCTCTCCACCTGCTGGAACCGGTTGATGCTGCACTCCTTGCCCCGCAGGCAGCACCGCGGCCGGTCGATGAACTCCACGCGCGGCTTGGGGTTGACGGTGAAGTGCAGGAAGAGGCTCACCACCTCGCGGTCCACCAGGATGCCGGACTGCGCCGGGCCTGCGGGGCAGCGGGAGGGGCGCCTGGGCCGGAGTCCGCCTGACGTGCGTGTGTGCGTGCGTGCGGGGCTTGCGGCCCGGCCCCCACCCCGCGCACGGCCTGAGCGGCTGACAGGCCAGGACCCCGTGACTGGCAGCCCCAGGGCCCGGGCAGCGTCCTCAAGTCTCAGCCCGACGGACATGGGCTGGAGGGGCGCGGGGCAGCCATGCAAGCCGGTACCTGCGGCGAACTCTTCGATGGTCATCAGGGGGAAGCGGATGAGGCCCAGGGCCTTGCCTAGCGCCTTCCGCTTGTTCTCAGGCGTCACCTGAAGCTGCTGTCGCTGACACTCAGCTTCAGACCAGCGCACTACGGCATTGAACAGCCGGACCTCGCGGATGCCCAGAGTGTCCCGCTCCAGCACTGCCACCAGCGTGTCTGTGGCGGAGAGAGGCTGTGAGCCCCGGTGCCCTGTGAGGGCCCTGTAGGCTGTGCAGACCAGCCCCATACAGGAACCACCTCATAGCCAGGGCTCGGCGGCTGTGGCCCTCTGTCCATGTTTGGCAATAAAGTTTTATTGACACACAGCCCTCCCTGAGCACTGCCTGCCTGCCTGCCTCCCTCCCTCCCTCCCTCCCACACAGTCTGAAATCACGATGTAGCTAAGGCTAGCCTTGAACCCCTGGCCCTCTTGTCTCCACCTCTTGAGTGCTGGACTGACAGGCCGGCAAGTGCTAGGGAAGAAGTCCCCTACCTCAGCTGAGGCCCAGCCCGCGTACTTTTTGAGACAGAGTCTCGTTCTACAGCCTAGGCAGGTCTGGAACTTATAGCAATCCTCCTGCCTCAGCCTCCCGAGAGCTGAGTTCATAGGAGTGCATCCCACAGCCTGCGACTACTTCCTCTGGCTCTGAGCCCTGGGCCCTCCCAAGGCACTGCAGATGACGCTGTAGGGCTGGGTAGTCTCCCTACTCGGGGATAACACTGACCCCAGAACGGAGGACACAGGCCAAGCCCCGCTACCCGGCCCCTCTATCTGTCCCACCCAGGCCGTCACGTCTCCTTCCAGTCAGTGTCTGCAACCTGAGCCAGGCGCGGCACGGTCCTCGAATGAAGGCCTGCTGGCCCTGACTCACCCAGGTCGATGTCCGTGAAGCCCTCGGCCGCGATGGCATCCGCCGTGTTCTTGTCTATGCTCTCCAGGCACAGGCTGGCCAGCTGCGGCTCGTCGAAGAGCCGGGCCTGGAGACGGGGAGGTCACAGGAGACAGACGGGCTCTGAGAAGCCAAGTGACCACGACCACCTGCCTGTCACAGCAGGCCGCCCGCACGCTGTGCACCCCGTGGATACACCAGATGGAAGCTGAAGCGGAGGAGCGGGGTGCGCCGGTGCACACCTGTCACCCGAGAGCGACCTCAGGCTGAGACAGAAGGGTCAGGAGTGCAGAGCAGCCTGGCTGCTGAGCCAGGCTATCTCGGAGGAGAAAGACGGGAAAAGCCAGGAGGTGGTGGCGCACGCCTTTAATCCTGGCACTGGGGAGGCAGAGGCAGGGGGATCTCCGCTAATTCAGACCAGCCTGGGCTATGTAGTGAGTTCCAGCACAGCCTGGGCTACACAGTGAGACCTCATCTCCAAAATCAAAAACAACCCCCTCATCATAACAAAATACCTACAAAAAAGGAAGTGGGTAGCGGCGGAGGAGGCCGGGCTTCACCTGGTGGCGCACAGGCACCGCACCCCACGGGCACACTGTGCCCCACACAGCACCGCGCCCCACGCGCGCACACCCACCTGCGTGAGCAGCATGAAGGCGTTGTCAGCCCGCAGGTGCTTCTTCAGGAACTCCACGCAGTGCGCCTCCAGGGCGGGCACCGCGTACTTCTTGGCGGTGTAGAGCGTGGTCATCACCGTCTCAGGCCCGATCTGCACTTCATCCGAGTACAGGAACCTGAGCAGGACACACGGACGGGCACTGAGAACCCGAGTGACCACAGCCACCTGCCCCGGCCAATCACCGCCCGTCTGCTCGGCCGCCTCCGGGATTCACCTGTCGGCATCTCCTGACCTAGGGACATCGCTCAGGAAGACCAGGCTGTCACCATGAGATGTCCATGCATAGGTCACCCTGGGCCGCGCCCCCAGCGGGGCCTGAGACCCTGTGGCCAAGCTTAGGCCATCGTGGGTAGGTGACAGAAACCACGCTGACCTCGGGCACCGGCCGGGCAGGCGGCGTGAGTGCTCGCACACCGCTGTGTGGGCGCAGTGTCCACTACAGACCCGAGGCCACGGGTCCCATCGCAGACCACGGGTCCCATCCCAGACCACAGACAGAGCAGGCGTGGCACACGGCACTGCCCATTCTTGGAGACAGACTGTTTCAAAACCGGAACAAAATTAAAAGTCTTCCTTTAAAAGATCAAAAAAAAGACTTATGTTCACGTGTGCCATGTGAGCAGGCCCTGAAGAGGCCGCAGGGCCTCAGACCACCCGGAGCTGGTAACCACCTGACCAGGGTTCTGAGGGTGCTGCGCCATCTTTCCAGCCCCTAAAGCATTCTGAGACGGTGTCTCTTCTCCGCTGCGTTCTAGAACGCCCTGCTGGAGGGTGGGCTCTGCAGCAGATGTGCAGCGGTCTGCCTCCTGCTTTTCACACCCCATGTCCCAGCGCCCACCACGGCCAGAAGAATCGGGAAACTTACTTGAGCAGTGCCAGGAAGGCGGAAGGCTCCACATCGGGCAGCTCGATCTCCGTGGATGTGGTAGCCATCCCGCCATTGAACATGGCGTCAAAGACAGCGCTGCCCACGGCCAGCACAAACCTGATCCAGGAGAGAGGGTGCCTGTCCGTGAGTCCATCTGGCCCAGGCCAGGCTGAGTCCTGTCACACCTGCCTGCAGAGACCCCTCGCCACCCTGGTAGAGGCCTTCCAGGCCTCCGATCCTTCTAGAAGGAAGGACCTGGAAGGGGTGGCTGTGGAGGGCAGCATGAGGGCAGCACCTCATTCCTTCATGCGTGTGCTCGCTCTCTCTTCCTCCCACATCCCTCATTCATTCCTTCATCCATTCCCTCCTCCCCCACTCCCTCAATTCTCCAGACCTCAGGAACAGGCACGGAACCTGACCCTCACAAGGGAAAGCAGACCAGACTGGGGGGGGGGGGCGGCCTCCTCGGTCAGGGGTCTCAGGCTTGGGAAGTGTGTTAGTGCTGGGGGAACCGCAGGGCTGGGGATTGAGACCTTAGGAAGCTGTGGGGGAGGGGGGAAGCAGAGGGCATGGGCTGCCAGGACCGCTCCGGCTGGGGCAGCGGGGGCGGCCAGGCTCAAGAGCCGCAGTGACTTGGCTTGAACACAGCACACGTTCTGGGTGGAGACAATGACCCGGGCCCCACAGTGACAAGGTGGCCCTGCACAGACTCTCCAGCTGCACAGCTCTGGACATCTACACAGGTCCACGTACCCTGAGTGGGGCAGAGCCAGCGGCCACAAGAGAACCACTGCTAAAGCCGGACAAGGACCCTGCACCTGCCGGGGGCACCCTCACCGGCCCTGCAATGACGAAGCTCCCTCCTGCCCAGGTCTGGCCACTGGCGACGGTCCCTGCGATCAGACCAGGTACCACCATTCTCCAGAGCGACCGAGTGCGCCCAGAGCCTCCGGAAACCGGCCCTCCCCGTGGAGTGAACTGAGACTAATCCAAGAGGAGCAAACGAGCAGATTCCAGAGACAGGGCTGACAGCTGCTGGCTGGACATGGCCTGTCACCTCTGCTATGCGGGACCCAGAGCACGGCAGGAGTTCAGGGCAACCTGGGTAACCCAGTAAGACCTTGTCTCAAAAATAAAAAGGGAGACTAATGGTTCAGGGTGGAGCCCCTCCTAGAATCCCCCAGTGAGGGGCTGGGGGCGTGGTTAGGGTGGAGCCCCGCCCAGAATCCCCAGTGAGGGCTGGGGGCGTGGTCAGGGTGGAGCCCCGCCTAGAATCCCCAGTGAGGGGCTGGGGGCGTGGTCAGGGTGGAGCCCCTCCCAGAATCCCCAGTGAGGGGCTGGGGCGTGGTCAGGGTGGAACCCCGCCCAGAACCCCGAGGGCTGGGGCGTGGTCAGGGTGGAACCCCGCCCAGAACCCCGAGGGCTGGGGCGTGGTCAGCAGTGCAGCGCCCCCCTAGCGGACCTATAGACTTCACACCCATCACTTTAAATCCGCGGAGGAAAGGCTGAGGCAAACCCTGGGGCCTGGCCCGGAAAGGACCCACGGGGCCTTGGGACAGTGCGGCTGCCCAGACCCGGGCCTCAGTCACAGCCCTGCAGCCTTTCAGCTCCCGGCCCCATCCTGGTCCGGTGGGGGCTGGGAAAACTGTTCCTCGCAGCACAGCGGCTCCCAGGCCCAGGGCCCACGCAGCAGGAATCCAGAAATAACCTCCCTGCCTGCGCCTCGTCTGCTTAAGAAGCATCCTGTGTCCCCGCAGGGAAGCCTGCACCGACCACGCAAAAGCCAAAACCAGAAACTCGGGCACCAGCTGCACGGGCACGGCCGCGGCCACCTGGCGCGGATGCTCACACCTGGCCCTGACCCACGCCACGGCGACCCACCCCAGCGACTCTGCCGGTCCCCGCCGCCACTCAGTGGACACCGCTGCGGCCCACGCGGCCTCCGCAGCCCGGAGGGACGCAGGAACACACACGCACGCCAGAACACACTCGGATGTTGCCGGCAGCAGACACATCGAGTCCCCCATCATCAAGTGTGAGCCCCGAACGCTTTTGATCAGACACACAGCGGCTTCCCTCCACACACCTCGAAGCCATACCCGGCGCGGGGAAATGGAGATACCGGGCTCAGTGAAGCAAACAGGGGACCGGGAGGAGGCCGAGCTAGTGCGGGAAGACGGCGTGTGTCGGACAGGGGTGTCCGTGGGCACCATCTCAGCGAGCCGCGCTTAGGACAGATGGCTCGGTGGTTAAGACCATAAGCCACTCCTGCAAAGAGCCTGAGTTCAGCTCCCAGCACCCACGCTGGGTGCTCACGGCCAGCTTCAGGGACCCTGGAACTGGACTCTGCAGACAGGTACACATGTGAACACACACAGAGGCATAGACACATGAACACGTGTTCGAACACATACACACATTTGTGCATGAACACACGCACGTGTTCACGCACACGTATAAATATACACATGCATATGAACACATGCATGAACCCATAACACACAAATGAACACTCATGCGCACACACAATTAAAACAAATCTTTTCTGTTCTTTGTTTCAGATGGGGTCTTACCACATCGCCTGGGCTAGCCTTGAACTTCCTCCTGCCTCAGCCTCATGGTTGGGGTAGGCCTGCACCACTACACACAACACAAGGCCAGGAGCCTTGCAGAAGGGACCAGCTCACTGTGATCTCAGACGCCCTTGGCCAGGAGCACAGAGTAATTACCAGTGTGCACAGGGCAACTGACGGAGCTGGAGCTGGGAGAGGGTCCATGGGCAAAGAGGGTGTAAGTTCAAATCCTATCGCACCTGTAAAAAGCCAGGTATGGGCAAGGAATCGCACACCTTTAATCCCAGCACTCGGAGGCAGAGGCAGGCGGGTCTCTGTGGATCCAGGCCAGCCTGGTCTACAGAGTGAGACTCTGTCTCAAGAAAACAAACGAAAATGTTTTCCTTTAGACAAAACTTACTCAGCTCCGGCTAAACTCAAACCCTGATATCCTCTGTCTTAAAAACCAAACCAAAAACTGGTTAGCTAGGAATTTGCTACATAGACCAGGCTGGCCTAGAACTCACAGAGATCCTTCTGCCTCTGCCTTCTAAGTGCTGGGACAAAAGGCGTGCGCCACCTCACTCAACTATGAAGAGAATTTTTATTTACTTATTTATTTTTAATTTTTTGAGACAGGGTTTCTCTGTGTAGCGCTGGCTGTCCTGGATCTCACTCTGTAGCCCAGGCTGGCCTCAAACTCACAGAGATCCGCCTGCCTCTGCCTCCCAGGTGCTGGGATTAAAGGTGTGGGTCACAGTCACCCGGTGATGAAGGAAATTTTAGGAGAATACAATAAACAAAATTTTCACAATTTACGTGAATGGACTGCTAAGAAAGATAAATAGGGGGCTGGAGAGATGGCTCAGAGGTTAAGAGCACTGGCTGTTCTTCCAGAGGTCCTGAGTTCAATTCCCAGCAACCACATGGTAGCTCACAACCATCAACAATGAGATATGGTGCCCTCTTCTGGCGGGCAGGCTGAACACTCACTGTATACATGATAAATAAATAAAATCTTAAAAAAAAAAAAAAAAAAATGGCCGGGCGGTGGTGGCGCACGCCTTTAATCCCAGCCCTTGGGAGGCAGAGGCAGGCGGATCTCTGTGAGTTCGAGGCCAGCCTGGTCTGCAAAGTGAGTTCCAGGAAAGGTGCAAAGCTACACAGAGAAACCCTGTCTCAAAAAACCAAAAAAAAAAAAAAAAAAGAAAGATAAATAGGTCAGGTGGGTCTGGAGAGACGGCTCAGGGGTTAGGAGCTCCTGCAGGGGACCCGGGTTCCATTCCCAGCACCCACATGGCAGCTCACAACTGTGACTCCAGTTCCAGGGACCCTGGTACCCTCACACTGAAATGCATGCAGGCGAAACACCAGTGCACATAAAACAAATAAATAAAATATTAAGTTAGTAAATAAACAGGCCAGGCATGGAGACACACCTATCATCCCAGGTCCCAGGAGCCTGAGGCTGGAGACCTGTGGTGAGCTGGAGGAAAGCCTGAGCTACATAGGGAGACGCAGTCTCAAAAGAACAAAACAAAACAAAAGCACACAAAGGCGATGGGATGTGGGCTGGCTGAGCTGGCTTAGGCTCAAGGCCCTGAGCTCCATCATCAACTGGGCCAGAAAGGACCAGAGACACACACACACTAAAGCAGGACAGCCTGTCCACAGCGTGAAGTCGCCCACAGGAGGAGGGCAGCAGACGGCTTCGGAGGATCCACGCACCCCCAGGACAAGCATCCTAGGCAGGGGCTCTGCCCACTGGTTCCCAAGCCGATCCCGGTGGCTTCAGAAGCCCCATCGCAAGCTGGTGTGAAATCTGTGGACAGCCCCTCTGTAACCGCCAAAGAAGCAGGGCATAGAGGCCCAGGCCGGGCATCCCAGCATTCAGGAGGTCGAGGCTGGAGGACCACAACAATTTCAGGGCAGCCTGTCTAACAAACAACAACAAGAAACATTAGGACAGGCACTTGAATGCTGGGACCCAGACCCAGTGCTCACTGGCAGACTGAGCCCTGGTCCCATCTTCAGCATGACACAAACCGGGAATGGTAGAGCCGTCTATCATCCCAGCTGGGCACGGGAGGAGGATCAGGAGTTCAAGGTCATCCTTGGCTACAAGAGACCAGCCTGGGCTGGGTGGTGGTGGTGGTGGTGGTGTTGGTGTTGGTGGTGGCGGCGGCGGCGGCGGCGGCGGCGGCGGCGGCGGCGGCGGCGGCGGCGCACGCCTTTAATCCCAGCACTCAGGAGGCAGAGCCAGGCGGATCTGTGAGTTCGAGGCCAGCCTGGGCTACCAAGTGAGTTCCAGGAAAGGTGCAAAGCTACACAGAGAGACCCTGTCTCGAAAAACAAAACAAAACAAAGCAAAACAAAAAAAAGAGAGAGACCAGCCTGGGCTACATGAGACCCTATCAAAACAAAAACAAGGGACTGGAGAGATGGCTGAATGGTTAGTGCACTGGCTGCTCTTCCAGAGGACCCAGGTTCAGTTCCGAGCACCCACACATCTGCTCACAACCAGTTGTGACTCCAGTTGCAGGGGATCTAATACCCTCTTTTGTCTCCAGGAGCATTATATACACATGGTTCACAGACATACATGCAGGCAAACATCTGTACACACACACAAAAATGATAAAGCAAGGCAGTAGTAATGCACATCCCAGCACTCAGGAGGCAGAGGCAGGCAGATCTCTATGAGTTCGAGGCCAGCCTGGGCTACAGAGTGAGATCCAGGACAGCCAGGGCTACACAGAGAAACCCTGCCTCAAAAACAAAAACAACAACAACTAAACAAAAAACCCTAAATACACACACACACACACACACACACACACACCACACACACCACACACCACACACACACACACAGGCTGCACTCAGCCTTTAAGCTCCCCCTGCCTATGGCTACAGCCGAGCTGAACAGTTGCTGTGGAGCCAACATAGCTGGCCAAACATTTCTTCTTTCCTGCCTGGGACTTGAACGCAGGGCTCTGCACATGCTGGGTAAGTGCTCTACCGTGTGACGGCCAACACCAGCTGAAAGCCCTTGATGTCTGGCCTTTCAGTGAATTTGAAAGCTGGCCGGGTCAATGCTGGGCATCTACCATGACACTCTACTGAGACAGGGTCTCTCACTGAACCCCAAACTCGCCAATTCCAGGCTCTAGCTAGCCAGGCTGCTCCAAGGATCCCTATCTTCACAGCCGTCTGTCTGGCTTTTATGTGGATGCAAACACTTGATCCACTGAACTCTCTCCCCAATTCCTGCTTTATTTTGTAGATAAGGTCTCAGGTAGCTATCGGGGACTACGGGGGTCCAGCCCCTCGATAGTCCCCTCCCAGGGTCCGGGAAGAATCTACAACCAGCTGATAATTAATCTTTGATGAAAAGAAATGAATCTATCTACACGAAACTCCTTAGTCCATACATTTTATTATTCTGTCAGTTCTCTCTCTTCAAGCTTACACTCTGCTCTCATTTTTAGCTCCCTTCTTGCCCAGTTTCTCTTTACATTTATCTGCTGTCCCCTCCAGGTTCTAATTCCTCATCTAGTTCTGTCCCTCCTAGGTTCTCATCCCTCTAGTTCTTTCCCGTATCATCTCCTCCTCTCCCATCTCCTCCTTTCTCATCTTGTTCTTCCCATCTGGCTCTTCCTCATCTTCCATCTCGTTCCTCTTGTCCTCTCTTGTAGCCCTTCAATCTAGTTCTTCCCCATCTCAGTTTGTTCCTCTCAAGTTCTTACCCATCTAGTTCTTCCAGTCTCTTTTCTCTTCTCCGTCCTCCAATCTCCACGTTTACCTAAGTCTCCCCAGAATCCAGTTATAGCAAGCCCCTGGTCGAGCAAGGTCACCAGGTTGAATTCTATAGGATCATAAAGGCAGTGACCACCAGGCTTTCTTTCTTTCTTTTTTTTTGGGGGGGGGGGTTCGAGACAGGGTTTTTCTGTGTAGCTTTGTGCCTTTCCTGGAACTCACTCTGTAGCCCAGGCTGGCCTCGAACTCACAGAGGCCATCTGCCTCTGCCTCCCGAGTGCTGGGGTTAAAGGCGTGCGCCACCACCGCCAGCCAGGCTCTCTTTTACAATCCAAAATGGGAGTGGTAAAAGCGGAGGTCAACTGAGTGCTAATGACCGTTAGTATATCAAAAAGAGAATCTATGTGCTCAGTCTACATTCCTAGAAGTGGTCAGGAAAGAAGTCAGGGGGTCTCTGGGTTGTATAAGAAAGGAGGGTCCAAGCTAAACTGTGTAAAGCTCTTATTTAACATCCACCTGACCTAGGCGGTTTGGGCCGTTATCACTGTTAGTTCTTGAAAGTGGCTAAGGGAGATATCTGATTCCAGAGAAAGCCTTCCTGAGGCTGTTCTCCAAATACCTGGAATGTCTATGTCCAGAGAGTGATCAGTCTACACTGTTAGTCTTTCTTAGGGAAAGTCAATTGGGAAAGCTATGAAGGCACACATGATTTTCATAACAGAAGACAGCTGATATATAACACGCCAAGTAACACCAAAAACTCCTTGGGATTTGGCTTCCTCTGGAGGAATTCCCTGATCTCTCCAGGTAGTGACTTTGCCATAACCAGCTGAGTTCCTATGATATATTCCTGCGGCCCTCAGCAGGTAGCCCAGGCTGGCCTAAAACTTGCTGTGTAGCCAAAGATGACCTTGAACTCCTGATCCTCCTGCCTCAGCCCCAGAGTGCTGAGGAACAGGCACGCACCACTCAGCGGCCACTCTGGCCCTCTGGGTGTCCTCAGGTATCAAACAGCTTTCCTCTAATGCCAGCCCAGGTGCCCAATCAGAACCCCAGCCAGCACGCGACCCTGGTGCTCCTCCAGGCCGACAGATTTCCTGATCGTTCCTTGTCACTTGTGACCTTCCCGGAGGCTTTCCAGGTCCGGCCTCTGATCTCAGTCAGTTTTCCCTCACTACAGTAGGTATAGCTGCTCTGGGGTCCCAGAGTGGCCAGAGACCACAGGAACTCAGGGGTTCAGGGTACACTTCAGTGGAGCCTTTGCCTACTACACACAGAGCTCAGGATTCTTCCTCGGGACCCCAAAATGAAGAAAGGAACAGAATGATACAGGGTCCTGAAGGCCACATTCTGGAACCCAGGTCACGGAGGGAGGCCATGTACGGCGCCTGAGAGGTCCTCCTTCCCCTCCCAGGTTGGGAGGGGCTGCTCTTTAACCTTCCCTTCCCATTAAGTTACGGGCACACGAATACACGTGCCTTCAGACAGCACAGCCTTCGACCCCCGGGAACTGAGCCCACGGGCCCTCGGCAAGAGCACATGTGTTGCTAGAGTTTTCCGCCTTGCCCACATTCAGGACAAATCTTTGTCACCCGCCAGTCCCACAGCCGCTCAGACCCAACCAAGTAAACACAGAGACTTATATTGCTTACAAACTGTATGGCCGTGGCAGGCTTCTTGTTAACTGTGCTTATATCTTAAATTAGTCCATTTCCATAAATCTATACCTTGCCACGTGGCTGGTGGCTTACCGGCATCTTCACATGCTGCTGGTCATGGCGGCATCTGGCAGTCAGTCCTTCTGCCTTCCTGTCCTTTTATTTCTCCTCTGTTAGTCCCGCCTATCCTTCCTGCCTAGCCACAGCCGATCAGGTTTTATTTATTAACCAATCAGAACAACTTGACATACAGACCATCCCCCAGCACAGCCAAGTGCAGACCATCTCAGACACCTGCACTCAGGCCCATGGTCCTAATCATCCTCTATGCGGACCTGCTGGGTAACGCCACAAAGAACCCAAGAAGGGCTCCCACAGGACATACAGAACATCCCACAGCACACATGTCCGGTCCTCTCAATCGCTGAGTCCTCTTTCCGATCTCCTTCACTGTTTCAGTGCTGGACACTGAGCCGGGTAGGCAGGTGGGCTCCAACCCCAGCCCCTCCTGCTGGAGTCCAGGGAGGCAGCCAGCCACTCCTCAGCAACACCCCCAGACCTCAATTTACCTGTCTTTCCTTTTTTTTTTTTTTTTTTTTTTTTTTTTTTTTTTTTTTTTTTTTAAGACTCCCACTAAGTAGTCCTGGCTGTTCTGGAACTTGATGTTGACTTTGGATTCAGAGAGCTCCACCTGCCTCTGCTTCCCAAGGGCTGGGACTAAAGGGGAGCACCACCGCACCCCGCTCTTTTTACTTCTGACAGAATCTCCTAGGTTGCCAGGGTGGATCTGGAATTTGCAGCCCTCCTGCCTCAGCCAAGAGGTAGCTGAGCTCCTGGCCTTCATCACCACACTGCTTTCTTACCCTGTCCTGTCGGCCAACCTAAGCTACCCGGTTGGTGGATGGGAGTCAGGCCCGGGATGCCACCGCTGGCAAAGATCACATCCCCTCCCCACAGCCACAGTGGACCCGTCTCGGCCAAACCACGACACGCACAGTATGGAGTCACCACACCCCAGCAGCCCCAGATGGGGAATCGAGTTTGGTACGCAGGTATGGGAACGGAAGCCCAGAGCTCAAGATGAAGAGGCCTCTCTGAGGCTGTTCAACGAGTCAGACCACCGACCTCAGCCACCGGCCACGGGGTCCACTAAGAAACCACGAAAGCCTCCACTGACCACCCTACCACCTGCCAAGCCCCCCAGGCTCTGCAGGCTCCAGGGAAGATACAGCACCCCCAGTCTCTGCAGGCTCCAGGGAAGATACAGCACCCCCAGTCTCTGCAGGCTCCAGGGAAGATGCAGCACCCCCCAGGCTCTGCAGGCTCCAGGGAAGATACAGCACCCCCAGTCTCTGCAGGCTCCAGGGAAGATGCAGCACCCCCCAGGCTCTGCAGGCTCCAGGGAAGACACAGCACCCCAGTCCCCTGTTGCCCTTGGTGTGGCTCCCACACACTCAAGTCCTCTGGCCTCCAGGCCAGCCCCAGCACTCCTGACAGCAAGAGATCGCTTCTCTCCTCCCCGGGGTCAGAACACCCACTTCCCTGTTCCCCGAGCCAACGAACTGCCTATCGTCTGTACTCAGACGTGCCCAGGACGGCAGTGCGTATCACTTCTCGACCGTGAAGTCCTGACCACTCCCAAGAGCTCTGCGGGGCCATGGGATTAGATGTCTCTGCTGAGGTCTGGGGGACCGGCTCAGACAGGCAGGGACCCCAGGGCTGGAAGGAAGAACCAGAGGCGCGAGAGCAAAACCAGGGGCTACTCAGGGAAGCACAGCAGGTTTCCCGGGGAAGAGCACAGGGAGTGAAGATGGCAGGGTGAGGAAGGGATGGGGTGGGTCGTGGGTAGGGATGGGATGGACAAGCTGGAGTGGTGGGGGCGGCTGGGGGATCCAGGATCCAGGAAGGGCCCTGGATGGAGGGTCAGGAGCAGGGTATGAGGACCAGGTTCAAAGACGCAGGATTCAATACAGGAGTCTAGGGTGCAGGTTTCCCGTGTCCAGGACTGGACTGTGATGGAGGAGTATCTGAGAACCACATTCAGGCGAAGTTACAGGAATGCCAAGGTACAAAGCCTGAAGCTCTAGATTCAGGGTCTTAGGTGGTACAAGGTCTGGGTGGCGTGGAGAGTCTGAGGTATGTGGTCCTGGGTGGATTGCGGGTTCTTGGGGTGCAGGGTTCTAGGGTACAAGGTCTGGGTTGCAGAATCTAGGGATAAAGGATGTGGGTGCAGTCCAGTGTCTTGAGATTAGGGGTGGGTTGCAGGGTCCAAGGTTTGACTGCAGGACCCAGGATGCAGGGTCTGGGTGGGGGTGCAGGGTCTGAGGTGCACATCCGAGGTAGAGTTCAAGGTCTGGGTGCAGGGTTCTGGGTGTCGGTTCCCAGGATGCAGGATCCAGGTGAGGTGCAGAATCCGGGAGGGGAACAGGATGGGAGGGTGCAGGGCCTGGGCAGGCTACAGGGTTTGGAGCGCAGGGTCAGGGTGGGGTGCGGGGATTGTGATGCACGGTCTTGGGTAGGGTGCAGGGTTCCAGGGTGCTGGTTCCTGGGGTGCAGGGTCCGGGTGGGGTTCGGGGTCCAGGGGTGCAGGGTCTGGGGTTGCAGGGTCCGGGCGCGTCCCGGCGTCCCACCTGTGCGCGGGGACGCGCTGCGAGCTGAGCCCCTTGCCCACCAGGAAGTGCACGTCGCACAGCACCTCGTTGTTGAAGAGGAAGGCGAAGCGCTCCTGCACCGTGGGCTTGGTGGCCTGCCAGTTGTACACGGGCTCGCGCAGCAGCGCGCCCGGGCCCGCGTCGTCGCGCTCGTCGCCCACGGCCTGCGCGTCCGGCACGGGCCCGGGTGGCGGGGACGGGGGCGGCGGCGGCCCCGGGGCGCAGGCGGCGGCGTTGCCGGGGGCCGCGGCGGCGTTGGCGCTGGGCCCCAGGCCGCCCGCGCCAGGCCCGACCCCCGGCGGGCACGACGCGCGCCCGCTGCCGCCCGCCGCCATCTTGTCGCTGCGGCGCGGGGGCGGGGCCACGGAGGGCGTGGTCATCGGGGGCGGGGCCGCCGAGAGGCGGGGCCTGAGAGGAGCGAGGGGAGGAGGAGAGGGCCGGGGGCGGGGCTCCGGGGAGGCGGGGCCTGAGAGGAGCGAGGGGAGGAGAGGGCCGGGGGGCGGGGCTCCGGGGAGGCGGGGCCTGAGAGGAGCCAAGGGAGGAGGGGGAGAGGGAGAAGCGGACGGGCGGGCAGAGAGGAGGGAGAAAGGGCGAGGCTAGGAAGGGGTGGGGCATGCAGCGGGGGCCGGGGAGGAGGGTGGGGAAGCGATGGAGACGCCAGAGAGGAGGGAAGGGAGGAGGGGAGGGAGGGGGCGGGGAGGGATGGATCCCAGGGCGGAGAAGAGGACGCGGGAGGGGCTGGATGAGAGGGTGAGGTAATACAGGGAGGAGCACAGACGGGAGGAGGGGAGGAGGGCGAGGCTATGGAGGTGCAGGCCCCGGATTGGAGCAAGGGCAGGGGTGGGAAGGGGAGGCAGGAGAGGCGTGCAGAGGTGAAGAAAGGCAGACAGAGCAGAGGCAGGAAGAGCGGGAGGGGGGAGGGGCAGAAGGGAGGGAGGGGCAGGGGGGAGAGGCAGGGCAGGGGGTCTGCAGAGGAGAAATGGAGGGAGAGCGGGAGGGAGGGACCAGGTGAGTGCAGAGGGGAGGGGAAGGGTCAGGAAGAGGGAAGGAGCCGGGGGAGGAAGCCGGAGGAGGCACGGAGGGAAAGGGAGGAAGGGAGGGGCCTCGGGGGTAGTGGACAGGTGGGGAGGGGCTGGTGGAGGGGGGAGGAAGGGGTGGAGGGAAGAAGGCAGGGAGGAGGGGGGAAGAGGCGGAGGGGCGGGGTTTGTATGAGCAAGCCAGGCGAGGGGGCGGGGTTACGGGAGGGGCGGGGCCGCGGGGAAGTGGGTCTGTCAGGGAAGGGGTGGAGGGAAGGGGGGTGATGAAGGGGTGCGTGGGGAAGCTGGGGTAGGGGAGCTGAGGGTGAGGAGGCCCAGGGCCCCTGCTCTGAGCCTCGGTCCCCCCCCCACACGGGCTGCTGAGCCCCGGAGCCTGGACGACCCAGCTCGTGCCCAGAACTGACTGCGATCCCAGAAAGGGAGATGAGGGAAAGTAGTGGGGTGAGGTGGGAAGAGCAGGGGGAGGGAGGGACGGGGCAGCCGGTGCGGTGACGGGGAGGGGGTTAGGGAGGGAGGGAGGGGGGCTGGGGCCTGGGAGACGGGAGGGGCAGCTGGGTGGAGCGTAAGGGACCCCGGGCCCTGCTCCCACGGTGCCCAGAGCCTCCCAGACCCCGACTGTGAAGCCCGGGCCCCTGTGAGGGCAACACCCGCCAGGCTGTAAGTCCGGTTCCCATGTTCCCGGGCTCCCATGCAGACCCCGATCCCTAAACCCCAGAGCCAGTGAGCGTGCCTGCCCGATGGAGCGGGCTTCACAGCCTAGAAAGGGAAACTGAGGCCAGGGAAAGCAGCTGGGGGCGGTAGGAGTGTACATAGAGTCAAAACTCACGGAGGTTGGCGGCGCACGCTTTAATCCCAGCACTGGAGAGGCAGAGGCAGGGGGATCTCTGTGGTTCCAGGACAGCCTGGGCTGCAGAGAGTTCCAAGCCAGTTAGGACCGCATCAAAGAGACCTTGTCTGTAAAACAAGGGAGACAGAACAAACGTCAATAGATGTGCATTAGCTGCCTCCAGTGGGGGCCGGTGGGGACATAAAGTGGCGGTTCCCCCACAGGCACGAGCATGGAGCACCGTGCCTCCAAGAGCAGGCTGGGGCACAGCTCCCCGAGGAAGCCGGCAGGAGCCCCTGCCCGGTCCTCAGCAGGCTCAGGCGGACGGAGTTCCCATGGACTTTGAAGATGGGCACCCTGGCCAGTCCCTGTGTGGACCACTGTGGTGATAGATTGTGTCCCCCGATATATTGTGCACCCTAATAAACTGACCTGGACATCAGAAACAGCCAGCCACTAGACTAGACATAGAGGCCAGACAGTGGTGGCGCACACCCTTAATTCTATCGCTCGGGGACGTAGAGAGCCGTCTGGATCTCTGTGAGTTCAAGGCCACACTGGAAACAGAGCCAGGCAGTGGTGACTCACACCTTTCATGCCAGCACTTGAGGTCTCCTGCCTTTGCTAGGGAAGCACACTCTCCGTTAATCCCAGGAAGTGATGGCGGGAAGCAGAAAGGGACGCAAGGCGTGAGGACCAGCGACTGGAGGCTTTTTAGGCAGTTCAGCTGTCACACATCTGGCTTTCAGTCTGAGACAACAGGAACTCACTCTCTTGGGTCGAGGATTTCCTAGCGGTAAGAATCTGTGCCTGTGGCTTGTTTACATCTCTGATCTCTCAGTTTGCACCCCAGTATCTGGCTCCAGGTTTCTATTTATAAGCAGTTCGTCTTACGGTCACCCCCATTGTCTCAGCCTGGGAATGCAATCCGGTGTCTGTTTCTCAGCAGGGGGAACTGGGATCCCCTGCTCCAGATGTGAAGGTCTGTCTGGGATGGCCCCTGGAAGTGTCTGCCAAAGATTCCTCCATATCTGGGCATGGCGGGCAACACCCATCATCCTAGCACTCAGGAGGCTGAGGCAGGAGGATCACAAGTTCAGAGGTGAAGTAGGCTGCTTAGAGAGACCCTGCCTCAGTCTTAAAATTTTAAAAATAAATAAATAACATTAAAAAACAGGAGGAGGAGCCGGGCGGTGGTGGTGCACGCCTTTGATCCCAGCAGGCGGATCTTTGTGAGTTCGAGGCCAGCCTGGGCTACCAAGTGAGTTCCAGGAAAGGCGCAAAGCTACACAGAGAAACCCTGTCTCGAAAAACAAACAAAACAAAACAAAAAAAACCAAAAAAAAAAAAAAAACAGGAGGAGAAAAGGGAGGGGGAGGAGGAAAGAGATGAGTGGATCAACATCAACCTCGGCTGATAGGCTCAGTCCTGAGTCTCATGACATTTTATCCAGAAACAGGCGGGCACCTGCCTTCACCCCCACCCCTACCCAGATAGGAAGAAATCCCAGCCCCAGGGTAACCCATTTGAACAGGTCTGAACAGGCTGGATCACACCTTGCCTGCAGGCCAGGACCACTTGGGGCCTTTTGTCCCGACGGCTAATAAATGTCTTTACTGTTCTGGGCAAGTCTGGCCAGTGTTCTGTTCTCTGCAGCCAAAAGCTGGGCTGTGAGGCCGCTCTCCAAGGTGGCGATCTTTGAACACCTGCCCTTAGGGACTTGCTTGTGACGTGCTCCTTCCTGTGAAGGCGGCCTGATGGTGGTTCATTGGCCCCTCAGGGGTGTCACAGACAGCTAGCAGATGACACAGAAGGGTTGTGAACTCAATGGCCTGATGCATAGTGGTGTGGGCATTAGACACATTTGTCCATTCTGCCCATGTGGTGGTGCCCACCTTGAATAATCCCAGCACTGGGAGGCAGAGGCAGGCAGATCTCCGTGAGTTTGAGTTCCCCTGGGTCTACAGAGTGAGATCCAGGACAGCCGGGGCTACACAGAGAAATCCTGTCTCGAAAAGAACAAAATAAATAGATAGATAGATAGATAGATAGATAGATAGATAGATAGATAGATAGATAAAGGCACTCTCACAGAGCCCAGGCTGTGCAGCTAAGGATGGCCTTGAACTCCTGATGCTCCTGCCTCCAGCTCCTGAGTGCTGAGGCGGCACAGTCGCCTTGCTAGGGCTGGGGCCCGGGCTTCCTGAGCACCCCATCCACTCGGGTCTGCCGCACGCCCCACAGACATAATCCTAACACTGCAGTTCATTCTAAATTCTGGGACGGAGTCAGACAAGCGCCTTCCTGAGCTAAAGTACAAGTGGGGTGCCTGGGTCATTGTCAGCGGCCCCTGTGCCCTGTCTGTCAGTCTGTCTGTCTCCATCCGACCTTGTTCTTAGGCTCTGGTATCCCTGAACCTGGATGGTCCTGAAGGTCTGGGCCCTTCCTCTGGGTCCGCCCCGGGACCCCTGGTGGACACCTCTGGATCCAGGTCATCACAGAACACACTGACACTGGACACCTAGGACAAGTCACCTTCTGACGACAGTGTTTGCAGGGAAAACCACAGGGGAAGGCAAGGACGCATGGGGCGGGAGGCCCAACTCTCCTGGGGGAGGAACACATGTCTCCGTGATGTGAGAGCTGACTTCAGACACCAGCCTGACTCCGTGACCCCTGAACATTCCTTTCATGCTCTGCCTGCCTTTTAAAGAACTTTCCCTGACGTTTCTTCTTTATTTTAGGGTGCTGTCTGCTTATTGGTGGAAGGGAATGGGGGATGGAGCTCAAAGCTGAGATCCACCCTGACCACGCCCCCAGCCCTCACTGGGGGATTCTAAGCGGGGCTCCACCTGACCACGCCCCCAGAACCTCACTGGGGATTCTGGGCGGGGCTCCACCCTGACCACGCCCCCAGCCCTCACTGGGGATTCTGGGCGGGGCTCCACCCTGACCACGCCCACAGCCCCTCACTGGGGGATTCTAGGCGGGGCTCCACCCTGACCACGCCCCCAGCCCCTCACTGGGGATTCTAGGCGGGGCTCCACCCTGACCACGCCCCCAGCCCCCTCTCCAGATTCTGGGCGGGGCTCCACCCTGACCACGCCCCCAGCCCTCACTGGGGGATTCTGGGCGGGGCTCCACCCTGACCACGCCCCAGCCCCTCCCTGGGGATTCTGGGCGGGGCTCCACCCTGACCACGCCCCCAGCCCTCACTGGGCGTTCCAGGCAGCACTCCATCCCTAGCTACACCATTTATCATTTTTTAGGCAAGCGTCTGTGTGTCGCTGGCTGGCACTGGGTTCTGAGCAATCCTATCACTTTCTCCTTCCGGGTGGCAGGATTTCAGGACGGGCCACACGTCAGTGACAACCTCCTTAAAGGGCTTTGGTTAAATTGTAGTGTCTTCTCGGCTGACCTGTAATCATCCCTGGCCCTGGCCTCTAGAGGGCGCCCTACACCATCATGCTCTCTCCTGGGTTTGGTTTGGTTTAGTTGTTTTTTTTTTTCTTTTTGAGACAGGGTTTCTCTGTGTAGCCCTGGCTGTCCTGGAACTCGCTCTGTAGCCCAGGCTGGCCTCGAACTCACAGAGATCCCCCTGCCTCTGCCTCCCGAATGCTGGGATCAAAGGCGTGCGCCACCACCGCCGATCTATTTTTGCTTTTTTATAAATAAACTTTATAGCCGGGCGGTGGTGGCGCACACTTTTAATGCCAGCACTTGAGAGTCAGAGGCAGGGGGATCTCTGTGAGTTCTAGGCCAATCTGATCTACAGAGTGAGACCATATCTCAAAATATATATTAAAACCAGCACACAAACCCCATCAGAGAGTCATCAATGTGCTAGCCCAAATACGTTGGTTTGCTAGTGAATTATTTTGACCTGAAGGCTTTGAACTCCAGACGCGGCTGCTGGGGGTGAAGGCAGGGCCTGGGGACAGTCAGCTGAGCTGTGATGAACAGGCTAATCATGAATTCCGAGATAAGCCAGGCCCCACCCAAACCCGGGACTCGAGTCTCCCACCTACTCCTCGGGCTGCATCATTCTGTAGCTCATTCTCTCCCCACAAGCAGCCTCTGTCTCCAGCCCTGTTACCAACCAATGCGGAATCCAAACTCCGCTTCGGTCATCTCTAACAGTTCTGTTAGAACTCAGGCCACCCTGTCCCAGGGCTCAGAGAGCAAGCGTTAGCCCAGCATAGATGGAGTCCCACCCCGTCTCCAGCATCAAATAAACCAGGCCTGCGGGGGACCCCTGGCATCTCAGTACTCACAAGTTGGAGGCAGAAGAATCAGTTAAAGGTAAACAGCTGCAGAGTGAAGTTGAGGCCAGCCTGGGCTACATTAGACTCTGTCTAAAAAGTAATAATAATGAAGAGAGGCTGGCCCGACGCCGCGGTGGTTAATGCACAGCTGCTGTACCACAGGACCTGGATCACTTCCCAGCATCCTCAGTAACTCCAGTCCAGGGGACCCCACATCTTCCCTGGACACCTCAGGCACCAACCATGGATGTTGTTCACAGACGTAATGTGGGGCAAACGTCCAAGCACGTGAAATTAGGGAGTAAAAACCAATGATTTTAAAAACACTAACGTGAAGTCGTAAATGAAGACTTGGGCATGTGGCTCAGAGGCAGGGTCTTTGGCAGACACCAGCAGACTCTGGATTTGGCGTCTAACAACAATTCAAAAAAAAAAAAGAAACAAAGTATGTGTTTCCCTGTCTGTTGCCGGCTTAACTCACAGGACCCCAAGAATTGAACATAAGATGGAAAAGGAATTTTTTTTTTCTGAGCCAGGCATGGTGATGTATATCTGTAACCTTAGCACTCAGAAGCTGAGGCAGGAGCATGGCAGGTTTGAGACTGATCTCCCCTGAGGAATGCAAGCTGAAAGACTCTGAGGGAGCCGCCGGCCCTCCATTTCAATAGCTTCCTTTCCTTTTTACGGTTCCCTTCCCCACAACCACTACAGGGCACCCTTCACGCCCTGTGAGCACTGTTGGGTCAGGGCCTGGGCCCATCAGGTGTTAAATATCATTGCTGCTCTCCACCCACTGCATGCCAGGAAACTGCCCAGCTGGATAAGCCACACATGCCTCCCCGACATTGGAATATTCCAGAACATTCCAGAATCACCACTAAGGCTGCCAGGACTCCTTTCAATGAGACAAGCGTTGGTACTTGAATAAAAACGAATAGAAATGTCTCTTCCTGACCCTGCAAGCTTCCTGTCATCTCATCAGGGGAGAGGGGGACATCAACCCTAGACACGCCTTTATAAGGTTGAGATTCTTGTTTTCTTTGAAAAAGATTTACTGGAGATAGTTTCTCTGTGTAGATCTGGCCGTCCTGGAACTCAGAGATCCGCCTGCCTCTGCCTCCCAAGGGCTGGGATTACAGGAAAAATTTTATCTTTGATGTGTGCATGCGCAGGCACCTGAAATGGCACCCGTGTGAGAGCGAAATAAGAGGACGATTTGTGTGAGTCACGCCTCTCCACCATGTGAAGTCTAAGACTTGAACTCGGGATGTCAGCATGGCTGCAGGCTCCTTTCTCCACAGAGCTGTCTTGCCGGCCCCCCTCCACCTGACTTATTTACTTTTAAAGATGTATTATGTATGTGTGTATGTCAGACTGAACAGAAAGTCCAGGCAATGGTGGCACACGTCTTAAATCCCAGCACTCAGGAGGCAGAGGCCCGTGGATCTCTGAGTTCGAGGCCAGCCTGAGCTACAGAGTGAGTTCCAGGACAGTCAGGGATACACAGAGAAACACTGTCTCCCCAAAAACAAATAAAGATGTTAGAATAAAGGTAAAATAAACAAACCAGATCTTCTAGCTGGATGTGGTCACCTTTAGCTGTCCTCTCAGCACCAGGGAGACAGGCGCAGGAGGATGGCAGGTTTGAGATCACACTTGGGTAAGAAAGACCCTTTCTCAAGAGCAAAAGACGGGTGACAGAGAAGCCTCGGGAAGTACAACGCTCACCCTGCAAACTTAAGGACCTGAGTTTTACCCCTGAACCCCATGTGAAATGCGGGGTGCAGTGGAATGTGTGCTCAATCCCTGCACTGGGGAGGCAGAGACAGGAGGATCCTGTAGCTTGCTGCCAGGCAGCCTAGCTAATCTGTGAGCTCCAGGTTCAGTGAGAGACCCTGCCTCAAAAAAATGAGGTGTGCCAGCCTCTGGCCTTCACATGCATGTATGTGACCATACACACACACACACACACACACACACACACACACACACACACCTGCCAGCCTCAAAAAGATGGATTGCATCACATAAACACTGAAACAGAATTTAAAGTCTGCATACACAGTAGTGCTCAAAAAATAAAATTTAGCCGGGCGGTGGTGGCACACGCCTTTAATCCCAGCACTCGGGAGGCAGAGGCAGGCGGATCTCTGTGAGTTCAAGGCCAGCCTGATCTACAGAGTGAGTTCCAGGACAGGCACCAAAACTACACAGAGAAACCCTGTCTCAAAGAACCAAACATAAATTAAAATTTATTTTATGTGTGTGGGTGTTTTCCTGTATATATGTCTATGTGCACCACATGTGTGCAGTACCTGCAGGTGCCAGAAGAGGGCACCAGATCCCCTGGAGCTGGAGTCACAGATGGAGCCACCACTGGGTGCAGGAATCAAACCCAGGTCAATGCTCTTAACCCTGAGCCACTCTCCAAGCCCCAGATACCTGCTTAGTAGGGGGCACTTCAGAGACAGAGTTGGGTAGCTACTGCCAGTCTCCCCGCATCCTTCCCACGGGCTGCTTCACCCCGGCAGCCGCTCTGTCCTATCCGGAGGCGGAGCTCCATCCTGTACAATGGAGGCAGTTTCTCCCCACCTACCTTTCCCTTTGGACGCCTCTGAAACGCTCCCTCCTGTCATCCCCATCACCACCAGGACCCCAGTTTCCCTCTGGTGACTTAAGAAGAATTGCGCTCCTCTCTACCACCTCCCATGACTGCCCACAGCCTGGAGGTGGGCATGGGGCTGGGTCTACAAGCTGTGTCTTGCAGAGGTGACCACCCTGGGTTTCAGTTCTCACGCCAGACCCCACCCTCCACTCGCGTGCTGGTGCCGTGGGTCTGTCTTGCACCAGCTCTTTCCTCTTTCCACTCTGGGCTGCATAGCCCCGTCTTTGGAGCACTTTCCCAGGGGAGCCTCTTCCTTTGGGGGCCTCTGTTAGCACCATGTCACAGTCAGGACTGCTTGTCACCCTTCCTGAAACGTCACTGACAGCACCAAGTGTTTCTTTGGTCTACCTTGTGACATTTATCCATTTACTGATCAGTGCAGGTGTGTGTGTGTGTGTGCGTGTGTGTGTGTGTGTGTGTGTGTGTGTGCGTGTGTGTGTGCGTGTGCGTGGGTGGGGGGTGAGGAGAGACAGGAAGGCGGGGGTTCACATGTGGGCGTCAGAGAGCGCCCTTGGGTGTTGTTCTCTTTGTTTTTTGATCTTGAGTGTGTCAGGCTGGCTGACCGGCAAGCTTCTGGGGTTGTGCGTCCTGTGGAGCCTTGAAGTACGGGCATTCTGGACAGACTCTGCGTTTGGCTCCACGTGGATCCTGGGCCATCCCTCTGCACACTCTCACAAGTGATTTATTTCCTCACTGAACGTTTTTCGTTTTTCTAGACAGGGTTTCTCTGTGTCGCTTTGGAGCCTGTCCTGGAACTCACTCTGTAAACCAGGATAGCCTCCAACTCAGAGATCCTCCTGCTCTGCTTCCCAGTGCTGGGACTAGGGACCACCACCGCCGGGCAACTGAATCCTTTTTATAAAGTTTTTGAGACAGGTTCTCAGGCTGGCTTCCTGTTGATAATCCTGTTATCAGCCTCCTCAATGCTGTTTTAAAATTTGCCGTTTACTCCATGCTGCGGGTGCCTGGGTGTGGAGGTCGGAAGTCAGACCTCTCCCTGCGCTATGTGGGGCCAGGGAATCAAACTGGGGGTGGCCAGGGTGGTGGCGAGCGGACGGCCCACTTCTGGTTCTGTTTCACAGCCAGGATCTCTTTTAGCTCAGGCTGGGCTCAAAGACCCTACCCTGGGCAGAGGATGACCTTGAACTTCGGGTCCTCGGGAGAGGCTGGGCCACTACTTCCAAGTGTGAGCGCTGTGGGGGAGACCCGAGGGCTTCTGGCCTGCTAGACCAGACAGCTCTCTACCCACCGGGCCAGGCTGGCCTGCCCAGCCGCACCCCGGGGGCCACATGCCAAGCCTCTAACCCTCCCAGGTGGCACCACGCCCCGCCGGGCTGCCAGCTCGGGCGGTGACCGCTCCCTGCCCTCTGCCTCCTGCCAGGAACAGCCCGTCCCGGCAGAGGTTGCACTAGGATTTATTTTTGTGGTTTTCTCAAAGCCGGCGGAGCCCGCCCCCTTCCACGTCTGTCTGCGGAGCGGCGGGAAGTCCTGGCGTCGGAGCCCCCGGGAGCGGGGCTCAGCCGCAGGCCCCGGGCAGTGCGGCGGCTCCCACCGGCCACCGCGGGGGACACACGGCCGCTCGCTCACCCGCGAGGCTCCCACAGGCCGGATCGAGGCTGATCTCCTCGGTCCAGAGAACACAGCGGCACAAACCGAGCGCGGCGACGCCCGCCCGCCGCCCCAGCACCCCACAGCCTGGGGTGACCGGGACCTCAAGACACCCAGAAGCCACGCCCCACGCAGGCCACGCCCCCAGGGCCCTCCCGCGGGGCACGCAACCCCGCCCCTCCGGGTCCGGAGCTTGTTTTTCTGGGGCTTGGCTTCCCTCTGGTGACGTCACTCCCCGGGACCCATCCAGGGGGTGCGCGGGAGGGAGCCCGGGGACCAGTGACTCAGGACCTGGGGCAGCCGCCCTCCGCTGCCGCCGCTGCAGAGTTTTCAACTTTTATTAAATCCTTACAAAACAGAATACAAAATCCTGGCGTTGACAGTTGGTGGGCAGGGGTCGGCAGCAGTCTCTCCCCGGTGGGTGGCGCTGAAAGTGCTTGCCCGTCTAAACACGGTCTCTTTACAGAATTCAGCATGGTTTGTGGCCAGGCCGCCCCAGATCTTCTCATTCACAGTTAGGGGTCTGACCCGTCTTCCAGGTCTGGCACGGAAGGACCAACACTGCTCACCGTCCAGTCAGGTTGCTTCTAGAACCTGCAGGGCGAGTCCTCGAGTGCCCAACAGCTGAATCATGCTGATGGTCGAGAACTGGGGCGCCCGGGAGCCCCCCACCCTCCAGGGGGTCTTTGGAAGTGTGTCCAGAGGCGGGCAGGACTGAAGGCATGTCACCCCCCACTGTGACGACCCTATGAGACTAGGGAGGAGGGCGCTGGGCAGTGGGTGTCCCAAGCCCCCGCCCACCAGACCCCCGACATTCAAGTACTCTTCAATAACAGGGAAGCAAGTCAAATTATGTCTTTAAAAAAAAAAAAAAGAGCCTAAACTAAACTTGACGAACAATCTTGACCAAGGAGTTTTGAGGCCAGGGGCTGCCCTGGAGACACCTGAGCAGTTGCAGGGCGGGGTGGCCTGGCCCCTGACGCCGCCCCCGACCAGCAGGGCAGGGCCCCGAGGAGGAAATGGGGTCTCATATTGCATAGTAACTGGTGGCGGGAAAGAGCCCCAGGCCCGGGCCTGCAGCGCCACCCCAGTGCCTTCCCAGCCGCTCCTGGATGCCCACGGGAGGCCGAGGCAGCGTCAGCCCCTTTCCTGAAGGTAGGCACACCCAAGTCACTGCCCTTGGGGGCAGAGGGAAGGTGAGGGACCTCTGGGTGCGACTGCAGCTCTGGGTAACAGAAGCAGCCAGGAGAGCTCATGAACTCCAGACCCAGGGCAGCCGAGGGCAGGACATGGCCGTGGTCAGGCTGAGCCCTGAGAGGGGGCACTCAGGTGCCCTGGGTGGGGAGACACGTGGGGACCCCACGTCTGCTGATGTGGGCCTTGGCCAGCACCTCTCCTGCCTTGGTGGGGCTGGCTGGATGCAGGGTCCTCCTCCACGTCTGCCCCTGGCAAGTGGATTGGGAGCAAGAGCTACGCGGCCTGGAGGAGATTCTGATTGTCAACCCTCCAAGGGACGGGGCAGGTAGGGATGGGGACTGGGGGTCAATCAGGTGCATTGTCCCCATCCACCCGCCCCCCAGAGGACTCTGTCCAGGACAGTGGAGTTCCATGCCCCAGATCCAAGGGTGCTCTGGCGGACTGTGCTCCCCAGGAGAGCCTGTCTGTCCCTGACAACACTGGGGGGCAGGGAGAGTGCGGGGTGCTGACCCTGCGGGACCCCAGCCCTGGAAGACAGCGGAGTAGCCGGAGTGGAGGTGGGGGCGCAGGCGGCATGGCCTTCACAGTTGACAGGCGAGCATCGCGGGGTGCGGGCCAGTGGCCGGCACCCTCCGCCCTCCTCCTGGGCACTTGCTTTCAATAGTGGTAAAAGGAAAACCAAACAAAACAAAGCCAAAGGCAGGACCGGGCTGAGGACAGGAGAGAGAGAGAACGCCTCCCAACAGAGCCAACCCACACCCCAGCAGGACCCGGGCACCCCGGGCCCAGCCTTCAGGCCCTGCAGGGCAGGGCGTATGTACAGGGGGCTGGTGGGGTCACGCACGGTCCCCCACAAGGACCACGGGGGTGCCGGACAGGCTGGCCCTCTGGCGCCGCTGGGCCAGCTTGGACTGGGAGGGCGGGGACAGCCGCAGGCAGCGTGAGGTAGCGCGGATGACCACAGGCTGGTCCTGCCCAGCGTCCTCCTCACACTGGGCCAGCTGCCGGTTCATGGCAATGGCCTCAGCCGCGAAGGATGTGAGGTCTTTGGCACAGCTGTTCCTGGGAACAGGATGGGGGACTGTCACAGAGTGTGCCTTCCTTCTCTACAGCCCTGGGGAGGTGCCCACCCCGGTTCCAGTGCCCTTCCTTCCAGGTACCAAGGCCCTAACAGGAGCTCCCGAGACACCTCCCACACCACAGCACTCAGGCCCCCGGGGCCCTGACATCCCGTCGCTCAGGTACCCACTGAACATTTGCAGGGCTCTGGCTTAGGGGCCCCTAGCACCCCAGAAAAACAATCCCAAACACACTCACCCCCCAAGACCCGGGGCTCACCTCTGCAGAACCAAGGGTGTTGGTAGGGTGTTCTCCGGGGCGCACTGCAAGAGGGCAGAGCCGTCGGGGTCAGAGGGCACTGGAAGGGCCTGGCTAACGTCAGCCATGCTCACCACTGCCAGAGCCCACCCACAGGCCCACACTCTGTCCAGGTAAACCTCTGCACAGTTCCTGGCTCACCCCACCCCCTTGTCTGTCCCCAGAAGGGGCGTGAGCCACACTGGCCTGGGGACTCTCAGGGACACCAGCTTCAGCATTAAGACAGCTCAGGGCCTGCAGGCTGGGCCTCACTGGGGGGTCCAGCTGGGCAGGGAGGGTGCTTGCTGGGATGGGGCTGGGGCTCGGGCACCCTCCACAGACCCCACGGCTCACCCCCTGCACCCACGGGTGCTGCAGGACTTGGGCAGCGCTCAGCCTCTGCTTGGCGTCTCGGACCAGCAGCTTGGAGATGAGGTCTTTGGCGGCGAAGGAGATATGGGCCCAGTCCTTGTCGGGGAACTCATACTTCCCCTCCTGGATGCTCTCAAACAGCATGTTCTGTGGGGGGAGGGGAGAGCGTGACCGACGCTGGAGAAGGGCCTGAGACAGACAGACCGACATCAAGAGCGCTCAGTGGTTAGAGCACGGCCTGCTCTCACAGAGGATCCACGTCGTTCTCAGCACGCACAACACGGCTCCAACGCCAGTCCCGGGGGACGCAAGGCCTTCTCTGACCTCCACGGGCACCGGGCATTCGTACAGTACACACACACACATGCAGCTAGCGCGCGCATGTACGCACACACACACACCCCCACACCCACAAAAAAAAGGCGAAGAGACGGGTGGGGCCCGGGGGTCCACTGTGAGGTCCTGGTTCCTGGGGACAACTACAGCACCTTACTCCTCGCTCCAGGGAGCCTGGGTCGGGGAGGGGACGCTGGCAGGCGCACCTGGCAGGCTGGGCAGGCCTCTCCTCGATCCCAGCCACAGTCACTGCCACAGTGGCCCACGAAGGGCGGGTAGCCGCTGAGCAGGATGTAGAGGATGACGCCCAGGCTCCACAGGTCGCAGCGCTTGTCATAGATGCTGGCCTCCTCACTGAAGGCTTCCACCACCTCTGGGGCCATGTACTCAGCTGACCCACACTGCGGGTGGGGCGGGCACCAGTCAGGAGGGACACCTGAGGTCCAGCCAATCAAAGGCCGCAAATGTATCCCCATATGGGCAGGTGATGCGGCCGACTCCACCCCCAGCCCGCCAACTAACCCGCGGCTGTTGCTAAGCAGAGGGCCACGCTGGCAGGGGAAAGCTGCAGAGCCAGCCTGGCACCTGAGCCCAGCGCCCGCCCCGCCCGCCCGCCCTCACCGGGGTGAGCAGCTCAGGCGTGGAGATGGGAGAGCAGTCGCCATTGAGTTTGATGCCACTGCCCAGGTCAAAGTCGCAGATCTTCACCGGCGAGACCTGGGGGTGTGAGCATGGTGGGAACCCCGGCCTGCATGCTCCCCCCCAAGCCCTCTAGCCTCCCGGGGGAAGGGCAGTGCCAGAGCCGGGTAGGGCTAGTCAGGCGCCTCACCTGGTTGGGGTGCTCACACAGAATGTTCTCTGGCTTTAGGTCCCTGTGGGCGATGCCTAGGGAGACAGAGCAGGGAGTTGGGGGTGGGGGGTGCCTCTAAAGCGGCCAGGACCTGGGGCGAACTCCACAACCCCACCACACCTTTGTTATGCAGGAAGTCCAGGGCACTGGCCACGTCCTGCACCACCACGCTGGCCTCCAGCTCGTTAAAGTGGCGCCTTCTGTGGATGTGGCTCAGGATGGACCCTGCGGTGCAGGTCAGGGACAGCTAGGTCACCTCCGTAGACCCACCAGCTCCCAGTCCCGCCTCCACTCCATCACGGATACCCCAGGGCTTCTCTGGGCCCAGGCCCCATTCCAAGTCCTCCACCAGCACCCTCCCCACCAGCACCCTCCTCCACCAGCACCCTCCTCCTCCACCAGCACCCTCCTCCACCAGCACCCTCCCCACCAGCACCCTCCTCCACCAGCACCCTCCTCCACCAGCACCCTCCTCCACCAGCACCCTCCTCCTCCACCAGCACCCTCCTCCACCAGCACCCTCCTCCTCCACCAGCACCCTCCTCCACCAGCACCCTCCTCCTCCACCAGCACCCTCCTCCACCAGCACCCTCCCCACCAGCACCCTCCCCCACCAGCACCCTCCCCCACCAGCACCCTCCCCACCAGCACCCTCCCCACCAGCACCCTCCTCCTCCTCCAGCACCCTCCTCCACCAGCACCCACCTCCTCGCATCTTCTCAAACACCAGGTAGAAGCGGTCCTCTTCCTCAAAGAACTCGATCAGCTCTAGGACATTCCTGAGTTGGGAGGAAGAGGCAGAAAAGAAACCGAGGCCCTCAGCACCCGCCGCCCAGCCTGGGAGGCGACGCCCTCATGGTGCCACGTGCTCCACGGAGAGCAGCCTGTTTTTCCGGCTGCGCCCAGCCCATGCCCTGCTGAGGCGCTGGGCTCTGGAGACGGCCCGGGCAGGCCACCTTACCTGTGCCCCTGGCACTGGTAAAGCATCTCCACCTCCCGGAACACCCTGCTGCGGATGTGGTCCAGCTGCTTCTCGATGATCTGCAATGCAGGGAGACGCGGCTGAGGAGTCGCCGGGCCCACCTGGACCCTGTCTACACTCGGCGGCCAGAGCCGGCTCCTCAGCGCTGGAGAACACGGTTGGCCTGAGGGCCCAGAACTTGCTAGAAGACAGACTGACTGCGGTGGTGTCAGCACAGGCAGGGCCCCCCATCACTCAGGGAGTTCAGGCAAGGAGGGAGGAAGCAGCAGACTCCACCCTGACCCAGTGGCCTCACAGGATTGCCTGAGGCTGGGCCTACAGGAGCCCCTTCACGAGGTGGCTGCCACCCCTGCCCCAGAAGCTCCCACGTGACCCATGCAACAAGGCAACAAGTCACCTGGCTGCCAGCCCAGCCAGTGCCGCATCAAGTCCAGCCTCCTCCACTCTAGTCCAGACTGGGCAACTGGCCCCAAGGGCCTCGTCTGGCTTAGGCCAGCAGTGGGACCCAAACTTGAGGAAGTCAGCACCTCTGCACCCAGTCATGGAAGACCTAGAGGCACTACAGAATCTTTGGTCTTGGAGAAGAGGGCTCCAGGACCCCAGCTGTCCCCAGGCTGGTGCCCTGACCCCCTCACTCAGCAGGAGGAGGCAGGGTCTCACTGCCAGGATACTACCCCTCACCACTCCAGGGCTGCAGCACAGCTTCTCAGTGCACAGTCCTCCTGCGGGCCAGCCGGCCTGACCCAAGTTTCCCTTCTCAGTGGGCACACTAGGGCTCGCTGCCTTTGGAACACGGAGTGAGCAAAGGCCAGCTGTCACCGTGCCTGTGTGACTGGGGTTGACCTGGATTTCTAGGGTGGCCATTTTTAGATACTGGTTTTCCGTGGCTGTGATCTGGGGGTTTAAACGCCACTGGCCCCTGGGGCAGGCCCCGGCTTACCTTGACAGCATACTCCTGGTTGGTGATCAGATTGACACAGGTCTGCACTCGGGCATGGGCCCCTTCCCCCAGCACATCCTCCCGCAGCTGGTAGACATCTGGGATGCAAACGGACAAGTGAGGGCGGCAGCCCTGCGCCCCCCTGGCAGGCCCTGCGCCCACTGCCCACTCACTCACCTTCGAACCTGCCCGAGAAGCTGTCAGTCGCCCGACAGCGCTTCTTTTTCCGGCTCCTCTTCTTGGCATCCGGGATGTCGATGGGCTGGCTGGAGGGCATGTCTGCAGAGGACGGACAGACCGTGTGTGGCCTGGTGGGGCCTGCCGCCCACAGAGCCCCCCACTCCCGCCCCCTCCGTGGTACTCACCAGGCCGGACCTCACACTGTGGGCTGAAGTCAGCGTCCCCGTGCTGGGCAGGGTCCAAGGAGAAGGCCAGCTCAAAAGGATTCTGCCCCTGTGGGGGGGGAGCATGTTCAGGGCGGCTCTCCCGGGACGCCCCAGTCATCACTCCATCACAGTGCTGAGCCCTCACCCAGTGAGCGTTCAGGGTGGGCCACCTTCTGCGGCTAATTCCCTGTCCTTACTCAGCACATGGGCTCTCACATGACAAGTGTCCCGGGGTCTCAGTGGCAGAGAACTGTGAGGCAGAATCCCTTGGGGTCCACAGGATCTCAACTCAGGGGTTTTCCCAGGAGACACTGGGCCACGTGGGTGTCACCTGCTCCTGTTACTATGGGGTAGGAGGCTGGGCCAGAGAATGGCCCAGGCCCATGTCCACCACACCGAGGGACCCTGCTGCCTGTTGGGGAACGTGACCTTCCTCTCCCAGCCTGGGGCTGAGTGACAGGAAGTCTAAGCCCCATGGCCTGCCCTGTCTGCTCATGGGTAGAATGGGGACGCCTGTCCAGCCAGCTGACTGAGGGCTGACCTCAGCAGGGACAGGCGTGGGATCAAAGGTAGGGGCAGGAGCAGGGGAGCCCTGGGCGGGACTGACAGCCTGTTTTCCCACGGCCTCCCAGGTTTTCTCAGGGCTACACCTTTGGCTTTTAGGCCTCAGTTTCCTTGTGGCTCGGGTCACCGGTGCCTCTGTTCCCTATGCTGTGTGCTCTCCCTCCCATGATGTGGACGCTGACTTCTGGGGGGCTCTGGAGGTCACAGGTGGAGGCACTTGTGTGTGCCATGGCACCCTCTGAGTTTTCTACAGACATCCAAAGCCGTCTACGTCCTGAGGACTACCAACCCCATGGGTCCCCAATTTCATACACAGTGACGGGCCCACGGGCAAGGTGCCCGCTGGTGTGAGTGTCCGGGCTCTGCCCAGTCCACAGCCTGCAATGTCGAAGAAGCCTTCTTAGTGTGGCTGGGTTCAAAGAGGACACCAGAGGACCCAGCTGCTAGCTGGGTGGAAGGTCTTGAGATTGACCAGAGAGGGTGAGAGCTGCAGGCCATGCAGAGTCCGGGTCTGAACAGAAGCGTGCTTCAGGGAAATGCTTCTTCACGCTGCTGCTGCTGCCACCTGCGGGGTGGTCTGCGGGCCGAGACACTGAGGCGAACCCCAGTTTCAGAGTGAACGCCCCCCTCAGAGAACAAGGCACAGACGTGAATGGGTGTGGGGAGCCTGGGCTAAGTCCCTGCCCGTCTCCGGATGTCCTCAGCAGGAAGGACTGACAGACAGACAGACACCCGGAGATGAGAGGCAGACGGACAGCAATGTAGAAGCCTTGCGAGCTGACCCGCCCCGGCAGTCACCAGGAGCCTGGCAGAAGAGGGGACCCTAGCAGGCCACGGGGAAGAGGGCACACACGGCGCTCTGGTAAAGACCCACGGCAGCCACCTGCACCACACGGGGTGGGGGCTGGCGGCAGCTGAGGGAGGGGACCTGCTGCATGACCTCAGCCTAGTGACCTTCCTCTGGGCAGGCTGTCATGGTGAGGAGGCGGCTGTCCCCAGCTCTGGGGACCTTACAAGGGTGAAAGGGGCCCAGTCTGAGCCTCTGACGTTATCTGGTCACTGTCTCCACTCACTTGTCCCAGCCCTCCACCGAAAAGACTGGGAAGTACCAGAACCCAGCACGGGGAGGACCAGCTGGCTAAGGCACACTCCCTCGGGGAGACCCCAGAGGCTACCTTAGAGCCTCCCATTTGTACTCGAAGGAGAGGAAATCAGGGCTGGGGCTGTAGTCTAGTTTGTAGGACACTTGTCTGGCAAGCATCAGGCCCCAGGCTCCATCCCGGGGCCTCTTAAACCCCAGAAAGGAAAACAACAGAAGACAGACAAGTCAACCCGGAGGACCGGCAGGTGTGCCTCTCTGGCCAGCTGCAGACCGAGGACACTTGAGGACCAGTCGCTGGCTCCTGAAGGACCACCTAGCAGCCAGGCCTCCCCAAAGTCGCAGCTCTGAGCAGAGCCGCACAGCGGCCATGCAGAGAGCAGCCTGCAGCCCTCAGTGCTGTGGGCAGTCCAGCCCGGTCCAGCCAGCCTCCCCTGGGTCTGGCCAAGGGCCTTGAGTCAGCAGGCCTGGCAGGAGGTGGCTAGAACCATCCAGAAAGCTGGGGTTTGCTTTGGCGGCCTTGTTGGCCCCATGTGCTGACCCCATCTAGGCTCAGACAAAGCCCCAGGAGGGCCAAGAGGCACCGTGGGTGACATTCTCAGATCCACCTCTCCTCCTCAGGCCCGCAGCAGCTGACCACGGAGGGCAGGCATTGGGCAGGGGTGTGGCCGCTGGCCAGGGGCACCGGCCAGACAGGCCTGGGAATTCTTCCCCGTCTGCATGCTCCTCCCACAGGAGTGCGGGCATGTACACACCGCTGCCTTCTCCACAGGGCAACAGGTCCCTGCCCGAGGAAGCCATTACATAATCCAGCCTTCCGGGTGTGGTGGGCAGGATGACATCACTGTGTCCCTTAGGCCAGGCCCCGCGGGGGCTCTGCCCAGCACCTGCCCACCTTGGTCACCCCCAGATTCACTCATCTGAGATGAAGATTCAGCCAGCCACCATTAACAACACTGTAGAAACTTCCTGTTCTGACAGGAAGTAACACTTTGGGGTGTCTTGAGGGAAGGCCGTCCACAGGCCACTACCAGTGTGTGTGTGTGTGTGTAGGGGGGGGAGTGTGCAGTCGGGCAAAACACACCATGGGCCCCAGGGTTTCCCCACCAGATTGCAGCCAGCTTGGAGACTGCAGGGGACAGACACAGGGTTCCCCTGGGACTAGACACAGGAGGAGGCAGAGACCAGGCTGAGAGATTGCAAGGGACATGGAGCCCCCGATCACAAGCCAACCTGGAGGAGTCCACGAAATAGATAAGAGCAGCTGACGCCCTCCCAGCCAGAGCCAGAGCGAGTGGATCACACACAGAAAGTGGGGTGGGGGGCACGGGGCTGAGACCGGGCTGCTTGCAAGGGGCACGGAGCCCAGTCACATGCCAGGCAGTGGGTCCTAGAAGAGCAGCTAGGGACAAGGCTGTAGCCCGCAACAAGCACACGCATCTCAGGGGACAAACGTGGGGTTCACCTGAGACCACACACAGAAGTAAGAGACAGGCCGGGCTGAGGGATCACGGGAGCCTGGGGCAGCTCGTGAAGGGAGAGTTAGCGGGCAGCTAGAGCCCGGGAGCCGGGGCTGCAGCACCAGGCAGGGCTGGAAGCTGCAGGAACGCTACATTTGCTCAGGGCCACACACACAACAGAAGACCCAACTGTGGCCGAGCGGTACTGCAAGGGACACGGAGCCACAAGCCTGCGGCGTGGGGATGGGAGTCCTGGCAGGGAGAGCCCCTGGGCGGCAGGGGACAGGGCTGCGGCCTGCTGACCCCGCTGCCTCCAGCGCCGAAGTCCAGTGCAAGAAGCCCTGCCAGGCCCTGCACCGGCCCCCCGGGTGAGCTTCGCCCCTCCGTCGCACCCGCGCCTGCAGTGGGACCCCCCGGACGGGACCCCTCACCTTGAACGAACGGTGGAAGCCCTGAAGTTCGGCTGTTCTCTTCTGCACCATCTTTAGTCCGGGCCCCGCCAGCGGGGGAGGGGACGCGGGGCCCGGGGGGCGGCCTGAGAGGCGACCCTGCGGGCAGGAGAGACAAAGGGCCGGCGCTGAGCGGGGCGCTCGGCCGGGCGGGGGCGGCCGGGGCTCGGCGGAGCTCCCGCGCTCGGCTCGGGCTTCCCTCCTCCCTCGGGGAATACCGCCCTCGGCGCCGCGCTCACCGGGGTCGGACACCGGCCGGGGTCGCAGCGCCGTCACCCGACCTCGCACAGCCCGGACCCCGCTCCGAGGACTGCGCGGGGAACAGCGCCGCCGCCACCGCCGCAGCCGCCTCCTCCTCCGCCTCCTCCACCGCCGCCGCCGCCACCACCACCGGCGCCGCCGCCGCCACCACCACCACCGCCGCCACCGCCACCACGGACCCCTCCGCTGGGCCGCCGCCGCCGCCGAGAGGAGCCGCGCGCGCGGCCGGGGCGGCCGCTTTTATAGGCGCGGTCCCGGCGTGGCCCCGCCCCCCCGCGCAGGCCCCGCCCTCCTCAGAGAGCAGAGGAGGCGGGGCTTCCAGGGGCGCGAGGGCGGCACGCCGGGGACGCGGAATGCGGCGGCACGCCTCCAGCGTGGGGGGCGGGGCTTAGCGGGGCGCCGGGCGCGGCTGCGCCGGGAGCGCGTGGGGGACGCCGAACGCGGCTGCGCACTGGTTGTGGGGGGGGGGGGGAGGGTGGGCTCCGAAGGGAGCGGCTCGCGGAGCGTGGAGGAAGCGCCAAGTGCGGCTGCGCGTCCCCCGTGTGGGGCGCAGCGTGGAAAAGGCCTCGCCGGCGGCGCCGAGTGCGGCTGCGCGATACGGGCGCGCCCCCCGCCCCGTGGGCGCGCGTGCGCCTGCGTAGAAGGGCAGAAGGGCCCCGTCCCGGCCCGTGGCTGCCCTGACTGGCGCTGCTGCAGGTTCTGAGCCCTGATCTTGAGCCTGGGGCTGCCGTCTGCTGCCGAAGGAGGGCAAGCGCGCCCTAGTCTGACCTGGACACCAGAGTCCGGGTGCCCTTGGCCTGTGCCCCTGCTCCTCCGCCAGCGCGGCTCCCTCTCAACCTCTTGGCTCCTTGGGTCCCTTGGCGGGGTAGCCGGGATGCCCGATTCTAGTTCTGATGCCACCAGACGCGGTTGTGACCGCAGGCGCAGCTGCTTGTGTGCACAATGAGGTTCACCCCCCCCCCCCCGTTTAGTTTGAACGTTTTCACCACCTTCTGTTGGGGTGGGAGCTCCACCCCATCCCCTGGCACCCGGGCACCTCTACACCCAAGGAGTCCGGAATGTTCGTTCGAAGGGGCGGGTTTAGGGGGAGAGGGGAAGGGAGCCGAGGAGGATCCAGACTCCTTCCAAACATCCCGCACCCTTTGGTGTAGGGGTGCCAGGGTGCCAGGGGGTGAGGTGGAGCTCCCACACACACACCTTCCCCTGCTGAGGCTGGGGCATGTCTAGTTGCTGAACGAGGACCTGGCCATCCCCAGGGAATGGGGCAGACACAGGGAGAGGCGCCCCCTGACGCTAGCATGAGTGTTTTTATCTGTGTGTGTGCGTGCACGCGCGCTGCGGGAGTAACGTGTAAGCGGGCATGCCGGTGCCTGAGGAGCCCGATCCGGGTGGAGCCACAGGCAGTGTGAACCGCCCGTGGGTGCTGCGGCGGAGCCCTGGGTCCCCCGCAAGATAGCGCGGCTGAACCCCCAGCCATCGGTCTAGCTCCCCTGCTTCATCGCTGTAACCGCGTCTGCAGAGGTTTTTATCTCCGCATCAAGGCCTCAGGCCCGCGCGAGGGTCATTACCTGGACAGGCTTGGGTGGAGGACAGAACTCAGCCCAGGGCAGTCGGAGGAATCATTTCCTGGCAGACATAAGCAAGGACCTCAGTCAGCTTGCTAACAAGATGGAGAGACAGCCTGAGTTCATTCCTGGGACCCCCGTACGAGTGGCCAGGACTAACCTCCGCACGAGCGCTGTGGCACACATGTGACACACATGTGCACACACGCAGCCAGCCCTCAGGACGCAGAGCAGGACCGCTTCAGGTTCGAGGCCAGCCTGTCTCCCCGGCTTGGCGCTACTGAGCAAACCCCGTCCGTAACCAGCTAAAAGAGATGATACGAAAATTCCTGGCGCGCGGCCCCAGACGCCCTCCTGGGACAGGAGGTTGGCGTCCACACTCAAGTGTGGCTCACCTGGCCAGCTGCTCACACCGACCACAGGAAATAACCCTAAGCCGGGGTTTTGTTCCATGCCCTTTAGTTCAGACGCTGGGGAGGAAAGCCAAACTGCAGAGCCCGGCTTGAGGCGGTAATTCTGTTCTCTGCTCCCCAGCCGATGCCCTCCCTACCCCAGCCTGGTCCTGAGATGCCCTCCAGGAGCTCCGTGTTGTAAATGGGGAAACTGAGGACGCTTGGAGATGAGACGCTGGAGCTTGGGGCTGGGTTCTTCCCGGAGTCCTTGGGGGCACTAGGGCAAACCTTAGTAAGAGGGGTAGGTGGACCTTGCAGGGTATGACAGCCAAGTACGTCTTCAGACCTGGGGTCCACAGGGTTACGGACAGGGAGCACCCTTCATGCCTTTCTCTGGAAATGGCCGCCAGCAGAAACAGGAAGGGGGTGTACCTCCCTGCAGAGCTGTTCACTCTGCCCTGCCCTGCCCTGCCCTGCCCGGGCAAGCCTCCAGCTTGCTGTCAGGTCTACCTCCAGCCTCCTGTTTACAGGGAGGCTTCCAGTGGTGTGGGACACTCAGAGGCCTCCGGCGTGGGGGCTGGGAGCTGGGGTGACCAGCGGGCCTGACGTCCCCCACTGGCTCAGCTTCTGCCCCCGGGAGATGTCCCTGGCTCCCTGCGAAGGAATGCCTGCAGGAAGCCTGCCGGAGACCCTGTTTCCTCCGTCCTTGGACGGGGTGGCTGGCCAGGTGATGGGTGGGTGGGTCTAGCCTGAGCAAAGGAAAGACAGACCAGAAGGGTGAGGAAGGTCCTAGGCTTACTCCCCCTGCCCAGGGTTCCAAGGGAGGTGGCTGGCCTTGAAGGGCTCAGGGCGTTAGGCCTGACTGCGGCCTCCTGAGCACTAGGTCTGAGCAGACTCTTAGGTACAAAGGAGGACAAACAGGAAACGAGGTGGGGCCCCAGGCACACGGCCTCAGCTTCCTGCATCCGCTGGCACGATTCCCAACGGCCTGGCTTCTCGGCTTCTTTTCCTTCTTTGCCACGAGGTTAGGAAAGGGACCCAGACCTTTCCACCTGCGAGGAGAGGACTCAGGGCTGAGCCCCGCCCCCAGCCCGCACTGGGGATTCTGGGCGGGGCCCCACCGTGACCACGCCCCCAGCCCCTCACTGGGGATTCTGGGCGGGGCTCCACCCTGACCACGCCCCCAGCCCCGGTTTTTTTTTTTGAGACAGACTTGCTTTGTAGCTCAGGCTAGTTGTAAGCGTTCTGTAGCCTCAGTCATCCCTTTTGGGGTAACAGAGTGGGTCATCCCGTTCTCCCAACCTCAGATATCTGCCATTGGCCTCCATGTGCACCCATTTTCTCTTTCCTTGGTTTCAGCAGACATTCTGTCCACACGCGTAAGTGTGAGCAAGTGCTGGGCTTGTGGCTGGCCGTGCAGCCCGTGCTGGGACTGACACGGTGGTATCCTTGCACACTTGTACCTCTGGGGAGGGGAGATCCTTCCTAACCCGCTCGAAGCTGGCACTCCAGGCTCAGGGGTGGGGTCTGAAAGGGCCTTAGCCCTCCAGGGTCGGGACGACCACCTCGGGCTGAGGTAGCTGCATTTGGGGAAGGGGTAGAGTCTGCAGGCGGGGCGCTCACCCCACACCCCACCCTCAGCCGGCTCAGGTGCCCCGTGGAGGGACAGGCACCCATGCCCGGGCCTGATCTGATGCAACTGGCTGTAAGCAGCCCTTCCCGTCGCCGGCTGACTCACTGCTGTCCCCGAGCAGAGCGGGACGGAGCCAGTGGGTGTCCCACGCTGGGAGCAGGAAGAGCGCTGCGAGCCGTGGGTGTGGCCGGGCAGCCGCGTCTGCCAGGTCTGACCAGGCTGAGTGCCCGGGCAGCCAGCGTGGGGCCCCGTCCTCCTGACCAGGTCACGCCACACAAGTCCCTCCCCGCCTGGGGTCCCCGAGGGAGTGACAGGGGCCGTGCAGAGTGGCTGGGAAGCGCTGGCTCAGCAGCTGTTCAAAGCCACACCCTGACACAGTGAAGCAACCGCTGGCCAGCCTGCTCGCTCCGCCCCTGGGAGAATCCTCCAGGGAGGTCTAGAGCCTGGTCACCTGGTATTTGCTGGTGACAGGGACCTGGGGCGTCACATCCTAGAACCTGGAGTTTGCATGGGGAGGAGGTACTGGGCGGGGTGTGTCTCGTCGCCTCCTGGGGCACAGGGGGATCTGAAGCTGGGCAAAAACAAACAAACAAAAAGCTAGAGCTGGGGGCCAGCATAGTTTTTTTTTTTCTTCTTTTTTTTTTTTTTTTGTTTTGTTTGTTTTGTTTTGTTTTGAGACAGGGTTTCTCTCTGCAGCCCTGGCTGTCCTGGATCTCGCTCTGTAGACCAGGCTGGCCTCGAACTCACAGAGATCCCCCTGCCTCTGCCTCCCGAGGGCTGGGATTAAAGGCTGCGCCCCCACCGCCCGGCCACCATAGATTACTGAATGTCCGGGGCCACTGTGAGGTCCTCCTCTTGGGAGACGGAGGGTCAGGGCAGCGGCCAGGAGACTGTGTGGCCGGCCGAGGGGTTGGTGGCCTCCGCACCCCGGGACAAGCGCCAGAGCCGCAGGAGGGACTCGCGATGGCGACCTGGCTGCGAGCCTAGCGGCTGCGCCTGTCTCCAGCCCAGGGCGGCCAGCCTGGGACCTTTGGGCTCCCAATCTCGCAGTCAGCCTGGCCGCACGGGGCGCAGGCTGTGCGGGAAACTGAGGCAGGCCCTGACAGCAGCAGGAGGCGGCACAGGCAGGCGCAGGTCCGCGGGCCCCGACTGTGCCAGGCCCTAGAAGTGCAGGCGTGTGTCCTGCCACGCGGGTCCACAGCCCCTCTGCAGCCCCGGAAACGCCGGGAAGCCAGCGGTTGCCGGGCAACACATGGGCTTCAGCCATCTCCCCCCCCCCATGTGCCCAGGCTGGCCCCAGCCGTCGGACCAATAGGATTCTAGGGGCTTCGAGAGGAGGGCGTGGCCAGAGCCAACTTTAGCCAGTGAGATTGTTGTTATTGAGCGTGGCGAGCCCTCTTAAAGGGGCCGCAGGAGTCGCTGACTGACTCTAGGCTGAGGTCCCCAGGCCTGAGGACCTGGGTACGAGCTGGGGACTGGGGGCCAGCAGGGCAGCTTAAAGCCCACGTCGCCCTCTGCCTGGCCTAAGCCTGGGTCTCCCATGCCTCAATTTCTCCCTCTCTCTCTCTCTCTCTCTCTCTCTCTCTCTCTCTCTCTCTCTCTCTCTGTCTCTGTCTCTCTCTCTCTCTCTCTTTTTCTCTTTTTCGAGGCAGGATTTCTCTGTGTAGTTTTGGTTCCTGTCCGGGATCTCGCTCTGTAGCCCAGGCTGGCCTCGAACTCACAGAGATCCGCCCGCCTCTGCCTCCCGAGTGCTGGGACGGTAGGGGTACATCACTACACCCAGCTATTAGTTAATTTTCTATTTTTGTTTATGGCTGTGTGTGACCGTATCCCACATGTGTGTAGAAAATAGAAGTGGCAGCCGAGCCCCTGGAGCTGGAGTTACAGGTGACTGTGAACTGGCAGGTATGCGAGTTGGAACCAATTTCAGGTCCTCTGCCAGAGCAGCGAGTGCTCTTAACCACTGAGCACTTAAATTTTAAAAATTTGTCTTAGATTTTTTTCCTGTCCTTTTTATTTATTTCATTATTATTATGCGGGGGGGGGGGAGGCGCTGTGTAACCCTGGCTGTCCTGAAATTCACTCTGTAGCCAGGCTGGCCTCGAACTCACAGAGATGCACCTGCTTCTGCCTCCCGAGTGCTGGGATTAAAGGCGGGCGCCACCACCGCCCGGCTTAGATTTATTTTTAAAGTGTGTGTGAGTGCAGGTGATTGTGGGGGACAGTGGCAGCGGATCCTCTGGCCAGGCCATGTGTGCTGGATCTTAGAGTGCAAGAACTGTGAACCAAGCCGGGCGGTTGGCGCACACCTTTAATCCCAGCACTTGGAGGCAGAGGCAGGCGGGTCTCTGTGAGTTCCAGGCCAGCCTGGTCTACAGAGTGAGTTCCAGGACAGGAACCAAAACTACACAAAGAAGCCCTGTCTCGAAAAACAAAAACAGTGAACCACACGGCTCCACCCCCTAAGTATGCATTTTCTTTTCAGTAACATTTTAAAACTTTTATCTGTGTGTTTTCCTGAATGTGTATCTGTGCAACCCAAGTTTACCTGGTGTCCACAGAAGCAGGAGAGGGCATCAGAGTTACAGGTGGTTGTGAGCTACCGTATGGTTCTGGTGGGGCCCAATGTGGGGTTTAGCGGACAGAAAGTCTTTATTCGCCAGCAGGTAACCGCGCTGGAGTCCCAGTCTGTGTCTACACAGCGCAGTCCTGAGCTGTTCTCAGGCTGAGTTCTCAAGCACAAACCACATCCTGGGTTGACATACTTCAGTTAGCGAGAACAGTTAGCCGGAAGCGGAACTACAGAAGCTAGTGTGCCAAAAAGCAAGGCTCGTGCATTAGGGACTTCCCAGAACCATGGGCTGTGGCGGGTAGGTCTCTCCGTTCTGGCAGGTGCTGCTGTCCACGGGCCGGATTTTATGGCCTGAATGGCACTTCCTTCCATCATGGAGTCAGTCGGCTGTGCTGTGGTCTGGAGCCTGTTATGCTGAGAGTCAACCCAGGTCCCCTGCAGGCGCAGCCAGAGCCCCTAACCAACCCTTCAGTTAAAATTTAAATTAGCATACAAAATGATAGACTTCAAGGCATGAGCTCTGGAGCTCAGGAGTTGGTTCAACTGTTAAGAGCACTGGTTGCTCCCACAGAGGACCTGGGTTTGACTCCTGGACCCACAAGGTGACCCCCAAACCACCGCCTGTAACTCTGGTCCTAGATCAACACGCTCTTATGGCCTCCAAAGGCACCGGGCACTCAGGTGCTACACAGACATCATGGAGGCAAAACATATATAATTTTTTTTTTTTTTTTTTGCCTCCTGAGTGCTGGGATTCAAAGCATGTGCCACCAATTCCCAGCATAATAAATAAATCTCTTTAGAAATGTCAAGTAGAAGCCGGGCGGTGGTGGCGCACATCTTTAATCCCAGCACTCAGGAGGCTGAGGCAGGCGGATCTCTGTGAGTTCGAGGCCAACCTGGACTACCAAGTGAGTTCCAGGAAAGGCACAAAGCTACACAGAGAAACCCTGTCTTGGAAAAAAAAAACAAAAACAAACAAACAAACAAACAAACAAAAAAGAAATGTCAAGTAGAGGCCACCTCGCCGCCACTACGATGAACAGATAGGTGATGGAGAGAGAGGACAGGGAAAAGCGGAGAAGAGTGTCACCGGGACAGGTTTACAGCAGCCTGGGGCTCACGCAGACAGACTCAGCCTCTGCATGCGCTGCCGCCCGGCTCCGCGTAACTACAAAGGCCCGGAGGAGGAAAGATTCACTTTCTGCACTGGGCCTCCTTGAAGGACCAGTGTGGTCGGTGCTACCACAGGAGGCCATGTTGGTGCCCGTGGCCCATGCTGTTGCCCCTGACCACCATGAAGACTGAGTCCTCGGTGGATATATGTGGCTGTGCCACTGACTGGGACCTTGGTGATGACCTCGGGTGTTGTAGCCTCAGGGGCATTCTGTTTTTTTTGTTTTGTTTGTTGTTCGTGTTTTTACTTTGGGTTTTGCAAGACAAGGTTTCTCTGTGTAGCCCTGGCTGTCCTGAACTCACTCTGTAGCCCAGGCTGGCCTCAAACTCACAGAGATCCGCCTGCCTCTGCCTCCTGAGTGCTGGGATTAAAGATGTGCGCCACCACCGCTGGGCTCAAGTTGGCCTTCTGGGTATGAGCTGCATGTTGAAGTGACAGTGGTCTTCGAAGCCGTGAGGACCATGAGTGGATCCTGATATGGCCAGGGGTTGCGTTGGGGTCTATGGCCAGTGTCACCACAGAAGGCCATTCGGATGTTTGTGGTCTAGACTTGGACTAAAGCCGTGCTGACGTCCATGGGCCCTCCTGAGCTGGCCCTGCCCCTCACCGGCATGGCATGGGCGCAGGGAAGGGCTGTCCCTGTGGGGGCCTCCACACTTGATGGCTTCTAGGGTTGTGGGTGGGTGCAAGAGAGAAGTCCCACCTTTCCTTGGGGGGCTGGTCACCAAGTTTGACTCTGCTCCAAAGTGTATATGGACAACACAAAATGAACTTTTTTTCATTCTCTTGCTATTCTTCCTTTTTTCTTGTAGGTGGCTGGGTGTGTGTGTGTGTGTGTGTGTGTGTGTGTGTGTGTGTCACAGATGAGGGGAGAGGACTGAGGTGCATGTTGTGAAATTCCCAAGTAATCAATACAAAAAGTGGACCCACTGAATATGAAAACAAAAAACTTAAGGTCAACTGACGCCTCCTCAGAGTGGAGGGGCCTCCAGAACGCATGCTCATTGGCATGCCCCAGACGCAGAAGGACACACAGCCCAGGAGGGATGGAGTGACGGTCAGGTGGCGATGGATGGTTTCAGTGAGAGGAGACAGAAAGCTCTGGAGATGGGTGGTTGGAACAGCTGCAGGCCCCTCCATTTTAACCTTCAGTGACTGGTTTCATCGCAGCCCTTCGGAGGCGACGGTCTCCACCGGTGACAGAAGCAGGGTGGAAGCACCAGTGTGTCCTGTTAGAGGCCCCAGGGATCGGTCCTTGTCTGCCTTACTTGATTTAGCAGGCGGCCATTGTGGCTGGTGCCTTACTTGGTGTCCCACGGCAACAGGACAAAGCAACATTCACCAACACAGTGATTACAGTGACCTGGCTAGCCTGGGACAGTCCCCAGCCTCCCAGGATTACAGTGACCTGGCTAGCCTGGGACACAGTCCCCGGCCTCCCAGGATTACAGTGACCTGGCTAGCCTGGGACAGTCCCCGGCCTCCCAGGGTTACAGTGACCTGGCTAGCCTGGGACACAGTCCCTGGCCTCCCAGGATTACAGTGACCTGGCTAGCCTGGGACACAGTCCCTGGCCTCCCAGGATTACAGTGAGCTGGCTAGCCTGGGACACAGTCCCCGGCCTCCCAGGATTACAGTGACCTGGCTAGCCTGGGACACAGTCCCTGGCCTCCCAGGATTACAGTGACCTGGCTAGCCCTGGGACAGTCCCCAGCCTCCCAGGATTACAGTGAGCTGCTGAGCAAGCCTGGGACACAGCTGTGGCTCAGGAGGTGAGGAGGGCCAAGCACACACAGCAGGACATCTCTGGGGATCTAGGCCAGCTGCCTGAGTCCTGACCACAATGTCACATACTGGGACCAAGACTGTGCAGGCAGAGGTGGCTGCCTACACCACAGACATTCCCAGTAATCTAGAGGACACTGTGTGGGGACTGATTGTGCGTGTGCGTGTGCGTGTGCGTGCGTGTGTGTGTGTGTGTGTGTGTGTGTGCGTGCGTGCGTGCGTGTGTGTGTGTGTGTGTGTGTGCGTGCGTGTGTGCGGGTGCGTGCGTGCGTGCGTGCGTGTGCGTGGTGACCTGGATGCTGTGTCCTCAGGTAGGCCGCGGGTAGGAAGTTGGTACTCCAGTGATCTTGTCTTCTCTGGAGACTTGCTGGGGACAGTGTCCACGTGAAGGTGTGAAAGGGGCAGTGGCGGAGGAAATATCTAGGAACATGGGCCATGTACCCAGGGTGGCCACTGGGCCACCAGAAGGGCCACCTAAAACATCTGCACAGGACATAAAGTGTGTGCCAAGGCCAGCATTCCAGCCGTGCCCTGGCCAGGCCTGGGTATTATTCCAGAGCACGGAGGGACGGTGAAGACTTGAAAAGGTCACACAGTGCGGAGTCCACAGGAGGAATTGCCCAGGCACCTCCAGACTCCAGGTGCCATCCACTGGGGAGGGGCACTCTGTGCTGGCCATGCCCCCTTGCCTGGTGCACCTGTCTTCTGGCATGGGCCATGGAGCCTCGGTGGCTGGACACATGCCTACCCCAGCTCTGCAGATGAAGGTCTACAGAACCTGGGCCCTCTGGAGCAGCAGCAGGCCTCAGGAAGCGTGACAGAGCAGGAGAAAGCTGAGGGACATCCCAGCGGCCTCACTGGACCGGCGGCCGCTCTCCTGCCTTAGCCCGCAGCGCCCTCTATGGACGAGGAGCGGTACTGCACCAATGCACACAACAGGAAAACCCCATCTCAAAAGAAAAAAATAAAGTGCGGCTACACACTGTGGACCTGGTTTCTGTGTAGTCTCACATCACCCTGGGTTCCCTTGAGGGTCGAACAGGCCGTGACCGAAGCTGTCACCCATCCCCTGCAGGGTAGGAGCCACACAAACGACATCCCGCTGCCAGAGTGTCAAGATGACCGCTTTATTCTTAGGCTTGTATTGAGGGGGGATGGATGAGGCGGTGTGGATCCCTCCCTGAGCTGGTGTGTGGGCTGGTCCGATTGGGCACAGTGCCAAGTCTTGCAGGTGGGAGATACATTCAGGCAAGCCTTGAGGGCTGGTCCTTGAGCGCAAGGCATGGTGGCATCTGGAAGGACCCGGGAGACTCGCAGGCTTCGGCTCAGGCATGGACATCCTGTCAACTGTACGCCTTTAGTTCGGTGGCAGCCTCCCAGATCTGGGAAAATAACCAGAGTTCCCTGGGGTCTTCACAGTGCACAGGTCTCAAGGGAAGGTCCAAGAGGGTCAAAGACCGGAGCTAGGGACAGTCTCACCCTGTGACGCCCACCGTGCATGGTAGAGGGCGTCCGTGGGAATTCGGTCTTGTGGCACACAAAAAGTCTGGCTACGCAGCACGCTGCCACTGAAGGAAGGGAGGGTCCTCGTGCCACCCCTAAGGAACCGCAGATCCCAGCGGGAGTAGGAAACCATGTGAGAATTCCTTCCTGGATTCTGAGTTGGTCCAGACACTGTGCCCAGGAGGGCAGCCACTAGAAACTGCTTCATTTTTTTCTCTAAAATCTCCAGAAGGGCTGGGCATGGTCGTGCACACCTTTAATCCCAACACTCGGGAGGCAGAGGCAGGTGGATCTCTGTGAGTTCGAGGCCAGCCTGGGCTACAGAGTGAGTTCCAGGACAGCCACGGATAGAGTGAGATCCTGTCTCACAAAACAAAACAATTTCTGAATGGACGGGGTGCTGTGCCTTACATCTTTAATCTGAGTACTTCAGGTGCAGAGCAGAAGGGTCTCTGAGGCTGGGATGACCAATGCCACCACAGCTGGCTTCCCCGGGGGCCGGGGTCACACTGTGTCCTCACGCTTCTGCAGCAACACTTTACCACCTGAGCCATCCTTTTATGATGTTTGTTTGTTTTGCTTTTGTTTTTGTTTTTTGAGACAGGGTTTCTCTGTGCAGCCCTGGCTGTCCTGGATCTCGCTCTGTAGACCAGGCTGGCCTCGAACTCACAGATCCGCCTGTCTCTGCTCCCGAGGGCTGGGATTAAAGGTGTGCTCACCACCGCCCGGCTTCCTTTTACATTTTTTTAGAGTCTTGTTAGGAGACCTGGCTGGCCCGACTCTCAGTGCAGGGCCAGGGTGGCCTTGAACTTGCAGCAACCCCTCTGCACCTGCCTCCGGGGCTCCAGGATCACAGGCACGACGCATCTGTACCCTGGCCCTGCAGACTCCTCAGACACTCCATGCTGGGAGTCCTGCCCGGGGGGTGGAGAGGTGCATTCAGAAGTGCTAGGCAGAGTGAGTGGAAAGTTCTGGCGATGCCTGCTGACCAGAGTGCACCAGAAGGCAGGCCTGGGCAGAGGAGGGCATGGCACGCTAGTACATCTTCAGAGGGACGACAGCTGCCCACGTGGAAAGAGAGAGCTGAGGCCACACATACCAAGGCCATGGCGGCAAGGCTGCAGAGACAAGGAGAGGGTCAAGGGTGGTTGGCAATGGCTCCGGATCGGCCTCCTGCCGGAGGCTCTGGCACAAACAGTGTGAACCCGGTGCACACCGTGGGCGCACACCGTGCCACAGAATCCAAGTTCAGGCCCCTGCAAGGGGACAGGTCAGCTGGAGGGCTCAGTCAGCTGGAGGGGGAGCCAGGGTCCCGCTGCTCTTCTGATGGCATCTGGGGCGACGCTCCGGAGTCACAGGCTGTGCAAAACCGACGTGGACTTCCCCGCTGGCCTCAGTGACACATCCGTGAGGTCATCTCCTTCTGTGGGGACCAGGCAGATGTCAAAGGCAGAGGCATGAGGGGAACACACTGGGGAACAGGGTGCAAGGCCTGGACAGCGTGCGGGGTGGGGCGGCCCTGTGGCAGACAGAGAGCTTGTGCCTCTGGTTTGGGCCACGTGGGCACGGGCTGTGGCTCAAGTCCACCTGAGACCAGGCAGGTGGCCGCAGGCCACACAGGCCACACAGCTTAACAGAGAGGTCGGCAGTGGGAGGGACCACCTGTCACCCCCGCACCAGGTGGAGGCAGGAGGATCGAGGGATCGGGCTAGCCTAGGCTACGTGATATGCTGTCTCCAAACAAACAACTACAAAGGACGGCTCAGGGGTCAGCAGGGCTTGGGGTCCAGCCTGACCCCTGGGATTGAGCCCCAGGTCCCACACGGTGGAGGGCAAGAACAGATGCCACAGCTTGACCCGTGGTCTTCCCGTGCATGTCACGGCAGCCGCGTTCACACAGAAATAATAACCCAGATAAACAGAATGAAATACAATTTAAAGAAAGCATGGGGCGGGAGAGATGGCTTAACAGTCAGGAGCACCAGCTGCCTTCAGAGGACCCAAGTTCAGTTCCCAGCACCAACATGGCGGCTCCCAGCTATCTGAAGATCTGACACCCTCACATACACACATGTGCAGGCAAAACATTAATGCATGTCAAGTAAAGCCATGACACTGCCTCCTTGCCTGGTGTGTGACCCCAACACTAACGACGCCCTCTGGCTGGCACCCCAGGAGAGGTGGGAGGCGAGGGTCCCCGCCCCCAGGGCTCACCAGGGGCTCCAGCTCCTTGGGGTCGATGAGGCTGAACTCGGTGACGAAGTAGTAGAAATGCTTGTAGCAGGTGTTGACGTGCGCCTCGGAGCCCATCTGCGCGATGCGGTCGAAGTGATGGATGTACACGTGCACAAACACGCGGAACAGCCGCGACAGGATCTTGCGCACCGCCTGCAGGAAGTTCTTGGGGAACGGTGTGCCTGGAGGTGGGCAGAGGGGCCAGGGAGGGGACCATCAGGACCAGCTGGCCTGGGACCCCACCCCGACCTCAGTCCAGGCAGCCCAGCCTGAGGTGAGGTCACACAGCCTTCCCCCATCCCAGGGACCAGTTTCCTGCCGAGCCGAGCATCAGCTTCCATGCGGGGGTAGTTCCTGCTCTGTGCCGGGAGCCTTCCCTGTGCCGGGCCTGGTCCCTGCTGGCCGCCTCACTCCACGGGCTCGGTGCCGTCCTGAGCACACCAACCGCCAGCATGTGACTCTATGACCTTGTGAGTGTCCCAGGACGCAGGCCCAGTCAAGCAGCCGGTGTCCCCAGTGTCCCAGGGGTCACTAAACAGGGCTCCCCAGCAGACTGTGTCCTGGTCCACAGAGTTCGGAGGTCCCCACAAGTGGCAGAAGGGAGTCCTTAGGTGGGGCTTAAGCTGAGGACCTCAGGCTGGGGGTTGTCTTGGGCCATCTGGGGCTCAGTGTCCTCAGAGCGAGGTGGGACAGGCCGGGTGTGTGCTCCCAGGACACAGCAGGGACGCACCGACACACCTGGACTACTGCTGGCCAGGAGCTGAGTGAGGACCCCAAGTGACATGTGCACCTTTACTTTACTGTGTTTATCATTTTTCTGCCACTGTTGTTTTCCCGGGAGCCTGGGCTGCCTCGAACTGGATACACAGGAGATCAAGGTCACTCCTGACCCTCCTGATCCTCCTGCCTGCGTGGGGACCACGGGGCAGCACTTCACTGGTGGCCAGCATGTGGATGGAGGCACAGTCACGGCACTGGAAACACACTCAGCAGGTGAGAAGCCTGGGAATCTGGGGCCACCACGCCAGCCCTCTTTGTTTTAAGACAAGGTTTCTCTGTGCAGCCCTGGCTGTCCTGGATCTCACTCTGTAGACCAGGCTGGCCTCGAACTCACAGATCCTCCTGCCTCTGCCTCCCAAGTGCTGGCATTGAAGGTGTGTGCCACCACACCTGTCTCTGGGGGGGGCTCTCCTGACTGGACCCTAACCCGGGCCACACCTTCCGGCGGCAGCCCACACAAGGAGGAAGCGTTTGCTCCCCGCCTGCTTGCCGCTCTGGCTGGCCGGCTCATCTGCCCTGCGGCTGAGGCTTCCTTCACTGGTGTGGGAGCCCACCCCCCAGATTCCGGTGCAGACTGAGAGCAGCTGAACAACTACTAGATTCTTGGCTTTTCTTCCAGGAGACGGTCACTGGTGGACTAGCCAGACACAGCCCGTGAGCCATCTGAATAAACTCCTTTCTAAATCGACAGAGACTCTCTACAGCTCCGCCCTCTAGAGAACCTGCCGCCATGTCGCCAGCCCAGACCCAGGCTAAACCACACACAATGAAGTGTGAGTAAAAGCCAGGTGTGGTGGCACACGCCTGTAACCACAGCACTCGGGATGAACGGAGGGCCAGGGTGGTCTCTGGGAGTTTGGAGCCAACCAGGGAGACCATACCTTATAAAATAAGTAAATAAAAAAAAAAGTAAAACCCAAAACGATCGATAAAATGTGAATAAAAAGCCAGCACTCGGGAGGCAGAGGCAGGCGGATCTCTGTGAGTTCAAGGCCAGCCTGGTCTACAGAGCGAGATCCAGGACAGCCAGGGCTGCACAGAGAAACCCTGTCTCAGAAACCCAAAAACAAGCCGGGCGGTGGTAGCGCCCGCCTTTAATCCCAGCACTTGGGAGGCAGAGCCAGGCGGATCTCTGTGAGTTTGAAGCCAGCCTGGGCTACAGAGTGAGTTCCAGGAAAGGCACAAAGCTACACAGAGAAACCCTGTCTCAAAAAACAAAAAACAAAAAACAAAACAAAAAAAAAAACAAAAAAACCAAAAACAACCAACTCATCGTGCTAGCGTAGAGAGGCCCAGTCAGCACTCGCAGAGGCCAGGCCCAGTTCTCAGCACCACGATGGCCGCTCCGAAGCCCCTCTAACTCCAGCTGCCGGAGATCAAATCCTTTGCTAACCCCCACAGGCTCTTGCGTATTATGTGGGACCCATCCGCACGCACACACAATAGTAAGTGTTCATTCACACACACACCACGAAGCCAGCTGAGCCTGTCTGGCCCTTTCTGCCCCGTATTGTGGATCCAGCAGACACGGGGCCCTGGCATGGCCGGGCCCCTCCCGGGTGTGAGCAGATGGGGGGAGGCCTGGCGAGGCCGGGCCCCTCCCGGGTGTGAGCAGACATGGGGGCCTGGTGTGAGCAGACACGGGGGCCTGGTGTGAGCAGACACGGGGGCCTGGCGAGGCCGGGCCCCTCCCGGGTGTGAGCAGACACGGGGGCCTGGCGAGGCTGGGCCCCTCCCGGGTGTGAGCAGACACGGGCACGGCCCTGACTCACCGACGTTGGTGGGGAAGATATCCTCGTTGTTAATCTGCACCTCGATCCAGTCCATGAGCAGGTCCATGTAGCGGGGCGCGGAGAGCGCCGTGGGCTTCCGGAAGCGCTGCTCGTCCTGCCAGCGGTACTCGTACCTGGGGCCCCCGGACATGACCGGGCACGACTGCTCGGTGCAGCCGTCGCTGATGGTGCCGTAGATGAGGTTGACACGGTTGAAAAAGTCCACCACGTGCACGGCCACCCAGTCGTTGAGGTCCTCGCCCGGGGGCAGCTGCACCGCCAGCCGCAGGTCCAGCCCCGCGTTCAGGGACGCCTGCGCGCGCTTGTGGAGCTCGAAGCGCTGCGTGCCGGGCTCGAACTTGCGCTTGGGCCGGAAAGTTTTGTCCTTGTTGAAGACTTGCTTCAGGAACGGGTTTGACATCTTGGTGGCACCTGTGTCTCAGGACGCGCAGCAGAGACCACAGCGGGATGGTGTGGCCACCCAGAGGCCTGGAAGAGGAGCGGACACCATTAGGGCTGGGTCCCGACGGGCATGCACCCAGCACTCGGGAGGTGGGCGGGAGCATCGCTAGTTACACCAGTCCCGCCACAGAGGAACTGTTCTCATAAAAATGGCCAGGAGGCCGGGGTAGCACACACTTATTATCCAAGTACCCAGGAGGCTGAGGCAGGGGGACTGCCCCAAATCCAGACCAGCCCGGGCTGCAGGGCGAGGACTTGGGCCTGGGTAATCAGAGACTTTTCTGAAGCAGAGTCTGCTCCAGAAACGAAGGTCGGGCCTGCAGACCTTCAGCGGGAAAGAGGTTCACCCAAGGGGCAGGCTCCTCAGAGGCACATGTGCTCTTCCCTGGCTGGGGACCCTGTGGAGGTGACAGAGACAGGTGGTGTGGCCTCCGGGTGGAGCCATCGGGTCCCCAGGACCTTGGGATGTGACCTGTGAGGGTTCTGTAGAGATGTGAGGAACGGCTGGGCAGCCAATGACCAAATCCTTTCTTCCCCAGTGGGACGGAACCGAGGACTCCCACAAGTCTGGAGCCTCATTCTCAGCCTGCGCCAAGGACGGACGACCCACCGCACCCCACTGTCTGAGATAGGTGAGGCCGTTCGGGACGACACCCTGAGATGGACTCTGGGGTGCGGTCACGAAAAGACACAAGGGTGCTTGGGAAATGGAGAGACATCTACAGACCGAGGGGAGCTGTGGGGTGGGGGAGGGGCACGTGGGGTGGGCTGGCCCCGCCCCAGACAGGCAGCCCCACCTCATTCAGCTAAACAACTTGTGTGGTTTTTTTTGGAGACAAGGTCTCATGTAGCCCAGGCTGGCCTCCAACTCACTATGTAGCCGAGGCTGACCTTGAGTCACTGGTCCTTCTGCCTCCACTTCCTGAGAGCTGGGTGCCAGGTGCCAGACTGCGTAACCAACACTCAGCATTAATCAGTCCTCGGTCCTTCTCTGTCATGTGACCTGTAACCAGCGTGTGGACCTGCCCAGCCCCTCCGGGAGAGCGCACAGAACTAAGTCACACCTACACTGTGCAGAGCTGTGACACTCAGCCACACAGCACGCCTTTCAGGAGCCCAAACAGCCCGGGGCCCACAGATGGGCGACAGACCCCAGCCTGGCCGATGCACACTGGAGTACCACGGAACCATGCACAGGAAGGAGATGCTGACACATGCCTAAGTGTGGTGGGCCAGACAAAAGGGGCCACAACGTGGGACCCCACGACAGGAAATGTCCTCGTTAAGCCAATTTACAGACAGGAGTGGATGTGTGAGGACGGGGAAAGGGACATCATAGTTCATAGGGCGGTGGAATGTTCTGGAATGAGAGGTGGTGACTGTACAACTTAGCTTGTCCTTAGTCCTGCTTTCTGTGCCTTAAACCCGTGACTGAGTCACAGGACACACGAATTAGGACGTCAACAAAACTGCGCCCAGGCACTCAGCGCTCAGCACACCAGCAAGGGAGAAGAAGCCAGGACTGGCTCCCTGCGCCTCGGCTGGGTCAGCTCCACCATTCAGAATAGGACTTGAGAGGCAACATGGCTATGGGAATCTAGAACGTAAGAGGTTAAGAGGTTATAAACTGAGTGTGGTGGTTCATGTCCACGACCCCAGCACATAGGAGGTGGAGGCAGGAGAATCAGGAATTCAATGTCATCCTCAGCTGCAGGCCAGCCTAGGTTACATAGTGAGCTACAGGCCAGCCTGGGCTACATAGTGAGACCACTCAAAATAAATAAATAAAAACAAAGTAGAGGTTGATGATTTGTCCCATGGTGAGCCCATGTGGGAGTCACCAGGGACACCAGTCAAGGCAGTGGTACCCTGGAGGCTGTGGTACCCTGGAGGCAGGAGTCTGTGAATGCTAGATAGGTCCCAACTTCCCCCAAGGCATCTGTTCCCCATGTCCCCACCCCCATCTGTGTGGGAACTTGCTGGTTCACACCTGACTAGGCACTGTGCACCTCACAGCCACCTTCTGAGGAAATGCCACCTCCACTGCAGTTCCCCTGAGGCTCTCAGGGCACAGTGGCCCCGGGCCATGCTCCTCTGTGGGGCATCATGGCAGAGGAAACGTCCTTGGTACCTCACCCACTGTACCCTGGGTGCTACCAGCTGGGGACAGCCACTCATCTGCCCCCTCCCCCCAGGGTCCCCTGGAGGCAGCAATCCCCTGCCCCGGACCCTGGGGGAGGTGGGGAGGCTGGCTGGTTCGGCACCACAGTCTGTGGGAGGAGAGCCCTGGGGGACAGTGACACTGGATTGAGGGCTGAGTGTCAGGAGCCTTGAGCATGTACACGCTGCAATCTAGGGCCTCCAGCCTGGGTTTCCCCCCACTCCTACCTCAGCCCCCCCACCCCGGGCAGACCAGCCTGGGGCCTCCCCAGGAGGCGGCAATTAGAGAAGCCGCCAGCTCTGTTTTCTGTTTCTGAGTCAGGGCCCTTTCTGTTTCTGCGCAGCCCAGGTTGGCCTTGCGTTCCTGGTCATCTGCCTGCAGCAGCCTCCCTGACCCGCGGGGCCCATTCCCACCGCAGTCCGGAGGGCAGGGGTGCCCGCATCCCTCCACGGCGACTGTTACCTGCTCGGCACCCCCTCAGGCTGCCTGCCCACATCCGGACAGTCTGCCATCTAAACTCACTGTACATGCTCACTGGACAAGCCTCAGTTTACCAGAGATGGTAGGCACAGTGGCTGCACCTGGGACCGGGCTGGCTCCCCTGAGCAGGCCCCCTGGGTCACGCCTTGCCTCTGGTTGTACTGAGGGGAGCTGAGCCGGCTACCACCTGCTGGTGGCTGTCTGTCTGTCTGCCTGCCTGCCTCAGGGTTTTCCTTGGGACAATTCTGGGGCTCCCTCTAATGCTGTCACCACGCTGGGGCAAGCAGGAGCTGGGGCCACCATGGGGAGGCACGAAGGGTCCTCCCCACTCTGCCTGCCTCTGTGTGATACCAGCTCTGGGTTTGGCCCAAAGGGACTTTGGAAAGGGACAACCCTCTCAGGAAGGTCTCTCCACCTCAAAGGGGACGATCCTTCCGGAGGCCTAGACCAACAAGGCTCTGAAAGCTTCTCTCACTTGTCTGGTTCTTAGATTCTATTTTGAAACATGGTCATTAAGTTGCCTGGGCTGGCTTTGAACTCATGCAGTAGCTCAGGGTAACCCTGAAATCTCCACCCTCTCTTCAGCGTCCCACTGGCTGGGCTGATCCCATCATGCCAGCCTGCTGTGGCCCTTCTGTACACTTTCTACTGTGTCTACTGTACTCCACAAGGTTGTTCTAGAAACTGAAGTGGCAGGGATCTTTCGTAGTCCCGTCACGTCTGCGTCCTCTTAAAAAGCGGGGTTTTTGTTGTTTTTTTTTAGGGAGAAGCAAATGTTTTCTAGAAAATCTGGGGATGGATAGTTCCTTTCTGTCAGAAACAGACTTTCTCCGGCACAGAGACCTAGGCTGGCCATCACCCCCCGCCCAGTCCCAGTCCCCGTCTGGGCACCTCCTCTCCGGTCCTCTTAGTGGACTTCCAACAGCTGCTCAGAACTGGACACGAGCTCCTCAGGGTCGTCTTCTCCAGGTCGTCGTCGTCCCACTGATGAACAAGACACGACAGACAGTCAGAACCTTCTAGAAGGACGCGAGGTAGATAAGGCTCCTCTTCCTCCCTTTCTGAAAACAAGAAAACAGAGCACTAGGCAACAAGGCTCTGACCCCTCCCAGGGCAGGGCGCAGGGCTCAGGAGCCCTGGGTCACCCACTTCCTTCCGGAGGTTTCCACATCCTGCCATCGCCTTGGGGACAGGGCCTGAGCTGGTTCCATGAGCTTGCTCAGTGTGCAGTGCTGGCCTCTGGCAGGGTCTCAGGGCCACCTCCACCCAGAAAGGTCACGTCAGGGCTAGGCATGCAGCTTGGTGGGCAGGGCCTGAGTCTCGGGGTTCATACCCAGCACCCCAACAGACAAAACAAAGCGGAAGTGAGGCCTCTGCCCTCCACCTTGTGTTTTGATTCTACTCACTATGACACGTTTCCAGACCTCACTGTGAGGGGACCACAGAGCCAGCATGCTGGCGGCAGAGCACGCACCCCATAACTGCCGACCATCCCCCCAGTCTCCAAACAATTCCTTTTTTACTTTTTTCTCCTTTTTTTTTTTTTAAGACAAGGTCTCATGTAGCCCAGGCTGGACCTGAGCTCATTGTGTAACCAAAGGTGACGTGAAACTCAAGACTTTCCTACCTCCACTTCTTCTTTTTTTTTTTTTTTTTGGTTTTTCAAGACAGGGTTTCTCTGCGTAGCTTTGCGCCTTTCCTGGAACTCACTCTGTAGCCCAGGCTGGCCTCAAACTCACAGAGATCCGCCTGGCTCTGCCTCCTGAGTGCTGGGATTAAAGGCGTGCGCCGCCGCCGCCGCCGCCGCCGCCGCCGCCGCCGCCGCCGCCGCCACTGCCGCCCCCCCCCGGCCCCCCCCCTCCTACCTCCACTTCTGAGTGCTGGGTAATGGGGGGCTGGGGTGGAGCCCATGGAGGGAGGCCAGTGCTCTCCACCAGGTCAGTCCACATTTCCTTTTCTTTCAGAGTCTTGCTCTCTATAGCACAAGTTGCTCTGAAGGCCCTGCCTCAACACCTTGATTCAGAACTCTTAATTTTCAGGTTTTGGGTGTTGCACCCGACACAGGCTGGAGCCCTAGACGGAGACCTCTATCAAAATGACCATTTCCGGCAGGGCAGCAGCCACAGGACTATTTTGCAGATGGAGAAACTAGGGTCAACTCTCTTTTGTTTTTGAGATGAGGTCTCAAAGTATAGCCCAGGCTAGGCCAGAACTTATCTTTCCTAGTGTTTATTTAGGATTGTTTATAATTGTGTACACTCCGGTTTTCTGATCTAAACACAGAAAGGAAAAATGTATCTTCAAATAATCAAAAGGTAAACCAGGGCTGGGGACTCGGCTCAGGAGTGGAGCCCCAGTCTGGAATCCCCAGTGAGGGGCTGGGGGCGTGGTCAGGGTGGAGCCCCGCCCAGAATCCCCAGTGAGGGGCTGGGGGCGTGGTCAGGGTGGAGCCCCGCCCAGAATCCCCAGTGAGGGCTGGGGGCGTGGTCAGGGTGGAGCCCCGCCCAGAATCCCCAGTGAGGGGCTGGGGGCGTGGTCAGGGTGGAGCCCCGCCCAGAATCCCCAGTGAGGGCTGGGGGCGTGGTCTGGGGTAAGTGTTTGGCTGGCAGGTGTTCAGGGTTCCACATCCCAGTTCCACTGGGGTAAAAAGGGAAAAGGAGGAGGAACCAACCGTAAGATGATCCTCAGCAAGGAGAAGCACACCCTCGGCGGGACTACGCTGTATAGAATCCTCCTGTTCCGACAGGTTTTGCCCTTTCTGGTTAAGAAACTTCAGGTCGGGCATTCTGGGAAATCCAGACCTATTCCCAACTGCGGGGATTCCCAGGAACTTCCCTTGCTGGAACCCCACTTTCTGAGTGGAGGGGATTCCCACCGCAGGGGACGCTGACTGGAGAGATGACCCACAGGGACTTTCGGAGTGTGGAGGTCATTCAGGAAGTGTGCATGTGAGCTGGGCCATCCCACCCGGTAAAGAACTGGCACTCCTGGGTCTTGTGTAGCCCAGGCTGGCCGTGAACCTGACCTTCCTGCCTCTACCTCCAGTGCTAGGCTGGCAGGCTTGCCCCACCACGCCTGGCCTCTGAAGGGCAGCCTGCAGCTTCCTGAGAGATGAGTAACAGCAACGTGTCTTGGGTTCCAACATGGAGCCGGGGAGGAAAACTCAATCAGGGCCAGTGAGCTGGCTCTGTGGGTGAAGACGCCGCCACAGCCTGAGGAACCGAGTCCACAGGAACACGCGGAGAAGGAGAGGCCAGGCTCCTCCCTCCTCTAACCTCTTCCCACCAAATTAAATAAATCAATAGATGGAGAAATGCAAATTTCGTTAAGGTTCAAACCAAGGCCCTCCCCATTGCTGCCCCAGGGGAGGAGGCGTGATTAAACTCCAGCCGCAGACCCCAGCGCCCGGAGGCCTCCCTGTGAGGCCACAGACACAGGTCACTGTGGAGCCAAGACCTACACTCCAGTCAGTTACACCATGAACCCAAAATGCTGCTGCGACAGCAGCAGAGCTGAGGCAGGAGGATGGGGAGTTCAGGTCGGCCGGGGCCACGGTGTGAGCTCCTGGCCACGCAGTCACTTGGCGAGAGGCTCTGCTCCAGTCACCGTGAACTCCATCATGTCTGCAGCTTTTGTTCCCAGCTCCTCAGGGGGTTGAGGCAGGAGGACTGCTTGAATGAGAGCTCTGGGCCAAGCCAGACCACACAGTAATATGCCGCGCTTTAAAAATAATGATTACATGCCCAAGCCAGCACTGGGAAGCAGAGGCAGGAGATCTGTGAGTTCGAGGCCAGCCTGGGCTACAGAGCGAGATCCAGGACAGACAGGGCTACACAGGAAGACCCTGTCACAACCTACCCCCCAAAAGGAGCTATTCACCACACATTTGCTGATGGAATAAATGTCATGGAAACCTCTAGAACTCCATGAGAGCCAATACGTAGTTTCAAACTTTCTGGTTGCCTTATAAAAGAGAGAGAAAAAGCAGGAGGGATGGAATGTACAGGAACATCCGGATGTTCTGATTTACAGTGTGATTCTGCCCAATAAACCACTAAACCTGGATACCCACACCTGCAGCTCTAACGCCTGGGAGACCGAGGCAGGACAACTGCTGAGTTTGACACTCGCCTGAGCAACCGAGGGAATAACGAGTGTGCACACAGCAAGTCCTACTGCAACATAAATGAAAAGTAAAAGATAAAAGCTGAAGCGATGGCGCCCCGCTTCAGAGCACTTACTGATCTTGCATAGGGCTGGGGTTCGGTTCCCTGCACTCAAATGGCAGCTCACAACTGCTGTGACTCAAGTTCCAGGGCACAAGACCCCCCTTTGACTTCCTGGGGCTCTTGTAGGCAGGTGGTGCTCGAGCGCATGCACAAACACACACACACACACACACACACACACACACTCCACCATATACATATGCATATCTCCTATGTCGAAAGGCATGTCATCCACAGAACCCAAAGAACATCACCACAGCCACATGGCGCCCTACAGTGTCGTCCTGGTATCAGTCTGACATAAGATCTGACTGGGGGCATCTGCTTATTCCATGTCACTGGTCCGGGACAGATGAGGTTCACATCATGTTTGTGTCACTTTCACACCATCCTAACATTGAAAAATTAATTCTACCTTGGGGCTGTGCTCATCTTTTTTTCCATCTAATACTGGGGATGAAGCCAGGCCCTTGGATATCCTAAATTAATGTTCTTCAGCTGAGCCACGCCCCCAAGGCCTCACTGGGGGATTCTGGGCGGGGCTCCACCCTGACCACGCCCCTGCCCCTCACTGGGGATTCTAGGCGGGGCTCCACCCTGACCACGCCCCTGCCCCTCACTGGGGATTCTGGGCGGGGCTCCACCCTGACCACGCCCCTGCCCCTCACTGGGGATTCTAGGCCTTACCATGCCCCAGTTTCTTGTTGTTTTTAATGCGGAATGTCCTTTATTGAAGGAGGGAGGAGGTCTTGAATACAGGCTTAAAGCACAATGGGAGAACCCTGGAGGGCAGAAGTTCGCTACAGATACAATCTTGCATCTAAGCTGTTATGCAGGATACATAGACAAGGCTGTTGTAGCCCAGGCTGGCCTCCAACTCAGAGATCCACCTGCCTCTGCCTCCCTAATGCTGGGATTAAACCGTGTACCCTCACCCTGGCTCCTTTTGCTCTTTTTGAAATGAAGTTTTACTGAGTTGCCCAGGCTGTCCTTGGTCTTAAATGAAATTGTTGTGCATCAAGGTGGAGAAATGAGAGACGTCTAGGGGCCTGGGGCGAAGTCTCAGGCCTTATCACCGCGATATAACCAGGAGGTTGCTCAATGAGTCCTAGTAAGGTGCCTGGGACAGGACACGGGAAGTCCTCAGAGCGGTGTCTCTCAGCTTCTCTGCTCCTGCCCTTGTCAATAGTTAAGTCTACAGTCTCTTCTACATCCTGCTGTCCCCAACTATCACCTCTCTGAGCTCCCTCACTTCCAAAACTACTCATGGGTGCCTCCATGCTGAAGGAAGCGTGGACTAGAGAGGAGAGTCCGTACCGTCCCCGGGTTGCATGGGGGTGCATGGGAGGCTTCAGCCTTCAGGATGCCTAGGAACAGGGCTACCAGGAGCCTCTAAGATTTTATGATCTCCAGGAAAGACTGGAGAAGGTGTGGAAGGAACCTGAGACTGGGCATGCCACTGTCCAGTGCCCCCGTCCTAAATCAGAAACCAAAAAACCACAAGGATCCAGGTGGGCTCTGGAATATGTAGAAAGGGCCTTTGCCACGCCTCACACTACACCAACCCTTTGCTTTGAATGTAGGCCTAGGGAAGGAAGGAGGGAGGAGGAGCGGAGAAAGGTATTGGAAAGGAAAAGGTATTGGCGCCCGCCTTTAATCCCAGTATTCAGGAGGCAGAGGCAAGCAGATCTCTGTGAGTTCCAGGACAGCATGGGTGAATAGTGAGACCCTGTCTCAAAAAAATTAAAAAAAGAGGAAACTGCCACCGAAGTTAACTTCCTGTGATCTGTTTTTCAATCTCCCCTGTCCACCCTTTTTTTTGGGGGGGAGGTGTGTGGTAAGGGCCATCGATGGTATTGGGGATGGTCAGGGCTTTACAGACACAAGGCAAACGCTTCATCCCCAGCAAGAGAGCCCCAGACCTTCCACGAATTCGTACTCGGGAACGTGACCGTTTCCAAGAACCGAGTCAGGCGGGAGGTGGGGGGGTCCGATGCGGCAGCCGAAGGCCAGCCTGGGCTACCCGAGACCTCAAACACTGGAAGCGGGGCCCCCGGCGCTCACTTTCCCGTCCGGACGGGCAGGGTCCTGGCGGCCCGCGGATGCTCCTTTTGACAGGCGGGTCCCACCTCCCGCCTTGGCCCCGGCGTCGGGGGGCTGACCCCGGACACTGTCATCCCGGGGCATGGGGTCCCGCCGCCCGCCCACGCGCTCCGAGGACCCACCTGGCCGCTGCGCACCGCCGCGGTCTGGAGCCGCCGCCGCCTCGCCTCGCCCCGAGCCGCGCCCGCACAGGGACACGCCGCACGCCGGCCGCGCCCGCGGCCCGGATCCACTTCCCTTAAAGGGACAGGGCCCGGATGGAGGCGTGGCTCCCAGGTCCCGTATGAAAGGCGGGCACTCAGGGCCCCCGGAGACTAGGACAGGCGCTGCTCATTGGCTGGAGCCCGGCGGTGGAGGGGCGGGGCCGAGCCCGGCGGTGGAGGGGCGGGGCCGAGCCCGGCGGTGGAGGGGCGGGGCCGAGCCCGTCCTCTCCGGCTCAGGAACTGGCGCCCGTCCTCGGCGCATGCGTGAGGTGCTGCCGGTGAGGCGGAGCCAAAACGGGCGTGGACCCTGGAGGCAGACTGGCATTACCAATTGCCAATTGTAACAGGGGCGGGGACAGAACTAGGGAGGAGCCACGGACCCAGGGGCGGAGCTAGCCCTGGGACTTGAGTCTAATTGGAACAGGCCAGGCAGGAGGCGGAGCCACGCGTAGGGCGGGACCAGGCCTGTGGGCGGGACCAGGCCTGGGACCGATGTCTGATAGGGACGGGGGCCAGGCGGGGGCGGAGCCATCCACCGGACTCACCCAGGATCGTGGGCGGAGCCATGTCTGGGGTGGGGCGGGGCCAGGGCCGGAGGCCGGGCCGGGCCGCGGGCGGGGATGGCGCGGCCCGGGTCCAGGGCGCGCGCCGTTGGCTGGTGCGGCGTGACGGGGCGTGGCGCGGGCGGCGCCGTTGGTGGGTGCGCGGCTGGAGGGCGCGGCGCTGGCGGCGCCGATGGATGGGCACTGCGGGCCGGGCCAGGCCATGGCGTTGCTGCTGTGCCTGGGCATGACAGCGGCGCTGGCCCGGGGCTGCCTGCACTGTGACCCCAAATTCTCGGAGAAGTTCTCCTTCTACCGCCACCACGTGAACCTTAAGTCCTGGTGGGTGGGCGACATCCCCGTGTCGGGAGTGCTGCTCACCGAGTGGAGCCAGAACACGATGAAGGAGCTACACCTGGCCATCCCCGCCGAGATCAGTGAGCGGCGGAGCCCGTCCCAGGGTCCGGAGACCAGCAGCCGGGACCCCGGGCTGGGCAGCTCATCTGCTTCCTCTCCCCCCCCCCCCCCCCGCCCTCAGCCCGGGAGAAGCTGGAGCAAGTGGCAGGAGCCGTGTACCAGAGGATGGACCAGCTGTACCAGGGGAAGATGTACTTCCCAGGTAAAGCAGGGAAACTGAGGCAGGGCCGGTGGGGGCCACCGGGCGCCCGAGCGTGACCACTCTGCTGTGACTCCCACATCAGGGTATTTCCCCAATGAGCTGCGGGCCATCTTCCGGGAGCAAGTGCGCCTCATCCAGAACGCCATCATAGAGAGTGAGCAGCGGGCTCCAGAGGGGCACAGCGCGCTTAGGCGCAGGCACTGAGGGGCTGGGGGCTGGAAACGGGGTTCAGGGGGCGCCTCTGCAGGAGGCCCTTTTGCATGAGTGGTCACCAGCACCCATCACCCCGCCACATCTATCACACCAGTGTCCCGGTGACACCGGGAGCAGTGAACCGTCCTTCCCCTCGGTTAGCTCTGTCTGGCACTGGGGGCCTCCCAGAGGCCCCCTTCCCATTTTCGTGAAACACATGTGGCGCATGCCTGTGATCGTAGCACTCCGGAATGAGGGAATGAGGCAAGAGGATTGATTGCCACAAGTTCCAAGTCAGCTTGGCCTGCCTTCTCCATGCCGGGCTAGCCTGGGCTACAGAAACAGAAGTGGGGCTGAGGGACAGGTCTTGAGCTCTGGGCCTTGTCAGAAGACACTGTCCTGTTGTGTCCCCCTCCTCCCCCCAGGCCGCATCGACTGTCAGCGTCACTGTGGTAAGTGACCCATGGTCCAGGCTGAGGGCCGCAGTGGCGGGGCCCAGGCTGGGGGGCCCGGGGAAGTCTGGCTGCCTCTGGTGTGTTGCAGGCATCTTCCAGTATGAGACCATCTCCTGCAGTAACTGCACAGACTCGCACGTCATCTGCTTTGGCTATTACTGCAAGTATGGCTCAGCCACCTACCCCACTGCCCCTGGGGTCCTGGGATCGTCACCCGGGCAGCAAGGGGTTCTGGGCCTCGGCGATAGCCCACCGGCAAGCAAGCCCTGTGTCCCCCCAGGTCATCGGCACAGTGGCAGTCAGCTGTCCAGGGTCTTCTGAGTTACATGTGAGCCGGGGTTTATTGGGCACCAGGACTCAGAGAGGGGACACAAAGGGGACACTTGGTCCCCTGACTCCAAACAAATTGTCGTTGTAGACATGCCTGGCACCAGTAAGTTCCTGCTCGAATCCATCTCCAGTTTTATCCGAGACAGTGTGTGAGCACGCGCGTGCGCGCACACCTTACGGTGAGGTCTCGAAGCTTACAGAGGCCCAGGAGGACCTCGCTCCTGCCCCGTCAAGGGTCTCCAGCTCAGATGGAGGAAGGGGGCAGACCATTCTGGCTGAAGGGTCTTCTTGAAGCCCAGGCAGGGCTGCCCTGAGTTGGTGGCAGACCTAGAGGGTCTGACTGGGGCCCCATTCTATTTCAGTCAGGATGTAGGCAGGAGGTAAGACGGGCCTTCCATGGGGGGTGGGGGAGTTGAGGGATGGGGGGGAGGTCTTGGGGAGGGCATGCGGGGCAGGGCTGTGCCCGCGGGCACGCTGGACGGCTGTAATCCCATCCCCCTGTGTGGCCACCGCATGAACCGCGCTGTCCTCCTCCGCGGCCTTGCCTGGATGTGCAGAACCATCCCCGCCTTGTGAGTGACCTGGGGAATGACACTGTCGGGTGGCCTGGGGGGAGCACAGCACCCCAACGTCCTGCCAGACCCTCTTAAGGCCTGTCCCTGTGGGCTTGGGGAGGGTGGATGACCCCCTAGCCCTCTTTAGGACTTAAGAACAGGCAGGGGCTGGGTGCATACATAAAATCCCAGCCTTCCAGGAGGCCTCTGAGGCAGGAAGAGCTCAATTAGCGGGCCAGCCTGGGCTATAGTAATAGGTCACGGAAGGCAGCCTGGGAAGGGAGGTGGGAGCATTGGGGGGGGGGTCAGACAGCGGGCTCAAGGCACCCCCTCCTCTCCCCCCAAGCCTTTCACCGACCATAAAGTGTCTGGAACCGCCGCACCTGGCTAACCTGACCTTGGAAAACGCTTCTCAGTGTCTGACCCAGCACTGACCGTGGCTGCTGCCCCCAGCCTGGGCGGGGGCCAAGGACTCAACTGCACTGTCGTGGCCTGTTCCTCTGGGAGAGGCCAGCCGCTGCCTGCCTGGGGTCACCCCTGCGGAGCCCAGGCTGGGCCGGGGCAGGGGAGGGCTGGGAGATGGGCTTGTGTATAGATAGCAGGGCCCCCAGGCAGGGCCCCCAGAGATAATTTGATTAAAGTGCTCTCACATTTCTCAGGAAGAACAGTTCTTTTCTGCCGGGAGAGCCGGCTGGGTATTTGCCGTAGCTGGAGGCACGGGCTTTTACTGAACACGCGTGGGTGTGGAGGAGCCGTGTGGGTGTGGAGGAGCCGCGTCTCCTACCCACGGAGGGAGGGACAAACAGCCGGGCTGTACTTGATCCCGGTACTCCTGAGTGCCTGTGGGCAGGTTTGTTCTTGTTGAGGCGGGAGCTCTGGGGCGTGCCAGGTAGCGGAAGTCCTTGAACTCTTTCCGCCTCGTCTCCTTACTGCTGGGATAACAGCTGTGCCGCCTGGCTTTGGTGTTAACAATGGAGCCCAGTCCTGCCCCTCCCCACCTTTGAGGTAAAGGTCTCGCTCTATAGCCCAGACTGGCCTTGACCTCCTACCTCTGCCTCAGGGTGGACGCTGCAGTGGGGTGAAAGCTGGGCCCGGCTAGTGTGTCTGGGGTTTCCTGGTCAGAAGAGACAGGTGGGCCACACCACACAGAGCACCTGGCAGCCGGGGACCAGAGCCGGGCTGGCTGGCTGGGTTGGCAGGTGGCCGATGCAGGAGACCCAGGGACTTCTGCCCCCGCCCGGTCTCCCTGGCCCCGCTGACGGGTGCATGCCTCCGTGGATGTCCCCGGGTTCCTGCTCATAAGCGCAGCTGCAGGGGAGGAAGCGTGGATGCGTTCTGACAAGGAGCACCAAGTGTAGCATCTAACGACTTTCCTCCAGAGGGACTGGGATGTAGGGCAGCGCCAGCTGGAGGTCTGGGGGTCGTGTCGGGAGCTCAAGCTGCAGTCAGCGGCCAGTCACAAAGCACAAGCAAGGCTCGCTCTGTGCGCCGACGGCTGACAGGGTGACTTCTCTGGGTCCTGGCCAGGGCCGAGCACTGGGACAGGGTACTGCACTGCACTTCAGAGGCGTGGCCTCGGGGCACTGGCTGGGGCCTGGGGCCCAGCAGCATTTTGGAAGTTGCAGTTGACAGGGCTCAGTGTCTGCTGACTGACAAGTGACTCTTTCCCTTGTCCCCACACGGTGGCGGTGAGCAGCCGACATGGATCCCGTTTCCCCTCACAGCCTCAGGAGCAGTTAGTAAGAAAGGGTCCTAGGCCTGGCATGCCTTGTCATGCAGGAAATCATCGCCAGCGTGGACCACATCAAGTTCAACTTGGAGATCGCCGTGGAGCAGACCTCGGGGCGCAGCCACTGCCCTTCCCTGGCATGGATAAGTCGGGGGCTGCCGTCTGTGAATTCTTCTTGAAAGCTGCCTGCGGCAAAGGGGACACGTGTCCATTCCGCCACATTAGTGGTGAGAAGACGGTTGTGTGCCCACACTGGCTGGGAGGTCTGTGCAAGAAAGGGGGCCAGTGTGAGCTCTTGCATGAGACGACAAGACCAAGATGCGTGAGTTCGGGGCATGCGGCAACAAGGAGTGCCCCTTCCTGCACGGCGACCCTGAGTCCAAGATCAAGGACCGCCCTTGGTGTGACTGAGGCTTCTGTAAGCGTGGTCCCCTGTGCAGGCACCGGCATACTCAGAGAGTCGTGTGTGTGAATTTCCTCGTGGGGTTCTGCCCCGAAGGACGCTCGTGTAAATTCCTGCACCCTCGATTTGGACTGCCCACGGGAACTACTGGGCAGCCCCACTACCACAGCAGACACAGCCTCCAATGCAGTCAACCCGGCCCTGGAGCAGGTCGCTGGCCGCAAGTGTGGTGGAACAGGCCACCAGGCCAGCAGAGGCACCAGAGGGCGTCCGGCCCCTCTCAGTGACAGTGACAGCAGCTGGAGTCTGGAGAGCCCCAGAGCCCTGCCGGTGGGAACAAGCACTTGGCTGCTGGGTGGCGTGCTGGCAGGACTCATTCCAGGGGGCCACATCTGTCCTGTCATTTTGCTGTAATCTTTAAGAAGGGACGTGTGCTTCAGTTGGGTCCCCTGGGCCAGTTTGTTTGGACGTCAGTGCCTCGTTTTTTTTGACTCCCTGCACACTGCCCTTGGGGACAGAAGCTGGGAAGGGCTGTGCTTCCTGGTCTCGCGTGGAAGGTGGCCAGGGGTCCCCCACAGGGCCTCATTAGACACCAGCACCTGGAGAGGGAGGATGGGTGGATCCTGTGGAGCTGCGGCCAGGTCAGCCTGCTCCCTCCACGTCCAGCTGAAGCCTCAAGCTGTGCCAGTGTGACTTGAACAGGGAGCCCTTCCTGACAGACAGACAGACAGACAGACCTGGGGCATCCACTGCCTGGCCCGGCCCTGGCGCACTGAGGTGTCAGGCTCCCAGGCTGAGCAGCTTTTCTGGGCTTGCTTTCTTGGGGAGCCCCTACCTGACCGTGCTTCGGGTTCACCTTCAGCCAGTGCTGCAGACCACCTTAACTAGCTGACCCACCTGACCTGCGCCTACCTCCTGCCAAGCAAGCTCTGCTGTCACTCAGACCCTGTGGCGTGCAGAGGCCACCCATCCTTGAGCCTAGACAATGTGAACCCATCACCTGCAACCTGCTGGGCGAGTGGGCCGAAGTTCAGTTACAAGGATACTTTTTATGAAGTTGATTAGAAAGCTTGTTTATTTTTTATTTTTTTAAAGGGGTCCTAGGACAGCCAGGGCTACATGGAGAAACCCCGTCGTCTCAAAACCAAAACAAAACAAAAAGGCTTGGTAGCGGTGGTGCACGCTTTAATCCCAGCACTCGGGAGGCAGAGGCAGGCAGATCTCTGTGAGTTCAAGGCCAGCCTGGTCTACAGAGTGAGTTCCAGGAAAGGCGCAAAGCTACACAGAGAAACCCTGTCTTTTGAAAGATGAAGGAAAAAAAAAGGGGGGGGGCTTGGGGGTTGAAGAAGCGGCTCAGCAGTTGGGGCTCTTGCAGCGCCCAGGTTTTCAGTGTGAGGGCTCGGCTCACCCCACCACCGGGAGCTGCAGGTCCAGGGAACCTAGCGCCCTCTCCTGGCACAAGATGTACACATGGTAGACAGAGACGTGATGGTAACCTTCATGTTTTTGTTTTGAGACAGGGTTTTCTGTGTAGCCCTGGTTGTCTCCTGCCTCTGCCTCCGGAGTGCTGATATTAAGGGTGTGCACCACCACTACATGATATAATTTTACAATCTCTTTTTTTTTTGTTTTTTTTTTGTTTTTTTGTTTTTTTGAGACAGAGTTTCTCTGTGTAGCTTTGCGCCTTTCCTGGAGCTCACTTGGTAGCCCAGGCTGGCCTCTAACTCACAGAGATCTACCTGGCTCTGCCTCCCGAGTGCTGGGATTAAAGGTGTGCGCCACCACCGCCCGGCTAACAGTCTTTTTTAAAAGGAGGAATGGCCAGACAGTTCAGTGATAGACAGCGTTTGCTGCCCATGCCCAAGGACCAGATTTGAAGGCCAGCACTGAGAGTGGAAAGCGATGGCGCAGGGCGGCCTGGCCTGTGGCGCTGCACTCATGCTCACACGGAAGTACTTAATGAGGGTGACAGCACCCACAGGAGGCGGCTGGGGGAACTCGCTGTCCCACCTGGGCCCTAGGAGCCTGAACGGCACACTGGCGACTGCTCTGCAGTACTGAGGACACAACAGGCAAACATGTTTTGCGACTCTTTATTGGGTCATCATGACACCGATCGTCAGCAGCGTGATATCTCTCTTCACATGGGAATGTCGACAGCAAATCAATCATGGAACATCATAGAGCTGGAGGTCACGTGGGGTCGGTAACGGTTCTCGGCATGCTCAGTGACAGCAGTCCTAGGACGGCCACCATCACCTCAGGAGGGCTCGGCTTGTGGCAGGACCCAGCTGAAGGGAGAGGCCAGGCTGGGCTCCGCTCCCCTTGCCGGGCACGGCTGGTGAGCACCGAGTGCTCGCAGGATGCACGGTCTCCACTGCAGGGCCTCAGCCTCCCCAGCTGTGGCCCAGCGCAGGGACAACCCCATGTGTAGTGACTGATTGAGGGCATGGACTGCGCCCCTCCACGGACCCCCAGACAGACCCCCGAATTCTGTTGAAGAGCAGAAATCAGAGGGCGGTCCCTGCTGCCAGCAGCCAAGCTGACCCACAAGCACACTCCAGCCACCTGGCCGCGCGGACGGGGAGAAGGGTGCTAAGAGCCGGCCGGGCACCCCTCCAGACACCTCCAGTCAGTCCCTCCAGAGGCGGCATGGGGGCACACAAGTGGGGCCACATCAGCCCCGCTGTTTGCTGGAAACCTGGGGGGAGCCCTGCCGGCTTGGGTTGGAATGGCCTTCCTTGCCAAGGGGGCGCAAGGGCAGAACAAAGAGGGTAACAGAGAGTTGATGCCCCACAGGGCCTCGGGTCACACAGTGGAGGCGGGCGTTACATTAATGCCGGGTGGGCACAGGACACAGGACAAGGAGGAGGAGGAGGCGAGGCCTGTGGCGGCCGTCTGCTCTGCCGGGCTCCTTCAGCACTGGGCCAGCGTGGTCTTCATCTCCTCCAGCAGGCTGCTGAGCAGCATGGCGTCACTGCACTTGCCATCCACCGACACGGAGCTCTCACCCTGGAGGCCACAGCACACTGCCCAGGCCTGTGGGGAGGGCCGCCCTCCTCCCTCACCCGGGGCCCAGGCCTCACTGGAGTTTTGAACCCAAATGCCCCAACTGGCCTGGATCTCTGATTCTGCTTCGGCCTCTGGAGTGCTCGGCAGGCAGGCAGCTGCGCACCCCACCCCGCCACGGGCCTGAGACAGGCTGAGCCCGCCCTGCCCTCCTCAGGCCCGGCTCACCCAGGGGGACCTGGTCTAACGGGGGTGGGGGTGGGGGAGCCCCGACAGGCAGGCTCAGCCTCTCCCTGAGGAGCAGCCGACGCGCTCTGAGCTCACCTTCTTCACCAGCAGGCAGACATGGTGGCCCTGGATGGAGCGGCTGTACATGGAGGCACAAGAGTCCACACGCTCCACAACTGGAACAGATGGGGAGTCAGGCCACACTTCCCGGGCTGCCAAGGGCTGGGGCCCATGGGAGACGGCACTTGGGGGCTGAGGGGAAGGCCCTGGGTGGGAAGGGACTGACTGGGGTCAGGGTGGCTCCTGTGACACTTGATGGAACCGCTGTCACTGTGACATTGCTCACCGGAAAAATGGTGGTGGAAACAGATCTTTGCCAGGAGGTTCTGGAAAGACATACTAATGCCATCGACTTTGATGGAGTTCATGCTTAGGTCTCCTGACTCCAGCAACTTGGCAAAGGCATCGCTGTGGAGGAGAGAACGGGGTGATGGCGGGCCTGGGTGTCAGGCCTGTACCCCAGCCCTGCCCCGGAATGCTGAGGCCAGAGGACTGCTCCGGGATCCAAGGCAGCCTGGGGTGTGCAGGGGACCAGGATCCGGCACCCAGGGCGGTCCCGGGGACAGAGCAGGGAAGATGTGGCCTCGGGAGAAAGCAGCAGACTGTCTCTGGAGGTCACCTCACCCCCCACCTCCCCCCGGGAGGCTCTGGGGGGGTGGAGGCACACACACCTGTAGCAGGGCGTGGTGATCAGGTAGGAACTACAGCTGAAGTGCAGCCGGAAGTCCAACTTCTCGTGGGTGGCCCCTTCGTCGTCCTGTGAGAAGGGAAGCTGCAGCTGTGGGGTGCCTGACACCCCGGGGCAGGGCAAAGGGGCTGGAGCCCGGGGGAGAGTGGGCTCAGCACTGGCCATGGCCGCTGCCCAGTGCCTACCTTGGCGATGAAGGACAGCGTGCCCTTGAGCTTCTGAGCCATGACGATGCTCTGAATGGTGAACACAAACTGCGCCTCATTGGAGACACCTGGGGGGGGACCCGGCACTCAGCAGGGCCGGGGTCTAAGCCAGCACTGACTCTAGGGTGTCACGGCTGGTGGGATGCTGGAGAGTCACAGAAACGGTGGGTTCCCTCTGCTGGCCCTAGACCCCAGCCTTGTCCCGGGCCTCAGCTGTCCCCGGAAGCTCTAGCTAAGTTCCTTGTGCAGGAGCCCAGGTAACAAGGGGAAGGAGCAGGCTGCCTTGTGAACGCTAGGGCCACGGGCGAGCTCACCAGGGGGCAGCTGGAAAGGCACGGGCACACCGTCATGCACCGACGAGCCCTCCGGCCGGGCCATCTTGGTGTTGAGCGAGTCCAGCACGTTGAGCTCCATGTTCTTCAGGAAGCTGCTGCTCTGGTTCTCCAGGATGACCGACACTGTCACTTGGCTGTCCTTCTGGAGGCTGGCTTGGATGTCGTAAGTCTGCATGAGTAAGGGCAGAGTCAAGAACCAGGGACCAGCTGAGGGGAGTGAGTGAGCTCCTGGCCAATATCAAGGACAGTGGCTGCTCTGTGAGGGCTGCCTGGGGCCCTCAGGACCTCGGCCTCCACACACTCCACACACTCTCCACACACTCCACACACTCTCCACACACACTCCACACTCTCTTCAAGAAGCTACACCAGCCCTTCTCTATTTGATTCTTTGAGACAAAGTCTTGCAATATGGTCCTGGTTGGTGTTGAACTTGGAATCCTCCCGCCTCTCGCCCCAATGTGCATGCTGCCATGGCCGCTTGGTCCCGTTAGCAACGCTGTCCTCACGTGGCCTGGCCACACTGGGCTCTGCAGCTGTGGCCGGGCTGCTGGCCACAGGCGCCAGCCCTGCAAGGCTTCTAGTGGCGGTGGTTTGCCCCCAGCAATGGCCATCCCCCTGCGGCAGCCCAGTGTCACTTACCACTTTAATGTACGAGTTCTCAGCCAGAAGGCAGTAGCTGGACATGGGCTGGGGAAGGAGAGACAGCGTCAGCTGTGGGTGACAGGGCCCTGGCCATCACAGGTATCTCATGGGACAGGGACAGGCTCACAAGGAGCAAGAGCCACCACCATGCGGTGTCAGCTCCCACCACAGAGCACAGTTTCCAGAGGTTCTGGTTCTCTCTGGACGGAAGCCATGTTTCCAGGCTGAGCTGGCAGGGTGGTGCGCATGCTCACCGGGATGGGCTCCTCCTCCTCCTCTGCCGCCGCCGCACCATTCTCCAGCGGGGCCACCTGCTTCCTCTTGGCTTTCTTTTTGTCTCGTGGCCTCTCCTCCTTCTCCTTCCTGTGCTTCTTCTTCTTGTGCCGGGAAGATTTCTGAAGCAGAGTCTGGGCTCAGGCCCTTGTTCCAGCAAGAGGCCCGGTCACCACTGTCCCTCACGTCACTCGGTGGGGGCCGCAGGAAGGGAGCAGGCGGGACAGCAAAGCTAGGACCCTGGGGCTGACAGGGCAGGGCAGGAGCCGCTCGGAGGGCAGGGGGTTAAGGTGGACAGATCAGTGAGACTGTCACCGCATGGGACCACAGCTCTCCCGGCCACATCACCGAGGAGGAGGAGGAGGAGGAGGAGGAGGAGGAGGAGGAGGAGGAGGAGGAGGAGGAGCGCTCACAGAGGCATGCCTATGTTCACATCCACCTGGGCAAACAACCCAGTGTCTATGGCTGGATGACAGACTGAAGACCAGTCACACACTGGAGCATCACAGAGCCACCCACAGGAGCAAGGCTCCCACACAACGCAGCATGGAGTGACTTCAAGAACATGGAGTGGCCAAGAGGTGGTGGCGCACACCTTTAATCCCAGCACTCGGGAGGCAGAGGCAGGAGGATCTCGGAGTTGGAGGCCAGCCTGGGCTACAGAGTGAGTTCCAGGACAGCCAGGACTACACAGAGAAACCCTGTGCTGAACAACCACACATGGGGCTGGAAAGATGGCTCAGTGGTTAAGAGCACTGACTGCTCTTCCAAAGGACCTGAGTTCAATTCCCAGCACCCGCATGGCAATGGCAGCTCACAACTGTCTATAACTCAAGATCTGACACCCTCAATCATACATGTAGCAAAACACCAATGCAAATAAAATAAAAAGAAAAACCACACACACACACACACCCAAAACCAAACCACAGGGCTTGGGGCTGGGTTGATGGCGTGGTGGTGAACAGTGCTTGCTGCTCAATCCTGAAGAAGCTCAGTTCAGATCCCAGGACCCATGGAGTAACATTCACAAACACAACTAAAATCAGCTTTTTTATGGGGGGGTGAGACGGGGTTTCTTAGACATTAGCCACCACACCAGGCAGACTTAAATAATCTTTTTGTTGGTTTTTCTTTTCTTTCTTTTTTTTGTTTTTGTTTTTTTTGAGACAGGGTTTCTCTGTGTAGCTTTGGAGCCTTTCCTGAATCTCTCTCTGTAGCCCAGGCTGGCCTCGAACTCACGGAGATCCGCCTGCCTCTGCCTTCCGAGTGCTGGGATTAAAGATGTGCGCCACTGCCACCCAGTGTTAAAATAATCTTTGGGGAAAAAAAAGGCGGCGGGGGTGTGTGTGTCTCAATGAGAGAGCCAGACAACAGAGGCCACCTAGTGTGGGACTCCATGACAGCCAATACGCAGAGCAGGCGAGTCCAGAGACAGAAAGGGGATTCAAGGGCGACAGGGGTCAGGAAGCGGTGTGGCAGACTGCTCATGAGGCTTCCTACTGGGGTGATGGAAGGTTCTGGAAGGAGATGGTGGGGAAGCATGAGAGCTGCAGGCACTTCAGGGAAGTGGTTGGTGCTGTGTGCCTCACCCTTTCCCGATCGTCGTCCACATCCTCGTCCTCTGGCTCCTCTCTCTTGAGCTCCTCACCCTCGTCCTTAGCTGGGGTGACAGTGCTCACAGCAAGCTCTTCCTGCAAAGCCGGGAAGGTCGGGGTGAGGTGGGGGATGGGGTGGGGGATGGGGTGGGGGATGGGGTGGAGGATGGGGTGGAGGATGGGGTGGGGGATGGAGTGGGGGATGGGGTGGAGGATGGGGTGGAGGATGGGGTGGGGGATGGAGTGGGGGATGGAATGGAGGATGGGGTGGAGGATGGGTGGGGGATGGGGTGGAGGATGGGGTGGAGGATGGGGTGGGGGATGGGGTGGAGGATGGGGTGGAGGATGGGGTGGAGGATGGGGTGGAGGATGGGGTGCTCTTCCCCCACTGCTCGGAGGGCTCCAGCTTGAGAAGCAATAGGGAACTCCGAGTCCCCCTAACCAGTGCTGCCCCCACCTGCGGGCGGGGGACACCCTCCAAAGGACACCTGTGGACAAAGGTCCTGCTGGCCACCACCCCTCTGCCTCCCTGAGCCTTGCTAAGCAGGGTCCACAGGACAGCCGACACAGGCTGACCAGGCCATCCCGGTGGGCTGGACCGCAGGGAGAAGCCTGGCACTGGCTGGCTGCTGTGGAAAGCAGGCGGCACCTTGAGGACACGCGGGGCAGGTACTCACTGTGGATGGGGCAGGAGCAGGGACAGCGGCAGGCGGCGGTGGCGGGGTGGTGGACAGCCAGAAGTCTAAGTCCTCACCCTGAAGCCACAAGAGGAACACTTTTGACAGAGGCAGGGAGGGCAAGGGCAAGGGCTGGGCTCCAGCTGGTGGCCACTCCTGCCGCCCTGCCCCAGCCCAGCCTGGCTGCTGTTAGCACAAGTCCTGGCTGCTGACCGGACCCCACAGGGGCTCGGCCAAGATGGCAGCAACAGCCACCAGTCAGTCGGGAAGCCAGCGGGGCTAAGTGGTGACTGGAGCGGGGTTAGAGCCAAGCAGCAGGTTCTCACACTGGCTCAGGCTGGCCTAGCAGTCATGGCGATCCTTTCCCCCAGTCTCCGGAGTGCTGGGACCCATCCTGCATGTGAGCTGGCTGCTGGTGCAACCTGGGCAAGAGACCGACAGGCAGTCTCCAACACGCCACCCCACCAGGCCATACCTCAGAGGCTGGCTGCATTGATGGGTGGGACCCTGGGCTTGATCCCAGCCTTCACAAATAAAATCTATTTTTAGCCAGGCCTGTTATGAAGCTGAGGCAGGAGGATTGCAAATTCAAGGTCAGCCTGGACAACTCAGTGAGATCTAGTTCAAAATGCAATGTAAAAAGTATCCTGTTTGAGTCGAGTATTGTGGCGCACGCCTTTAATCTCAGCACTTGGGCGAAAGAGGCAGATGGATCTCTGTGGGTTCAAGTCTAGCCTGGTCTACAGAGTGAGTTCCAGGATGACCAGAGCTACAATGTGAGACTCTGTCTCAAAAAAACCAAAAACCAAAAACCAAACCAAACCGAAGCAGCCTGGGGATGGGCAGAGTGAGCACCACCTCCCCAGCATGTGCCCAGGCCTGGTCCCAGCACTCAGTTGGTTTGCAGAAGGCTAGCCCAGAACAGCGGCTCCCTGGGCATGGCCCTCGCTGGGCTTGCACGGTCCCACCCTCTGCGGCCCTGGCTCTGCACCGGCCGGAGCCTGGGGCCCTCACACACCTTCTTGTCCTTCTTCTTCTTCTCCCTCTCTCTCTCCTTGGGCTTCTTCTCCTTCTTTCTGGGCTTCTTGCTCTTCTTCTCCACCCCGGGGACGCCCTCCTTCTCAGGGGACTTCACAGTCTCAGCATTCCTGTGTTTCTGGACAGGCAGCTTCTCGCTGTCAGCCAAGGGCCTTGGGGAGGAGGAGGGGGGTCACCAGGTGAGCTGTGACCCCCCCCCCCGGGGCTGCTGGCCCCACAGATCCTGAGGCTCCAGCAAGTCCCCAGACAGCTACAGTTCCGGGAGCACTGACCCCATTCCCTCCCACATTCCGGATGTGAACAGTGCGGCCCATGCCCACGTGGGATGTGGGTGTCTGTCCAGGTGCACACGTGTCCAGTCACGGGGAGGGCAGAGGGCAGTGCCCCTCCTTTTCCTGTTACTCTCCGCTGGACCTTTGGGCAGGGTCTGTCTCTTACTGACCCGGAGCCCCCTCACTCAACCAGGCTGGCTGCCAGCGGGCTCCTGGGTTCTGGGGGCCAGGGCAGGCTCTTAACGAGCGCTGGAGAGGAGCTCGGGCCTTCCGGCTCACAGCGCAGGCGCCGTGCCGGGCACACCGCAGAGCCCCCGCCATGGCCAGGGATTGTCTCAGCGCCCCGGGAATGGGGATCTCACCACTGAAGAGCAACCCCACCCAGTCTTCGGTCTGTTCCTCACCCATCACTTACTTGTCCAGGTCAATGTCCAGCGCCCTGTAGGGGTCATTGGGGTCCTTGTCATCCTCATCACTAGGCAGAGCATTCTGAGGGATGGAGAGGTCAGGGCTCAGTCAACTAGCAACCATGCTGTCCTGGGGGAGGCTCACTTCGGCCCCAAATCACAGAACTGCCTGGACAGTCATGCCCACACCACCCATGTGCCAGCTGCCCAAGGTAAGGGCCATGGCTGCCAGCTCACAGACTGGAGTAAAACCATGTCCATCGTGGAGGGCTGTGTGACAGGGCGGGCAGGGACTGACCTCGGGCATCTCCTCGGTGACGATGTCCACGCGCTGGGCGGGGGCGATGTCCTCGTCGCTCTCTGTGGGCAGGGAGCTGTGGCGACGCTTGCCCTTCTCCTTCTTCTTCCTCTTCTTGTCCTTCTCCAGGCGCTGCCGGTGCCGCCGCTGCTCCTCCAGCTTTACATACTGGTCCGACATGGGCATGCCTGCGGGGACATGTGGATGGCCAGAGCTCACGGACGCCCGCAACTCTGTCACGTCCCACACATGAACCCAAGACAAGGAGACACTCGCCTGGAACTTTCAGAGGCACTGAGAGGTCGATCTGCACCACAGGAATGTGCTCCACGCCTGGTGCATCCTGGTATCGCTGAAAGAGGGACCACAGGGTGTCAATGTGCCTCGGGGACTCAGGAGAGGGGAACCCTGTGTGCCAGAGAATGGTGGCCCCCATTGCAGCATGGGAGCATTACTCATATGCTTCAGGTTCCATAGTCGGTGGGGGCCGGGGACCACAGCCATGGAAAGTGATGTCATAGGCTATTTACACCTAAATCTATCCACGATCGTCACTTTTTTGGACTCGGACTAGAGGCCGGCCTCAACCTCACTCTGTAGCCAAGGGGCGACCTTAGATTTCTGCTTCTCCGGTCTGTCTCCTGACCCCTAGGTGACCACACCTGGTTGTGTGGTCCTGGGGATGGAACCCAAAGCTCACACATGCCGGGCAGGGGCTCTACTCACAGAGCCCTGGGGCTAGGACCAATAATGCCTGCTCTGTCCACCTGAGAAAGCAGTGCACATTTAACCCCAGAGCAGGTGTCCCTTGCACCCTGGGGGGCTGAGAACTCTCCTCCTCAGCTACAGGGTTCACCAGCGACTCTGATACACTGCAGGATCTGGCTGAAACCCCTTAGGGCCCTGAGGAACTGCCAAGAGCTGAGATGCCAGCACTTCTTGTAGGTCCAATGGGCCAGCGGGGCAGAGCATGCACCTCCAGGCAGTCTAGATGGGCTCCACCTAGAACGGCCAGGCTCTCTACCAAGACCTGGACGCAGCCCAGCTCTGCTCAGCTGTAGCTGGGACTACACATGCACAGCTCCCTCCCCAAGGCATGGCCCTAAGTACGTTACCCTCTTGGAGGGTTCAGTATGGCAGCTGGTGGGGGGCTCTCAAGGACCACTTGCCTTCTGTGGGGACGGGGAGCTCTTGATGTAGAAAGGGTTGTTGGCTTGCTCCTGCTTCCGGGCCTCTCGCCGCTGTGGGGACAGGACTCTACGTGAGTATGTGTGTCAGAAAAGTGCCCGTCCATCTCCCAAGACCCAGGTGGGCAGGGAGGAGTCATAGTAGGAAACATGAGGACCCCCTCAAGGGGCAGAGCTCCCGGGTAGGCCGACCGCTGAGCCTATCTATCTCCCAGGAGCAGCACTCAGGAATGGGCAGACAGACCACCTGAGGTTCTGGCCTCCTGGGAGCAGAACTGGCCTGGGTCTGCCCACCCTGGTGTTCCTGCTGAGGGTCCAGGAAAGGGGGCTCATGGGAGGGGCTGGGCCACCAGGAGGGCAAGGTGGAAGCTAAGGGTCCTCTGGCCTGGGTCACAGGCTGGGTCTGGTTGTATGGCAGAGCCTCAGGTGCCCCTAGGCCCGACCATCAGCTACTCTTTGTAAGGAGACCCAAACTGGGTTCTGCCCTGTGCTGGGTGCTCCTGAAACGGCATGCTCACCCGGGCTAACTCTTCCTCGTCCTCCTCAGGCTGCCGGCGCCGTGCGTGCCTGGGCTCCTCTTCATGGAAGATGGCCTTGGGTTTCTCATCCTCAGACTCACTGTCCGAAGGTGGCTCATTGATCCAGGCATCCAGGTCTAGGCTGGGATGTACAGAGGAGGTCACATGGTGGCCTGGTCTCCTCTGTGTTGGCCCACCATATGCCTGTGACATCTCTCAACATCAGCATCACAGGGACCAGGCAAGGCAGGATGCCATAGCCCCAGAGAGAAGACACAGAGATGGGAAGGCAGGAAGCCTGGGAGGAAACAGCAGACCAGGACAGGGGCCATGGAATCTAGGAGGACTATGACCGGCAAGGGTACTCCCAGAAGGACCAGAGAACAGGGGTGCACAGCACCAGAGTGGCCGTCTCTTGTTCCCTTGGATGGTAGCTGGTCCTGGGGCATGGGAGCCGCTAATTCCCTACATCAGGGACACTTGAGTGGCTGCAGCCCCATCAGTCCCCACGTCCCCAATCCTCACCCTTCAGGAACTGGGACCTTCTTCTGGGCCTTGGGGGCCACGGGGTTCAGTTCACCAGCGAACAAGGCGCTCACTTCCTCGGCCACCGGCACACCTTTAGCCTGTAGCTTCTGCACGTGCTTGACCAGCTGCAGGATGCAGGACGCCTAGGGGAGCAGGGGTCACGAGTGGCGTGCCTGAGCATACGGTGCGGGGCCTGTCCTCCCCATTCGCTCTGCCAGAGACCTCATCAAGTCTTACTGTCTCAGACAGGGAGACAAGGCCCACCAGGGTCAGAACAGGAGGGAGCTCAGTAATGTCATCTCCGGGGGGGGCCCCGGGGAGCCCCTCAATCCTGTGCTGGCTCGAATTCTCAAGACACAGCTGTACAATCAATCAGGGTGGGTTCCTCCTTCCCACGGGGCTCAGCCGGGGAAGCTCCTCGACCACAGATGCGCCAGCACCCACACCTGACCTCTTCAAAGGGTCCCCAGAGACCGAGCAGAAGCCTCATGGCACCTGGTTCAGTGGGAACCTACATTACTATGAGGTGCCAGGAGCAGCCTTGGCCACTGGGCCCCATGCCCAGGTATCAGCCCAGGACCTTGGCCAGGCTGTCCCAGGCTGGGCATGAAGACACTGCACATGCCTGAGACACACACCTCCGGGTTCAAGCCCCGTCCCACAACACACCAACAGAGAGGATCCCAAACCAGCTCCCAGAGCAGCAGCAGGGCCTGCCCATCTCCTAGGCCGCTTCTCATCCACACCACAACCCCTGCTCACGGACCCCAGGCCTCAGATGGGCAGAGCTAGGAGAGACCTTAACAATTCACTTTAGAAATGGGAGAAAATCCCTTCCATCTACTGGCTCTGTCCAGGACAAGGACCTAGAAGGAGACCAAGAGCGTCTCTAGACATGGGGGTCCCTGGTAACGCTACCCGCCCTGTGAGTCCAGACCTAGCTATGTGGGCACACACGTTCACACAGCATCCCAGCTGGAGGTGTGTTGGGGGCAGGAACTGCGGGATCTTTAGGAGGCGCCCTGCTGGAGGCTCTGCTGCCTCACATGAGGTGTGAGCAGACAGCCCCCACTCCTGACGGACACCATGCCAGCCCTGGATGTGCTCACAGGGCACGAGCTGTGGCCAACCGTCCTCTCTGACGCTGCCCCTGTCAGGTGCAGTCTCGACCACGAGCAGAGCCCCAGCCTGCAGGCCTTACCCGCTCCTGCACCTCCAGGTCAGCGCTCTGCACAAACTGCGGCAGCCGCTCCACCAGCAGCTGGGTGACCTCCTGCGCAGCCTCGGTGTCGGCGGCCTGCTCCTTCTGCTGCAGGATGGACGCGTACAGCTTTACCACGTTCTGCACATACACAGCCTGGATGTGGCCGGGCAGTGTGGTGACCTTGGGCCGCAGCATGGCCTCCAGGGTTTGCTGGGGCGCCTGCAGGTGCCTGGGGGACAGGGGCTGCATGAGGCTACTGAGCACACTCACAGGCCCACCCCACAAGGAAGCCAGGGCAGGGATGTGGGGTCTCGACTTCTCAGCTAAAGTGCAAACTTGGGGCACTCGCTTTCACTAAGAAGTGGGGAACTAAGTAAGAACCACGAATTCCACAAAAAGGGACACGGTTTGAAGAACCACGGCAAAGATGAGACTATCACCAGCAGGCACAGAGGACCCATGTGACCCACGTGCTGCCGTCACTGTTCTTGGTAAACAGCGTGTGCTGGCATGGACTGTATTGCCTGGCTTCAGCTCTCAGCACCACAAACCAAGCACTCCTCAACGCACTTCTGACATCCATGTGCACTCTGTGGCTGCCCTGTGGGTTCAGAGAGGAGACCCCCACTGGGTCCTCAAAGGAGCACTGATAAGTGGCTGCCATGGGCTGAGCCCTGGGGCACTGGGAGGTGCTAAGTAAATTTTGTGACTCTTCCAGAGAAATGTGCTCTCCAGTAGACTTCCGGGACAAGTTGGATATTTAACAACAAATCGACACCTGCTCTGGGTCACAGCTGTCATGTGTCCTTGAGGCCAGGTATCTGAGGTGGCATGTAGTACTAGTCACCCCGGCCTACCCACCTACATGCTCCTGGAGCCTGGCAAGAGGGCACAGCAGCTGCCGTGTGGAGCTCTCCCAGGGCAATCTCAGGGCTGGTGGGACAAGCCTATCATCGCTGTATGGGGAGGCCTGGCTGAGGGTGGCAGCCTGCCCAGCTAGCAAGACCCTTGAAACAGAACGGATCTTTCGGTGGCCTATGAACTAGAGGGCTCTCCACAGCCAGTGTGACCCACGTGGCCAACCACTCTATGGAGGGAGACAAACAGGGACTTGGGCAGGGCAGCCCAGGAGTGACCATCTTTCAGGCAGAGGGTCTGCCACACATCCCTCCACCAGGCCACACTGGGCCCCCTCTGAGGGCCACACCAACTCACTCCGAGAACTCCCCGCAGATCCAGGCGGCCGCGTAGAGCACCTCACAGATGCCATTGCGCTGGGTGCTGCTGGTCACAAGGTGGGCGCTGTCAAGCAGTGCCGACATCTGAGACACGGCGAACTTGCGGATGGCCTTGACCCGGATGGCCACATCGAGCATCTGTGCGGCGATGAGGTGGCCGTGGCGGGTGCCCTCCAGCCGCGTCAGCTCCACGAGGATGCTGATGTACCACTCGAAGTTGGTGATGTGCTGGTAGTTGGACTGGCTGCAGATGTCAATGATCTTGGTGAGCAGCTCATCGCGATAGGTGGTGCCCTCGGCCTTGTCCACGTGGGTCATTAGCTTCTTCACGATCTCCATCAGGTTCTTCTTGGACACCTGCGGGAGAAGAGCCTGCTGGTCAGCACAGGTGGACGTGACCGGCTGTGAGATGACAGCTGAGACTGAGTTCAGGAACCCACGAGGGCCGGCTTCTTCCCCAGACAGCAGTCACCCCGGGCAGGAGTCAGCATGTGTCTGACTAGGGGAGGCTGACGGAGGCCCCATTCCCTGCAGCTGGGACAGGTGCCGCCCACTGAGCCGGGTGCTGAAGCTGCAAGGGCCCGCGTCCTAGGCACAGGGACACACACCATTCCATAGAGCAGGTCGAGTGCGCGCAGGCGGATGGACTCGTCCTTGTCATCCAGGCACTGCAGGATCAGGTCCTTGTGGGACTGCACAGACTTGGGGTGCGTCTTCAGGATCTTAGACATGGCCAGCAGCCCCAGGTACTTTACTGTGGAGACCAAGTGGCCATTAGCTTACAGACACCCAGTGGAATACCATGGCCAATGGGTGCAACGGAGGAATGTGTCACCACTTCTGGCCACTGTGGCCCCAGCTGGCACTTTTGTGATGCCCACCCCCCAACCTATCACAGCATGGTCCACAGGCACGGCCTTCTGGAAACCGGGGCAGCAGGTGTCAGGACCCGGCAGGGTAGGAACCGCGTGTGTACTATGCGCAGGCCTAGCAGCAGAGTGTGGGCTGCTCCTCCAGAAGAGCCGAGTCTGGTTCCCAGCACACATCGGGCAGCTCTGACGCAAGTCCAGCTCCAGGGCATTAGGTGCCTCCAGTCTCCATAGGCACTGGGATTTCTGAGCACAGACCCACTCATGAACGCCTAATTACAAATGGCAAAAACTTACAAAGAACTTAAAAATATGTGTATTAAAAAAAGGAACCAGCCGGGTGGTTGTGGTGCACGCCTTTAATGCCAGCACTTGGGAGGCAGAGGTAGGCGGCTCTACAGAGCAAGTTCCAGGACAGCCTGGGCTTCATAGAGAAACCCTGTCTCAAACAAAACAAAACAAGGGCTGGAGAGATGGCTCAGCGGTTAAGGCACTGGCTGCTCTTCCAGAGGTCCTGAGTTCAATTCCCAGAAACCACATGGTGGCTCACAACCATCTGTAATGAGATCTCGCGCCCTCTTCTGGCCTGCAGGCAGACATGCTGTATACATAATAAAAAAATAAATCTTTAAAAAAAACAAAACAAAAACCCAAACAAAAAGAACAGCAGTGATGGTGGTCTAAGGACCATGCCCACATGCTCTAAAGGTCACTCTGGCCCAGTGTGGGCCTCACGGAAAAGTGGGGAGACTGAAGCAGAGCCACAGACGACAGCTCTGCACCCAGAAGCCTCAATCTGCGACAGGTTCTGAGGTGGCCGCTCATCAACAGATGGCCCAGCCTGCCACCTGGTCTGGGTCAGTAGGCGACCCGTTCTGGAGCAGTGTGAGACACAAGGAAGGCAAGAGCAGGTCACCATACACTCCCTCCCTGAGGGCCAGGCCGACGCCAGCCTGAGGCTCTGCACCTGAACCCTGGCTCTGCCTCCACCTCCCAAGGGCTACCCTAACAGGTGTACCCGCACACCAGCCTCCCTCTCCTTCAATGAAAAACAATCCCATTTTTATTTGTATGGGGGTGTACACCAAGGTCAGCAGACCATTTGTAAACGTCATTTCTCTTCCCACCACGTGGGGTCCAGGGAAGGAATCAGGGCGTCCGGCAGGTGTGGTGGCAAGCCGCTGTATCGACGGAGCCATCTCGCCAGCCCGTTCTGCTTTGAGACAGGGCGTCGTAGTGTGGAACCAGGCTGGCCCTGAACTCCCAACTCTCCTGCAGCGCCTCCTGCTCCGCAGACCTTACAGTGATTATTTCTGAGACGAGGTTTATGCAGCCCAGGCTAGCCTCGAACTCGTTAGGCAGCCAGACATGACCTGGTTTCTGAGGCACAGGCAGGTCTGGATCCTGAACCTGACACACTCACGAGTGAGCGCAAACAGCCGAGCCTGAGTGCAGCCCAGACCATCCCGTGCTGCTGTCTCCACACTACATTCGGTCCGGCCCCACCGTTCAAGGGTGGGCAGCACCCAGTGCCCTCCCCACGGTGACCCGACTGCCCGACCCAGTCAGTGTGCTGGAGCGCACAAGGACAGCAGAGGGCGGGCGGCCAGGTGGGCTCTGAACCCCAGGCACGGCATTCAGGCATGGTCCCTGGCAGGGGCGGTCACTTACAGTTCTGGTCCGAGTCTTCTATCAGTATCCTCAGCTTCTGAACGCAGAGCTGAGGAGGAACGTCACACTGGTCAGGCTTTCCCTGGCAGGCTCCAGCTGGTCTCTACCCCACCACCATGCTCTGCAGCCTGTCACCAGCCCTGACCAATGGCATGCATGTGGGTACAGGAAGGGGAGGTGACTGCAGCCTTCTCACTGGAGACCCTGCTCAGCATGACAGAGTGGATCTGCAGGTGCCAGTGAAGGCAAGTGGGGGCATGCCTTGTCTGCAGTCTGCAGCTGCCCAGGCAGACTGAATTTGGCTCCAACAGGGCAGGAGGAGGTGGGGTGGGGAAAGGAGGTGCCTGTGTCAAGGACTTCCTTTATACTTCAGCTGAGAAAAACCAATTTGGAGGTGATCACCACAATGGGTTCCCGACTGGCTGAGGAGCCTTGGGCCTGGCCACCCATAAGACCTAGTTCTACTGATCTGCATGGCTCCTTCTTGGCAGACGCACCTGGATGCTGGCGCTGTGGTTGGGCATGCCGGAAGACAGCGAGATGAGCACTGGGGCACATGGAGGATGAGGTTAGTGCCCTTGGGTCAGACACTGCCACCCTACTGACCCATCCCCACCAACGGGGGCCTGGCTGGCTGGCTCACAGGAGACTCGCGTGTTCAGAAGGCAGCTTACCCCTGGGCCTTGGGGAGCCAGCCTGGGTCTCCCACCCTCCCAAACAGGAGAAACTTTTGACCTGAAGCACTGCTACCTAAGACAGGCTCACACACAGTCCCTGTTCCTCTCTGACTTCTGGAGTGCAGACCTATGCTGGAGAGCGGCCCCCAAGACCTCATGGATTTGGGGAGCTCTCAGATGACGACAATCCACACATCACCAGCCTGTGGCTGAGGACACAGCATGATCTGACTGCCAGGGAGAGTTCTAGAAGCCCTGACTGCTCTTCCTGTGGCTGACAGCTAGGTCCTGTCATGCAAGGGTGGCTGTGTGAGTCCTGAGGACTCTGCTGTGATCACTGTGGCCTAGAGACGGGCTCACACCTTCATGCCACCTTTCTCCTCTGCTCCCCCCACCCAGGCAGGATAGCCATGCTCAATCACAAGCCCAAGGGTGCTGGGCCCAAGTCCCAAGTCTCTATTTTGGGTACGCTGTGTGCCGTGTGTGCAGACAAAGGTGAACGGCAGGCGTCTTCTGAAATCCTTCCACCTGGTCTCTCGAGACAGGGCCTCTCGCTGACCCTGGAGTCCGCTGACTGACTCAAGGGGCTGCCAGCAAGCTCCAGGGATCTGCCTGTCTTTGCCTTCCAGTGCTGCGGATGCACTTAATTCCCTGGGCCTGTAAAGCCCTGGAGGACAGGACTATGGCAGCTCAGTTCTGCTGGAGGGGCCTGGGGGAAGCCTGGAAAAGTGGGATGCTGCCTCCCAGGTGGACATGTGCTGGTTTTGGGCTCTGTCCCCACTTGGGAGACTAACCTCTCAGATTTGCAAAGAGGCCTGAGGAAGAGCTGGGAGATGAGCCATGCAGACACCTGAGTTTACACCAGCACCAGAGAAGAGGATTTGGGCAGGAGGCAGCCACCTCATCCAGATGCTCTGGGTCCTAGGCAGCTCAGGCCTCTCAGCTCCTTCCAGCAAGAGGGCCTGCATCCTCTCCTAGCTTGATAGCAGCTCAAGAGGGCGGCTGACCCCCCCACCCAACCAGCACCCTCCTGGCAGGCTATGGTCAGCACTCACCTGCAATCACGGTATTCACACACTCGTACAGCAGGGACATGGCAGAGGTGCTGAGAGAGAGGAGAGTGTGAGGACCAGCCCAAACAGTGTCACACACTAACAAGGTCACTCTGCTGGGCTCCATGGGAACAGCACTACTACTGTCCCTTTAGAGCCCTGTGACACCATGGTGATTACTACGGTCCTCTCAGGCAGGGAATGCAGCCCAAGACTTTTAACTTCTCTGGAGCGCCAGCCCACCCCACCCCTGCCCTGCGTGTAATGATGGCCTGCAGCCCCTCCTAGGCCACCCTTCCAGAGGGTCAGTCCAGGGGGACATGACATGGCGCTGGGGCCCCAGGAGAGCAAAGGGCACACGAACGCACTGCTGGGTATGTGGAGTGCAAGTGAAAGGTGACTGAGCTAAGTGTAGTGGTGTGCACTCACAACCAGCATCCAGGAGGCAGGAGGACTGTTGTGAATTCCAGGCAAGACTGGGCTATAGAGGGAAATGTGCCTCAAAAAAACCCAAACAGGCCGGGCAGCGGTGCACACCTTTAATCCCAGCACTTGGGAGGCAGAGGCAAGTGGATCTCTGTGAGTTCGAGGCCAGCCTGGTCTACAGAGTGAGATCCAGGAAAGGCGCAAAACTACACAGAGAAACCCTGTCTCGAAAAACAAACAACAAAACAAAACAAAAAACCAAACAGACTGAACAGACTGGCCTCGGCAGAGGGTGGAGAGCAGTCGATGTCTGAGCAGCACCAATGTCCCTGCCCAGGGGTGGTGGCCGAGGAGTAACTACCTGTGAATGAGGTTGGTGAGCGGCTCAATCAGCTTCTTGCCCAGCCTGGGCTCCAGAGGAGTCAGGGCGCCGAACTACAGGACAGGGGTGCTGTGGTCACTGGGAGACCCGCAGACTGCGGATCCAGGCCCAGCACACAACCCACGCTTCTGCACTTACCAGCTTGATGATTTTGATGAGGACCCAGTTGTTGGTGGAGGATGTCATGAGCTTGAAAAACAGCGGGGCCAGGGACAGGTAGTTCTTAGGGTTGCGACGTGCTAGCTCGCAGATGACATTAACAGCCGCAGACTGCACCCCTAAGGATCAGGAGATGGGTCCACATCAGCAAGGAGTGGGATGTTCTGCTACCAAGGTGACATCTCTGTCAACAAGGGCATCCCTGTTTACAGGGAACGTCCCCATCAATAACCAAAGAGCCGGACATGCCCACCACAGCAAAGGAGGCTCCCCATCAACAGGGATACCCTGGACAACAAGAACCTGTGGTACAGGGCTCACTGTAGAAGCCTGGGCACACACTGGTGACTGCCACCATGCACACAGCATGTGGTACAGTGAATGGTCCCTAAGGCTACACTGCTCCTGCTCGGGACAGAACGGTTTATCTACCTCCCACCCTCTAAGTACCATTTATTTGTTATGAGTGCGTGCTGCATGTAAGCCTGGGCAGCACACACATGCAGGGTCTGCACACCAGAAGGATCCAGAGTTCCAGGAGGCTGTGAGCTTCAGTGGGGTGCTGAGAACTGCACCTGGGTCATCTGCAAGAGGGGACAGTCTCTCGACAGCCAAGCCCTCTCCCCAGCTGTATATCTATCTCCCTTTTGCTCTTTGGCTTTCTGGTTTCGTTTTAGGTATGAGTGCTGAGTGGTCTGTCTGCATGAATGCCAGAGAGAGCTTCAGATCCCATTACAGAAGGTTGTGAGTCACCACGAGAATTGAACTCAGGACCTTTGGAAGAGCAGCCAGTGCTCTTAACTGCTGAACCATCTTGCCAGCCCCTTGTTTTTGTATTTTTGAGACAGGGTCTCTCTATGTAGCCCCTGGCTGTCCTGGAACTCACTCTGTAGACCAGGCTGGCCTTGAACTCACAGAGATTCTCCTGCGTCTGCCTCCTGAGTGCTGGGATTAAAGGCGTGCGCCAACGCCGGCCGCCCTTTTGCTTTCTTGAGACTGGGTACTGACGCGGGAGGGAGACGCCACAGTGGTCACCACCCACAAGTTGCCCATGCTGACACGAGCAGACCTGAGGGACTCTTTCTTTGGTTTGTCACTGCTGCCCAGTCTGGCAGGGCTGGGGTAGGATGGCGGGAAAGGTTCACACACCCTGCCTTCAAACAGTCACACACGCTCACAGACGCACACACGGATACCCACATGCACACACAGGAGTGGAGAATCTGTCCTGTCTAGTCGCAGCAAGAGCCGCGTCCCTGAGACAGAAGGAGTGCCTCTTGGCAGTTCAGCAGCTCACTTTTTCTGATGCAGGGTCTCACGGAGGCAGGCTGGCCTTGAACTCCTGACCCTCTGCCTCCACTGCCAGGCCTGTGCCACCACACCTGCTCTATGTGGAGCTGGGAATGGGATCCAGGCTTTAGCATGTGCTGAGGGAGCCCAGCCTCTGGTCTCAGCCTACAGCCCAGGCTGCCCTTAGAGTTCTCCTGTCTTAGCCTGCCAATACGTTCCTTAGGTGACCCGGAGCCACCACGACGGAAATGCCCGGAGCGCCTGGTTCATGTGGCAAGCTCACTGCAGAGCTGGTGTGCTCTGGCCTCCTCTCTTCCTTTCGGGGTGGGGAGGGACCCGGCTCTCCAGGCTGCCGGCCAGCAGCCGCAGGCAGCCAGGCAGGCAAGGCAACAAGCTGGGAGGCTGAGGCCCTGCTGTGGACACACCCAGAACCTGCACACTCGCGTGCCCCATGTACAAAGTGCCGAGTGGGTCCCTTGTATCCCAGTCTTAGGAATCTCCTGGCACTCTTTGCCTCCAAGGGCCTGTGTGGCCACGGCAACCCGTGGTCCCGGCCACAGGACTGCTCCACTGCCAAGCGCGCTCCTCTTAGGAGGCCTCCGTGTGTTTCCGTTTCCCAGGACAAGCCCGTCAGGGACACAGTGGCCACTCTACCTGTGTGTCTCATCATGAGCGATGTTCCTGGGCTCAAATCCTAAATGACCACAACTTCAATCAAATGGCATTTAAAGCCTCCACATGCTCGCCGGCCCCTCGAGGCTCTTGGGCCAGCTGTAGGGTCTACGGCACCCTGTACGTCTCAGTTATCTCTGCAGAGGTGGAGGATGGCAGGACTGACTCGCTCGCTCGCTTGTTCGCTCGCTCGCCACATGCATGGCTCCCAGGGCCCCGGGCTCTGCTGGTCTCACAGCAAGCTGCAGCCTGACAATCCACTCAGGCCCTGGGAGCCATGGGAGTCTCAACTCACTGTGTACTGTGGCTTGTGGATCAAAGGAGATTTGCAGTGGGGACCACATGGCTCCCATCATGCCCCACCCTCCCATCCTCAGGATGGCTAGGCAGAACTTCCCGTCACCAACCTGGGTCTGGGTCCTCCAGCTTCTCCTTGAGCCGGGGGAAGGCAGGACGCAGCGACTCAGGGTACTTGAGGAACACCTTGTACATGATCAGCACCGCCTTCTTCCTGATGTACGGCTTCGTGTGAGACATCTGTGGGTACACTGGGGTGGTCGGCAACTCACCTGCCCGGGGAGTCACCAGCACCTCTGACTCTTTCATACCTCACTCCCTCCAACCACCCTAAAGCAGGTCCTGCTGCCCCCAGCTTGCATGTTAGCCTGGCTCAGGCCGCCTCCCTCCTTCATTAGATGTGCTGCGCCCACGGAGGGCAGAAAGCCACTTGTAAAGTTTTCTGGGTCTAACGTGTGGCCCTGTCCCCGGCTGCCCTCACTCCAGCCTCCTCCAGGTCAGTCTCGGAACTTGGATTGGCAGGGGTCCCCTTATCTCGTCAGGCTCCAGGCAGGCCCTGCGTGCTCTCCAGCCCACAGGGCTGGCAACTATCTGAGAAGCCGCACAAGCCACACTTCTACTCAATGGGCTGGACAATCTGTCACAACAGCTGCAGTCACCACAGAAAGGGGCAGATGGGCATGGGGGGGTCCCAGTGGAGCTCTGTTTACTGTTTCCAACAGGTACCTGCTAGATCTGGATGGGACAGTGGGCTCCCCCTCCCCTGTACTGATGAACTTGGAGACCACCAGGCAGGATCCAGGGGACAAACCCAAGGCTGACTTTTGCTCGGTCCCATCCACCCCGGCCACACACAGCCACTTCGAGGGCCTGTTTCTGTCTCCTCAGAACGAGGGCTCAACTCTGGGCATCACCAGACGAAGGTAAGGGGTGGTGCGGGCACACACAAACTCACCAGGGTCATGATGTCGTTTGCCAGGTCTCTGGCAAGATCTGGGGTGACAAAACAGGACAGACCAGTCAGTGCCACTCCAGTGTCGTACTGGCTGGGGCTGCTCAGGTCCTGCAAGGGGACGGCAGGAGCGTCAGTGCAGTCCCTTGGGACTGTGTGACGTCTGCATCCCAGCCGCCTGCATCCCAGCAAGAGGGGGCATTCACAGCTCCTCTGCTGTCATCAACAGCAACTGGGACAAGGTCAGAGGCAGAGGACCAGAAAGCTCTGTATGGAAGCCAACAGCTCTCGGCAACGCTGCAGGGACCTGCTTCTACTCAGCCACTCCCCGACGACACCGGGGACATTCTGGACCGATGCTGAGTCCATCCTTCTAAAGAGCAGGGGACCTGAGGCAGAAGACCCAGGCGGTCGCTGTCCCCACCCCTCAACTTCCGGTGCCGACCCCGCTCTCACTAAAGCAGGGCACCTGTCACTAGGGCTCATCCTGGGGGGCCACACCCACTTTCTAAGGGCTCCCCAGCTATGTATGTCGCAGATACACCGGGCACACCGAGTGATATTAACCCAACACTGTAACCTTTAAGGCCTTTCCCTGTGCAGTGGGCTCAAACAGCTTCAGAAGCTATGCTCAGCCCTGTCCTCAGAGGGCAGACTTCAGTGTCACCTCCCACAGGGACAGAGACGCAGCAGTGAGCAGCGAGAGCACTGCCCTCCTCCTAACAGGAAAGCATCAGGAAGACACGAACAGAGAGCCCTAGCCCCAGGGTCCAGGCTGTTTTAAGCTGCAGAGGGACTGGGGAGCCTGGGATTTGTGCCTGTGTTCAGTCGGCACACAGGTCCCTGCTGCACAGACACAGGTCCCTGCCAGGACATCAGCAAATGCTGGGGACAGCACTAACTCCAACCTCCTCTCTTGTCTCTTAAAGAGGGAGGCCTAGCGCCGGCCTCACACACTGGAGGCGCACAGACAGCTAGATGCTGATGGAGCCAGAGCCGGTGCCGGCCCCAGCCGACCCCAATCACCTCTGCAGCCCACTCCCCTCCTCCTAGAGCCCAGTCCCCTGAGAGCCCTCTCAGATCGGCTTCTTCCCCCAAGGCCCACCCACCCAGGACCGTGTTCCTTTAGAAGGCCCCACCCACTCGGGCCCCTGCTGCTCCCAAGAGGACCCAGTCACATAGACCCTTGCCCCTCTCAACATGTCTGGCCAGCCCAGGATCTGCTCTTCCAAGTACTCCGGCTCACCCAGGCCTCCTGCTGGACCCCACAACCCAGCTCACTACCCCGTGGCTTGCAGCCATGCACCCCAAAGCCCTGCACCTCCAGCCCCACCCTCAGCCGGGCTGCGTCCTCATCAGCACCAGGAACCCACCTATGCTGCTGTGGCGCCCACCTATTCATTCCTCTTCCACCTGACACCTGCCCACAGACACGCCAAAACCCCAGTGTCATCCCCCCTCAGGGTCCTGCCCTTACTCCAGCATCTGTGAACACACAGAAATTATAAACGGGCTGGCCACACAGAGGGGCAGCCTCACCCTGCAGGAAGGGGCGGGGCGGGGTCAAGGGCATCCACAGGCACTGGGAGCCTCCTAAGAGCCAGGTCAGCCTGGGGGAACCCAGCGTGGAGGTGGCGGGACGGACTGGGCTGCCCTGCAGCACTGAGCAGCACTAAGCAGTACTAAGCAGGGAGTGGGGAAGGGGCAGGTGCAAAGCTCCAGCCTCAGGCCCGCCCAACGATGTGACAGCTCCCGCCTGCTGAGACACGGGATGAGCACTGACACGGCCTTGGGAAGCTGCCCTAGGCAGAGGAGGCACCACTGACACGGCCCTCAGCGGTGCCTTCTGTGGCTCACTGGAGTGGCAGGAGAGCATCAGGGCCTACCTTTCGGATCTGGTTGGTGGTCAGCATAATGACATCGGTGCCCTCATGGAAGCACTGGGAGGCGGCAAGGTAGCCAACACGCTGCAGAATCAAGAGCCACAGAGTCAGAGCCACCCGGAGCCCACGGGGCCCCTGCAGCCCCGCCAGGAGCCCCCAGCAAACCCGTGTAGACACAGGGTGCCAGCACAGGGGGACAGGCACCGGGACAGAGTTCCAAGGCCTCCTCCTCCCTAACGCCCCTCCCAGCACGTACAGACAGGTCTGCACACAGGCCTGAAATAAAACAGGTAATGGGAAAAGTCAGAAGGGACCAGTGCGCCCAACTGTGTCCACCAGAGGCTAGGCAGGAAATGACTCGCCATGACAATGACCCCACAACTAGGTATCTCAGCCCTTGGGACAGCAGTGCTGGTCAGCCTTGACTACCTGGGCCACGCAGGCTCCATCAAACACCACTACTGTGGCACAGGGTGGCACACTCTGTCATGGCAACACTCAGGAGGCAGAGGCAGAAGACTGTTGTTCAAGAACAATCTTAGCTACAGGGGTTTGAAGCCAGTCCACAGTATGAAAAGCCACAGCCATCCCTACTAACCAGTGTCAAGCCTGGCAATGGTGGCCACACCTTTAACCTCAGCACTGGGGAGGCCGAGGCAGGAGGATCTGAGTCTACAGAACAAGTCCCAAGACAGTCAGGGCCACACAGAGAAACCCTGTCTTGAAAACAAAAAACAACAACAAAAAACCCACCAAGTGTCAATTGCCGGTAGTTGGGGGGAGGGGGGGGGCAGCAGGTGAGATTGAGGTTCTGGTGTTAGCCCACCAGCAGGCAACCCCCTGGTGGATGGTTCTCAGGTAGGCAAGCTCCCCTGCCCAATGAGGGCCCCGGAATGCCTTTTGCTCCTCATGTGTCTTTGCGTGCTTGCTGTTGCTCTGCAGGGCTGAACTGGGTGTGGGGAAATTCCCCACCGCAGGGAAGGTCAAGTGTTTATCTCACTGGAAACATCCCCTACTACTGGATATTTTTACCTTCTAATTGATAACAGTAATGTTATCTTATGCAAAGCCTTGACAAGTCCATACAAAGACATGTTTTTCAGCTAAGACCTTTGAGCTCCACCTTAGAAGCTGCTTTAGATAAGAGCTCAGTTTAATGATTAAAGAAAACTGATTCTGCGGCAGCCAGGCTGGCCCTAACTCATTAACGCTTAAAAGACAGACACAGGTCTGTGTCCTTGTACCCATTCCAGCCCTCAGTTCCCGACACAAGAAACTAGTGATGAGGGGCTGGAGAGATGGCTCAGCGGTTAAGAGTGCTGCCTGGCCGGGTGGTGGTGGCGGCGGCGGCGGCGGCGGCGGCGGCGGCGGCGGCGGCGGCGGCGGCGGCGCACGCCTTTAATCCCAGCACTCGGGAGGCAGAGCCAGGTGGATCTCTGTGAGTTCGAGGCCAGCCTGGGCTACCAAGTGAGTTCCAGGAAAGGCGCAGAGAAACCCTGTCTCAAAAAACCAAAAAAAAAAAAAAAAAAGAGTGCTGCCTGCTGTTCCAGAGGTCCTGAGTTCAATTCCCAGCACCCACATGGTGGCTCACAACCATCTGTGATGAGATCTGGAGCCCTCTTCTGGCCTGCAGGCACACATGCAGGCAGAACATTGGATATGTGATAAATCTTAAAACAACAACAACAACAAAGGGAACTAGGGATAAGTGGGCATACACCCTGAGATCTAAGGTACAGCTGACTATCTTTTATGTACACAGTTTAGGTTTGTGATTCCTATAGGATTCCTGGTAAGATTAACTTTCAAGACAGACAGTAGAATGCTTGCTTGGTAGCCTGGTCTACGCCCTGCTGGCAAGGGAGTTGTCTGTGAAAATACACTTCCTGTCTGCTTATGCTCTGCTGATCTGCAGTAAGTTACCTAGATGTAAATATATACGGGATATTGGGATGGCTTTATTTTTACTCATGTAAGGGAGATAGATGAACAACATGTCACCTGTACTCCGTAGGAATTTACCAAAGTGACTGTATGGTGTACAGAGTTGAATGAACAGACGGTTTTTTAAAAGTGCCTTGACCTTAAAGAATCCCTATGGAAAACAAGGACTGTTTTGCTGAGGGGCCTTGCGACCATCCCGTACTTTGGTCACAGGACAGCTCAGGCACACCTGGGCTCTTGTATTCTTGTGTACTGCACACAATGCACAGTGAAGGACTAGGGCCATGCAGGCCTGTGACATGTAAATAGATTAAGGTTCGGGACCGAGGTATGAGGAACTACTTTATGTAACAATCTATACATATGCCTTTGCACGGCTGTCCGCACAAGCCTGGAGCCAGCTGAGCGCAGCCCGGTCCGTCCATCAGAAGAGGCGGATGTCAGAAGGAAACCACCAGTCAGTGTCGGTGTCTTTTCCTAACCCCTCAGACAGAACAAGTCTAAGCTTCGCTCGTGCCGTGGCCTCGCTCTGAGCCCGGAGCTGCCCAGAGGCTGGTCCCTAGACAGTAGCCGCCACTGGTGCAGCTTCAGAGAAACAAACACCAGACCTGGCTATCAGTCACATCGAAAACCACGGCAGTGGTTTATGAACCGCTTTATGTTCTGTAGCCCAGACCGGCCTGCAATATGCAATCCTCCTGCCTCAGTCTCCCCAGTGCTGGGATTACAGCTGGGCATCCTGGGACTGGGCATGGCCGACCAACGCTTGAGAGCCCAGGGTGACCCTTCGGCAGGCTTGTCATGCTGGCGTTCTCCTCTGCTGCTGTTGTCTAGACACGCTCTCACACTGTAAGACTGGGCGGAACTCGCAGTAATCCTCCCGTCTCAGCCCTCCACATGCTAGAATTACAGGAGCATGCTGCCACAGCCAGCACTTTGCTGTTTTGTCTCCTGCAACAGCAGCTCCCTTGCTTAGGAAGCGCTGATGGAGGGCTGGTGTCTGTCTGCAGGGGCGGGACAGCAGGAGCCAGCCGCTGTAACTAGGCAGCCCTTGGGCCCCGCGCGGGCCGCACCGTGCGGCGGCCAGCTGAAGGACGGCGGGCACAGAGGGCAGCGTGCAGGGCAGCTGGCACCCCACCTGTCCTCCAGGAGGAAGCCACGGACACCCATCTATCCCAGTCCTCCCCACTGGCAGAAGGCAGGCTGTCTCCCTTCACCAGCAGAAACATGGCCACAGGACCCCCCAAGGACCCCCTGCTGGAGGGGCCCTCCTCCCTCAGGAATTCCACTCACAGCACACGCGCCGGCCAGGTGCCCTGGGCCCTCACCTTGAACGTGAACTTGGAGGCACTCATGACTTCGATGATGTTGAAGGCAGCCCAGCTGATGTCGTACCCGAGCATCTGTAACTGTTAGGAGGGCAAGCACGGTGGTTTGAACTCAGGGGACACCGGGCAACGGTCTCAGCCACAATCGGAGCACACACAGCCCAGGTGGACGAACAAAATGCATCCAGTCTGAGCATGAAAACAGCATCCATCGCACACCCTTGTGGAATTTTATATTCTCTTTCTAACAAATGACTCGGACAAGGCTGGTCCTGCTTGGGGGGGGGGGGCATGACTCCAACCTGAGGAGGAATGGAGCAGAGGACAGCCATATCCACCTACACCTGCCAAACCTGGAGAAGCCAGGCTCCCCAGCACTTGCCACACACCCAGCCTGCACCAGCCACAGGAGCACCAGGCAGGACTCTGCATGAGCCTTGTGCTGCACACAGCAGCAATGTGTGGTGGACAGACGGACGGATGGACAGGCGGACAGACAGGCAGGCAGGGGCACAGGGGAGGCACTCACGTAGGTGAGCTTGCAGACAGCGTTGGCCTTCACAGCGATGTTGTCCTGCTTCAGCTCCTGCTTGATCTCGTCAATGCACTGCGAGATGTACTTGGCCTGGGTGGGAGACAGTAATGTGACGGTGGGACACTGAGTGTGGCCAGTGAGAGGCTGTCACAGGTGCTCAGGGAGGTGGGCAGGAGGACGGAGAGGTGGAGCCAGCCTGGGTGCAGAGCCCTGAACAGAGCTGCTGTTCCTCAGGCAAGCGCAGTCCTGAGCTGTGTGTCAAAGCCCAACTGGGCACTGTTTATCCACAACAGGCGAATCTAGAGGCAGGAAGCAGACAATGGAACTGGGAGAGGCTAGTGACTGCTCTAGGAGACAGGGCTTCACCTGGGGAAGGCAGACTATCCTGGACCACCCCTCTGATCCACCCTTGCTACAGAGCCCACTGAACCCCTTTCCCTCCCACGGGCTGCTCTGCACAGCCCCACTCACTGGCATTCGCCCTCGGCCTCCCCACTCACTGGCACAAACTCAGCAAATCTAAAACAACTACTTGGGCCAATTGGGCCAGACGCGTCAACCCAAGAGAACTGAGGCACAAAGTCCAGAGACGGTCAGGTGTGGGCCCTGGGGAGAGCCTCCTACCCCACGCCGAGACAAGCACAAATGGAGCCCCCGGGACAGCAGGAGCTGGGGGAGGTGCTGAGTGTGGCCACATCTGCCCAGGAACCTGGCTGTCACCTGACAGTGGCACCAGCAGCTGCCACCAGGGCTGCCTCCCACCCCGAAGCTGACACACTCCAGAGCCGTCAAACCCCAGAACTCCCACCTCACCCCCGTGGGCATGTGTGGGCAGCAGGTTCCATCCCAAAGCCCTGTGAAGCTAACCTAACAGGCTGCTGGGAGACCACCACTGCCCAGGGCATCCTGTCCCTAGCATGGGCCACAGGGAAGAATCAGCACCCTCTCAACAACAGATTTATTTATTTTGTTCTCTCGGGTTTGTTGGTTTCAAGACAGGGTTTCACGTAACCCAGCTACATGAAATGCAGTTGAGGCTGGCACTGAACTCCTGATCCCCACGGAATGGCAGGCATGGGCTACTTCCCTGAATATTTTATGATCTAGACCGAGTCCAATGGAACAAGTGTCACCACAGCCTTACTGCCTCAAGTAACTAAATGCCACTCAGGGATCCTCGTACCCCTGCTGCAGGAATGACCTTGTCTCTCCCTCCAAAGAAGTCTGACTGAAAAGGGGAAGAACTCAAGGCCAGCCCTCTGTGGAAGGGATGGACCCTTGGCTGGAGGTAGGGTGGGGCTTGAAGAGGAAACCAAGTAGGAACTCCACTGAGTGCCAGAGTTCAGCCTGGCAAGGGGTGCCTGCCCAAATACTCAGCCTTCCAGCAGGACTCAGAAGCTGGGTGTTCTCAGTCCCTGTAATAACCTCCTGGTTTTCAGGAGGGAAGGCCACTGCTGCCCAAAACACAAGCCACAGTGACTCCACGACCCAGGTCTGGTGGGGCAAACCTGTCATCACAGCACCTGGGAGGCCGAGGCAGGAGCTTGACTACCTCAAGTTCCAGGCTAGGCTGGACTACATAGCAAAGTCCCTGACTCAAAAACCCAAATTAAAAAAGAAACCAAGAGGGGCTGGAGAGATGCCTCAGCGGTTAAGAGCACTCACTGACTGCACTTCCAGAGGTCCTGAGTTCAGTTCCCAGCACCCACATGGTGGCTCACAGCCATCTACAGTGGGATCTGATGCCCTCTTCTGGCGTAAAGTGTACGTGCAGACAGAGCACTCAAACGATTTTTAAAAAAGGAAAGGACAGGTGGGGAAGAGCTGGTGGTAGAGCCCTCCCTGCCCATGCTGAGGACCTGAGCTCCAAGGACAGGTGGGGAAGAGCTGGTGGTAGAGCCCTGCCCATGCTGAGGACCTGAGCTCCATCACACAGTGCATGTGCAGTCCTAGTGCTCTGACATCAGGATGGAGGTGGAGACGGACACTTCAGGAGCCCTGCACACAGCAACAGCAGAAACTGCCTCAGACACGAGTGTGAGGACTTGGATGGAAAGTAATTCACCGAGTGGATTTTTACAGCCTTGTGCTAGCGCTGAGGCTGCTGGGTATGCATCCAGAAGGAACAGAGCACAAGAAGAAAAATAGTTTTCAAAACAGCGACTCAGCCCCTCCCCCCACATCTGGTGAGAGACAAGAAACTCACACTTCAGTCCTTTAATCCCAGCACTTCAGAAGGCAGAGGCAGGAGGATCTCTAAGTTTGAGGCCAGCCTGGGCTACAGTGTGAGATCCTGTCTCTAAAAGAAATGAAAACCAGGCTGGAGAGATGGCTCAGAGGTTAAGAGCACTGCTTGTTCTTCCAAAGATCCTGAGTTCAATTCCCAGCAACCACATGGTGGCTCACAACCATCTATAATGAGATCTGGTGCCCTCTTCTGGCCTGCAGGGATGTGTGCAGACAGAACACTGTATACATAATAAATAAATAAATCTTTAAAAAAAAAAAAAAAAAAAAGAAATGAAAACCAAGCTTGACCTGCTGAGTTTGACCCCTTGAAACAACATAGTAGAAGTAGAGGAAGAAAAACAAAAGGAAAAACAAAACCAAACCAGGGCAGACACACTTTCTCCAGATTTTTTTGTGGTGCTGGGGAAGAAGCCCAAGGCTTGCTCATCACTGTGTAGCCCAGGCTGGCCTTAAAGGTGGAACATCCTGCCTGGGCCTTCTTCCAGGCATGTGCTCCATGCCAGCTGGCTTTGTGAAAGAGGGGGCCGCCAAACCCAGAGAAGCCAGGCAGTAACCAATGGCCCAGCTTGTACTTCCTGGTTGAGTGCTGAAATCCGGGGTCCCTAGGTGAGCCTGGCAAGGGCACCCGTCATAAGAAGCACAGAAAAACTCAAGTATCCAATAAGGACTGTACCAGCCTGCTCATAAGCTGGCCGGAGGGGCTGGCAAGAAGTGTGGCTCACGTTCTGGGAGACAGGCATACTTTAGGCCAGGAATTGGTCCATGTGGGCATATCCTCATAGGCCTTAGGAGCCTCCCTGGGCTCCTGTCTGGACGTGGCAGGACTGTCGCTTCGCTCTCCTGCGGCTCTAGGGAGCAGCCACATCCTGCTTGCTCCAGTGTTCAGAAGTTCCACATCCTTAGCTCAAGGCTCCTTCCTTCCCCCAGACCCGGCAGCAGTCTCCTAGGCTCTGCCCCTCAACCCTGCCTTCCTGCCTCCCTCGGAGGACCCAATGGTGAAACTGGGTCCAGATGATCCAAGACGACGCCCAGATCAGGGTCCTCAGTTTGATCCCATCTGCAGAGTCCCTTCTGCCACTGGAGGACACATGCCCAAAGGTCTCACAATTAGTACATGGGCATCTCTGGTGGACCAGAGTCACCTGAAGGCACCCAAGTCACCCAAAGTCAGAGCAAGACTGAGCCAGGAGCTGTGACTCCCATGGTTACAGCGGAGAAACCAAGAGATGGAGAAGCCGCTCCACCTGCAACACAGACAAGGGAATGTGGATGCATGGGGAGCCTAGAAGTAAGGGGAAGTGGAGACTAAATGGTGCCAGTCCCAGCCCCGGGGACCCAGATAGGAAGCCTAACTTACAAAGAGAAGCCCTGGGGGAGCTCAAGTCTCTGCATAAATAAGTAAATTGAGCAAAGCGAACAGAATCCAAAGAGGTTCCAGTATCTGTCCTCTCAGCTAATCAGGAAGTTAAGGCACGGGGATCTTGAGGTCACGTCCAGCCTGGGCAACTCTGCATAACCCCATCTCAAAATGAAAAATAAAGAGAGGGCTGGGAGTGTGGCTCAGGTAGAGCTCCCCTCCACAATCCCCAGTGAGGGGCTATGGGCGTGGTCAGGGTGGAGCCCCGCCTAGAATCCCCAGTGAGGGGCTATGGGCGTGGTCAGGGTGGAGCCCCGCCTAGAATCCCCAGTGAGGGGCTGGGGGCGTGGTCAGGGGTGGAGCCCCGCCTAGAATCCCCAGTGAGGGGCTGGGGGCGTGGTCAGGGTGGAGCCGCGCCTAGAATCCCCAGTGAGGGGCTGGGGGCGTGGTCAGGGTGGAGCCCCACCTAGAATCCCCAGTGAGGGGCTGGGGGCGTGGTCAGGGGTGGAGCACCTGCCTAAAATCCCCTAGTGAGGGGCTGGGGGCGTGGTCAGGGGTGGAGCACCTGCCTAAAATCCCCTAGTGAGGGGCTAGAGAGTTGTGGCTCAGGGGTAAAGAACAGCCTAAAATTGACCCCGAACTGCCAGTGCCACAAAAACACCAACCTGGGCAACGCAGCAACACTGTCTAAAGGCAGGGTGGGGGGGGTGGGGGGGGCACGAGCACACACACGCATGCGCGAGCATCAGCCATTTGTGCTGGGTACAGAATGAGCAGGAAAAGAATGGCCACGGCAGAGCAAAGGACACCGACAGCCTCAGGCACAGGTCACCTCAGGGCCCAAGCCTCAGAAACAACCATGAGCTCCTAGTCTGTCAAAGAGCCTCGCTAGTGTTTATGACAAGCAAAAGTCCAACGCAGGACCTGGAGCAGCCGCTGACGGAGGACAGGACTGCACACATCTGGGTTTTTAACTGGCACAGTCCTGTGAGTGGCTAGACAGAAACATGCTATGGTGGCAGCCAAATCCAACACGGCCAGGCTGTGGTGGTGAACGAAGCCTGGTCACAAGCTAGGACAGAATGGTAGTGGCCTTGGCACACAGGGCACAGATGAGTGGAATCAATCCACCTCCTTCCTGAGCAAGGGTGGAGGTCTGAGACACTCATTTGGGATGCCACCATCAGTCACTAATGGGGTGCCACAAGCACCAGGTAGCACTTCTAGTTCTGGAAGGTCCTAGAAACTTCCAAGAGGCAGACAATGGAGCAGTACCAACACAGGCAAGGAATATCTTCTGGAAATCTGTAACTCCCGGCTTGACAGACATGCCAGAGAAAAGACACATCTCCACCTGACCTGTGGAGCTTCCCATCAGAGGGGAACAGCTAAAACCCCATGAGACAGCTACATCAGCATCTCAGAAACAGCCCGGCTGGCCTGACTGCACCGCACAGACCGGCCAGTGCCCAGAGAAACCTACAGGAGAAGGAGCTGAGCTAACCGCAGCTGGGGGTTTGGAGACCTGGCTGACTGCAGAGAAACCACTCCAGGGCAGTGCAGAGGGTGGCTGGCAGGGAGGGGACTCTGCAGTGTAAGCTTTCATTTTTAACTTTTGGCAGGTACCCGGGACAGAGGCCAGGGCCCCATGCCTGCCATGGAAGTGGCTGCTCTGAAGGAGTCGGGGAAGCTGACTGGGAAGGATGCTTTCTGTTTTTATTTAATAACACCAAATGTGTGTTTAAAAAAAATAAAACTTTTAAGAGAGAGTAAGTGTGGTACACCTTTAATGCCAGCACTCAGGAAGCAGAGGCAGGCAAATCAGAGTGAGCTAGCGGCCAGCCAGGGTGACATAAGATGTAGCTTACCCATAGAGCACTATGAAGTACCGGTCGTCTCCCAAGTCACAGCCGGTGGGAGGTGACTCACCAGCTAAGAGGGCTGGTCTTGCAGAGGACCTGAGTTTGGTTCCCAGCACCCATACCGGAGGCTCACTACCACTTTAACTACAGCTCCAGCAGATCCACTGCCCTCACCTGGTCTGCAGGAACTCACACACTAGACACACAGATACACACATGTAACATAAAGGAAAGTAATCTTTAAAAGAGAGCCAGGCAGTGGTGACACACACCTCTAATCCCAGCACTCAGGAGGCAGAGGCAGTCGATCTCCAAGTTCGAGGCCAGCCTGGTCCACAGAGCAAGTTCCAGGACAGCCAGGGCTCCACAGAGAAACCCTGTCTCAAAAAAACAAAAATAAAGCTGGGCAAGTGATGGTCACCGACTGCATGGCTTCTGCTGCAAAGCTGGCCAGCTGGCACCACACTGCACCAGCACACCAAAGGAGAGCATGCTTGCAGTCAGCACTGAGACCCCGACAACACACTCAGAGCCGGAGTGACTGGCCAGCCAGGGTGGGAGAGACGGCTCAGCAGTTCGAGACAGGCTCACAACCAAAGCCTTACAATGGCCGGCCAGCGGCAGAAGCCATGGAAAACCTGAGGGTTCTCTCTGCCTAGCTCTGCACTGCTGAAAGCCCTTCCTACACTGTACACGCGTGAGAGCGTAATAAAACCTGACGGTATATGTAATGTGGACACCCGTGGGCAGGGCAGGCACAGCCATCCACACCAGTCCTCCATGGACACCCGTGGGCAGGGCAGGCACAGCCATCCACACCAGTCCTCCATGGACACCCGTGGGCAGGCAGAGCCCATCCACACCAATCCTCCATGGACACCCGTGGGCAGGGCAGGCACAGCCATCCACACCAGTCCTCTATGGACACCCGTGGACAGGCACAGCCATTCACACCAGTCCTCCATGGACACCCGTGGACAGGGCAGGCACAGCCATCCACACCAGTCCTCCGTGGACACCCGTGGACAGGGCAGGCACAGCCATCCACACCAGTCCTCCGTGGACACCCGTGGGCAGGGCAGGCACAGCCATCCACACCAGTCCTCCGTGGACACCCGTGGGCAGGGCAGGCATCCACACCAGTCCTCCATGGACACCCGTGGGCAGGCACAGCCATCCACACAAGTCCTCCGTGGACACCCGTGGGCAGGCACAGCCATCCACACCAGTCCTCCGTGGACACCCGTGGACAGGCACAGCCATTCACACCAGTCCTCTATGGACACCCGTGGACAGGGCAGGCACAGCCATCCACACCAGTCCTCCGTGGACACCCGTGGGCAGGGCAGGCACAGCCATCCACACCAATCCTCCATGGACACCCGTGGGCAGGGCAGGTACAGCCATCCACACCAGGCCTCCATGGACACCCGTGGGCAGGCAGAGCCATCCACACCAGTCCTCCATGAAGATATGCCCCTTGGAGGTGGAGGAGGACGTGAAGAACAAAACACAACATAGGCCCCTAAGGCCAGGGCACACCTCCCTCAAAATCAGTCCCCCCAGCACTGGGAAGGCTGAGGCAGGAGACTCGTGAGCTTCAAGTCAGCCTGGATTAAGTCCCTAGCTAGAGCCTGTTTGAAGTACGAAAACTAGAATGTGACCTCTCCTGGGGTCGGGCAACAGGCTTCCCAGAGGACACTGGCTGAATGAGCAGGCACGAGGAATGTGGACTCCCTTTCTCTCAGGGCGGAGAGGGCCACGGGAGAGTACGGAGGAAATTTCAAGCTTCTCAGCAAAGTGCAAGCCAAGCAGCTATTTGCACGGAGAGAGGAGCCAGGGGAGCAGGGAAGGAACAAACAGACCAGGGTGGGGTAGCAGGGAAGGGGCTGCAGAGAGAGGGCTGCCCCAGGCAGGGCCTGCCTCCTGCCCGGTCAGCGGCAGCCAGGGGCCAGCAGGTACCTGTCATGGGCGCCCTCTTGCCGGATGGCCTTCCTGCCCAGGAGGAGGCCCGTGCAGGCCTGTGTCCTTCCACAGAGCCCCGCATCAGGCGGCCGCCACTACCTCACTTCTTCCTTAATCTAGGTCACAGGCTGGGGGGAGGAAGGGAAGCGCCGCTCGCGGTCACAGCTTAACTTCTGGAAAAATCGCTTCTTCCACACCCTGACTTTTGCCTGCTTCCAGCTTTGAGGCCAGGCTTCCCCAGCCCAGGACACCCCCGGTCACCCACTGGCTCCCAGGGACTCGGGCTGCAAACACTGTTAGTTCAGGGGACGTGCGGACAGGAACTGAGACCTGACCGGGCTCCCGAGCAAGCCCCGGACGGCAGCCTGGACCTGTGTGGGAGACCTGCAGACCCCTCGGTATGTGACACCCACAGACAAGCTCTGGCGGGAGAACCCTTGCCTAAGCACGTGTCTGCGCTGGCCCGCTGGAAGGCCGGATGCCCCGCAAGCAGGTAAACTGAGGCACTGAACTGCAGGACCTGAGACACCTGAAGCTCTGGGGCAGCGCCCGCTCCACCAGGCTCCGGGAGCGGCCCCCGGCTACGGCGGAGCAGAACCCCGAGCCGCTCTGGGCAGGGTCTGCTCCAGACGACGGGGGCGGCGGGGGCCGGTGGGGGCCGGGGGACGCCGAGCAGAGGCGCCGCGGCTCTCGCGCAGGCCGGACGGGAACGGCGCCGGGGCCGGGAGGGCGACTCCGGGGCGGGCGGCCCCGCTCCGCGCCCGCTCACCTCGTCCTCCTTGTGGTTGCGGATGCCGCGGACCAGGTCCTGCAGGTTCTTGTCGAACATGCGGTCGATGCTGCCCTTGACCATCTTGAGGGCCATCGCGGCGGCCGGGCTGCGGCCTCCGAGGGGGACGCGGCCGCCGCCGCCGCCGCCGCCGCCGCCGCGGCCCTGGGGGGCGCGGGCAGCCGGGGGCCGCGCCGCAGGCGCGCGACGCGCTGAGCTTCCGGTCGCCGCGGAAGGGGCGACGCGGAGGCCAGAGCGACGGCTGCGGCCGGAGACCAGTCGGGGGCGAGGGGCGGCGAGAGAGGCCCGCGTCCACCGGCGCCTGGCTGCCCAGCTCAGGGCCGCTCGCAAATGGCGACCAAGATGGCGGTGGGTCAGCTGACGGAGAGCCTCGGCGCCCCGGAGCCCCGCCCCACCTGCGAGCCCCACCCCCGCACTGCGGTTTCCTTGACAACCGCACGCGACCCAATAGAAAAGCAGACACCGCCCCTTGACACCTGGGAGGCCCACCCCTTCCTGGGCACCGCCCTGCCGTCTCATTGGTGAGCCGGAACGCCACAGACGTTCTGACCACGCCCCCCTAAGGCAAAGCGAGCGGCAGCGGCTCCCCGCCCCGCTGAATGACAGCGGTGGGCGTGGTCTGGTGTGGGCGTGGTGATGTGAGGGCGGAGCTCCCACGTGGAACTTACTCTGCAAGTTCCTTGGGAAGTATGCAGCTCCGCCTTTTCTTTTCCTTTTTTTTTTTTTTTTTGGTTTGGTTTTTCGAGACAGGGTTTCTCTGTGCAGCCCTGGCTGTCCTGGATCTCGCCCTGTAGCCCAGGTTGGCCTTGAACTCGCAGAGATCCGCCTGGCGCTGCCTCCCGAGTGCTGGGATTAAAGGCGTGCGCCACCACCGCCTGGCTCAGCTCCGCCTTTTCTAAATCTTAGAGATGACGCGGCGGGAATCGGTGTTTCAGGAGGCAGTCATAACGGCAGTCCAGAGCCTGAGAATGGAGCATCAGGGGTTGCCGGGCAGCCTGGGCTGTATGCAACCCTGTCTGAAAGTTGCAACACAAGGCTTGGGGCTGGCTCGAGCAGTCGAGCAGTGGGTTCTATTCCCTGCCCCCCATCTAGCTCCCTGTCATCCTAGCACTCGGAGGTAGAGGCAGGAGAATCTGAAGTTCGGTGCCAGCCTTGAATACTGGAGTACACAGACGTAAACATAAAGGGTGGGAGACTGACGCAGGAGTAATGACCCGCCCAGAATCCCCAGTGAGGGGCTGGGGGTGTGGTCAGGGTGGAGCCCCTGCCTTTAACACCCCAGGGAGGGGCTGGGGGCGTGGTCAGAGTGGAGCCACGCCCAGAATCCCCCAGTGAGGGGCTGGGGGTGAAGGGCTCAGTAGTGAGACTCACATGCATGAAGCCCTAGATTAAATCACCAACACTGAAAAATAAATGACAGTAAATAAAAGTGGGGCTGGGCGGCGGTGGCGCACGCCTTTAATCCCAGCCCTCGGGAGGCAGAGGCAGGCGGATCTCTGTGAGTTCGAGACCATCCTGGACTACCAAGTGAGTTCCAGGAAAGGCACAAAGCTACACAGAGAAACCCTGTTTCGAAAAAGCAAAAAATAAATGAATAAAATAAATGAATGAATGAATAAATAAATAAATAAATAAAAAAGTGGAACTGCAGAGATGGCTCTGTGGTTAAAAGCATTGACTGCTCTTCCAGAGAACCTGGGTTCAATTCCCAGCACCCACACGGTGATTCAAAATCTTCTGTAACTCGACTTCCAGGGAATCGGTTGTCTTCTCGCCTTCGCAGGCACCAGGCACAAAAGTGGCACATAGACATTTGACTTAGTCACTTTTCTGTTGCTGTGAATAACATCATGACCAAAGCAACTTGTAAAAGTTTTTTGGTTTTGTTTGTTTGTTTGTTTGTTTGAGACAGGGTTTCTCTGTGTAACCGTGTCTGTCCTGGAACTCACTCTGTAGATCAGGCTGGCCTCGAACTCACAGAGATCCGCCTGCCTCTACCTCTCGAGTGCTGGGATTAAAGGCGCGCACCACCACTGCCTGGCTAAAAGAAATGTTTAATGGTGCTCACAATCAGAAAGTTAAATCCTTGAAGGCAGAGTAAAAGCGTGGTAGCAGGAACAGCTGAGAGCTCCAGTCCTGAGCCACAAACAGGAAACAGAGACACTGGGAATGGCTAGAGTCTTTGGAGACCTCAGAGCTCCTCCTCAGTGACCGACTTCCCACAAAGCCACACTTCCTACTCCTTCCCAGATAATTCAGAAACCAGAGGATTCAAATACAGGAGCCTACGGGGGTCGTTCTCATCCAAACCACCACAGACACACACACCTAAAATAATAATAACAGTAATAATAAAATAGAGATAGGGCTGAGTGGTCTGTCAATGGTTATAAGACCCAGTACTGCTCTTGCAGAGGACTGGAGTTCGATTCCCAGTACCGATGGGAGCACTAGACTCTCGGCCTCCAGTTAACTCCAATTCCGGGGAATTACAGGCCCTCTTTGGGCTTCACTGAGGAATTACACACATGTGGGACACAGAAAATCAATCAGGTACTCACACAAACACATAAATAAAATTAAACTTTTGGTTTTCCAGAGCTGAGGACTGAACCCAGGGCCTTATGCTTGCTAGGTAAGCGCTCTGCCACTGAGCTAAAACCCCAACCCCAAAATAAACTTTTCAAAATAAACCTTTACAACAAATGAGTAGGAAACTGGAGAGATGACGCTGTGTTTCGGAGCCCTGGCTGTATCCCGGAGGATCCAGGTTCAGTTCCCAGAACCCACCCGGCAGCCGATTGTGTAGCTCCAGTTTCATGGGATTGAGCCATTTTCTGGTCTCCAAAGACACCAGGAATGCATATGGCACACAGATATACATGTAGTCACAACACCCACACACATAAAAAGTAAATGAAGTAAAAATGTTAAAGTTTGTTTTTGTTTGTTTGTTTACTTGTTTTTCAAGACAGGGTTTTCTCTGTGTAGCCCTGGCTGTCCTGGAACTCACACTGTAGACCAGGCTGGCCTTGAACTCAGAAAGGCGTGGGCCACCACCACCTGGCTTAAATAGTATTTTACCTTGAGCCAGGCAATAGGAGCACTAGGAGTTTGAAGACAGTCTGGACTACATATTGAATTTCAGGGCACAGTGTCACACAGAGAGACATCATCTCAATCAGGTAAATGTAGCCAGTCATGGTGGCTCACCCCAGGAGGCTGAGGCAACAGGATGAGAGACTCCGCAAATAAACCAGATGAGTAAACAAAGACAAAGAGAGAAGGCCTAGTGTGATGCTGCAGGCCTGGCGTCCCGTCACTCAAGAGATCACACAGGGCGGGCAGTAGGTTCAGGTGTCTTCTGGGCCACATAGTGAATTAAAGGCTTCATGAGACCTTATCTCAAAAAAAAAAAAAAAAAAAAAACAAAAAAAAAAAAACCAATCTTTAATCTCAACCCTGAGAGCAGAGGAAAGGGGATCTCTGTAAGTTGTGGGCCAGCCTGGTCTACATAGTGAATTCTGGGCCAGCCATAGCTACACAGAGTCTGGAGCTACAGCTCCCTGCAGAGGGTTTGCCCAGCAGGCAGGAATTACTGGGTTCCACAGACACGGGCCTGGTACTCCAGCACTCTACGGGAGGGAGGGGGTCAGGAGTTGAAGATCAGCCTGGCATTCATGAGACTCAGTCTTGACACATCAAAATACACAAAGAAAACAATTTGAGTTAATGATCATAGAAGACCACTTGACAGACAGATCTGACATCACTGGGAGCTTAGACATGAGCCACATCCCTCTGTGGCCAGCAGGGGGCACTGCTGGCCAGGCCCAGAGGTGGTAGCTTAAGCAGGTGGACCTGGCAAGACATTCAGGGCTCTATTATCAATCACACTTCAGCTATGAATCTGTCTACCTACCATCAACAACCCACCCACCCCATCCATCCATCCACCCATGCACCCATCCACACATTCACCCACCCACACACCCATACACCAACTCACCCACCTATCCATCCATCCATCCATCCAGTCAGAACTCCACACATCCACACACATATACATCCGCCCATCGACCCACCCATCCACCTATGCATCTACCATCAATCTGTCAACACATCCATCAATCCAGTGATCCACAGATCCACTCATCTACTCATCCATCCATCCACCCATGCACCCACCCATCCATCCATCTATCCATTCACTCATCAACCCACCAACCTAATCCACCCATCTACTCATCCACAAATCTATCCATCCATCCACCCTTCATCCACCCATCCATCCAATCACCCACCACCCATCCATCTACCCATCCATCCACTCATTTGCTTATCCACCCTTTCATAACCCATATAGCCATCCCTCCATCCACCCATCAATCTATCCATCCATCCATCCACCTGTTCATCTATCCATCCACCCATCCATCCACCCATCCATCCACCTATCCACTCATCCATTCATCCACCTGTTTCATTCATCCATCCATCCACCCTTTCATAACCCATATAGCCATCCCTCCATCCACCCATCAATCTATCCATCCATCCATCCACCTATTCATCAATCCACCTATCCAATCATCAATCTACCCATTCATCCATCCACCTTTTAATCCATCCATCCACCCATCAACCCATCTATCCATCTATCCATCCACCTGTTCATCCATCAATCTACCTATCCAATCATCAATCTACCCATCCATTCACCCTTCTATCCATCTATTCAACCATCCATCCATCCATCCACCCATCTATTCACCCATCCACCCACTCATTCACCCACCCATTCATCCTTGCATCCACCCATCCATCCTTCCATCCACCCATTCATCTCTCTATCCAGCACCCACTCTCTCCTCCATCCATCCATCCATCCATCCATCCATCCTTCCATCCATCCATACACAGACACACAGACACACAGACACACACAGACACAGACACACACCACTGAGGACCATAGTTGAAATCTGCTTTATTCCAACTTTTGCAATGAGCAGAGTCAAGGAAGTTCTGGGAAGAGCAGGCTGACGTGAGAACGAAGTGAAGGTCAGCAGAGGCTCAGGAGCCTGGGACCCGTGAGCTCATCCTGGAGCTTGTCCATGATGGACAAGGCCCTAGGTTCAAGCTCAAGCAGAAAATGAACGAACACAAGCGGCCCTGCCTGCGGGCGAGTGTTGAGGAAGCTTGTGGGGCTAAAGGGGTGTGCATGCAGGTGAGCTGCCTGGGCTGCTGGGGCCCCATGAGGCCGTGGTGAGTGACTCCAGTGTACCTGTGTGAGCCCTACTTGTCAGTACTGTGATGGCAAGTGAGGGACACTGTCCCAGTTAGCACTGACCATCCACTGGACACAACCAGGGACCCCTGAGAGGATTGCCTTAATTGAGGACCGCCTTACCCCACACTGGCCGGCGGGCACCTGTGAGAGACTGTCTTGACAACTAATCGATGAGTGAGGCCCGGCCCATGGTGTGGGATGGCCAGCAGGCCGGCTTCAAGCTCCTGCCCTGCTTTCTCTTAGCAAAGGACTTTCTCTGGGAGAGAAAGCCGGGGACCATTTTGTTCCCTGTGTGGCTTTGGGGCAGTGTTTTCTCATAGCAACAGCAAAGCAACTTGAAGGGCCATGTCCACTTATTCTCCAAAGCAGAGAGAATATGAGCTGTTCATTGACCTCCGAGGGCTCCTGCATGTGTGGTTTCCACACACACTGACACACACACACACACACTGACACACACACACACTGACACACACACACACACACACAGAAAATAAAACAAAATAATTGTTTTTAAGAAGAAGCAGAGATGCCAAGCGGTAGTGGTGTATGCCTTTAATCCCAGCACTTGGGAGGCAGAGACAGGAGAATCTCTGTGAGTTCAAGGCCAGCCTGGGCTACAGAGAGAGATCCAGGACAGGCACCAAAACTACACAGAGAAACCCTGTCTCGAAACAACAACAAAAGAGAGAGAGAGAGAGAGAGAGAGAGAGAGAGAGAGAGAGAGAGAAGGAAGGAAGGAAGGAAGGAAGGAAGGAAGGAAGGAAGGAAGGAAGAAAGAAAGAAAGAAAGAAAGAAAGAAAGAAAGAAAGAAAGAAAGAAAGAAAGAAAGAAAGAAAGAAAGAAAAACCAGATTGACAGTACGTAAGTCAGGCCACACCGCTCTCCCCATGATAAAGTCTTTGCAGCCTTTGGTGCCTGCTGTCTTGGGAATGACTTGGCTCTCGGCAGGCCGCTGAGGAGCTTTCCGTGGTGCTGAATTCCCGATGGCAAGGTTGGAGCATCCCGAGTCTGCACCCCCCACATCCGTCTTGCTAATTCCCGTTCCCCAGGCATTCTTATTGACAACGCAAGACCTGCTGTGCATATGTGCCCATGCTTTAGCACCCACATAGGAGGGCCAGAAGCCAGCCCGGGGTGTGGGCCCTCAGAGTCTGTCCAGCTTGTTTTTGAGACAGTGTCTCACAGGTCAGACTGGCCAGCAAGTCCCCGGGATCCTCCTGTCTCTGCTACCCTGGAGCTGGGATCACAAGTGTGCTCCTCCACGGCTGGGCTACTGTGGGTTCTGGGGATCAAACTCAGGCCCTCAAACCTGCATGGCAGGTGCTTTACCAACTCTTCCCAGGCCTCTGGTATTCATTTTTATTTATTTGTTTGTTGGTTGGTTGGTTGTTTTTAGACAGATTTTCTCTTTGTATTGTAGCCTTAGCTTGTCCTTGGCTGTCCTGGAACTCGCTCTGTAGACCAGGCTGACATCAAATTCACAGAGATCTGCCTGCCTCTGCCTCTGCGCCACCACCGCCCTGGCCTGTATTTGATCACTTTTTTGTTGTTGTTTTGTTTATTTTTTTGAGACAGGGTTTCTCTGTGTAGCTTTGCACCTGGAACTCACTCTGTACACCAGGCTGGCCTCGAACTCACAGAGATACGCCTGCTTCTGCCTTGAGAGTGCTAGGATTAAAGGTGTGCGCCAACCACCACCCGGCTGTATTTGATCACTTTTAAAAAGAATTTTTTTTTTAATCCAGGCATAGTGAGTGTCTCATGGCTTTAATCCCAGCACTCGGGAGGCAGAGGCAGGCAGATCTCTGTGAATTTAAGGCCAGCCTGGTCTGTAAAGTGAGTTCCAGGACAGACAGAACTACATAGTGAAAACCTGTCTCAAAACAAACAAAGAAATACATAATTTAAAAGCAACTTTTTATGAGACATATTTATTTATGGTGTGTATGTTTGTGTACACGTGGAGTTCAGAGGACACTTCGGGAAGTCGGTTCTCTCCTTCCATCATGTGGGTCTCAGAGACCCAACTCCGGCTTGCGAACTGTCTCCAGTTCGGCTGATTTTGTACCGGTTAGTTTTACATCAACTTGACCCAAGCTGGAGTCCTCCGGGAAGAGACAGCATCAGTTGAGAAAATACCCCCTCCAGATTGGCCTATGGGACACTTTCTTGATTGATGACTGATGTGGGAGGTCCAGCAGGCTGAGCAGACCATGAAGAGCCGGCCAGTCCGCGGCAGGCTCGCTCCTCACAGCCTCTGCTCCAGCTCCAGCCTCCTGGTTCCCGCTCTTCCTTCCCTGGATGATAAACTACAGCTGTAAAACGAAATAAACCCTTTCCTCCCCACGCTGCCTTTGGTCATGGTGTGTCACCACAGATCTTTTTGTTAGTTGGTTTGTTTGTTTTAGTTTTTAACATTTTAAAGATTTATTTATCTAATTAAATTAATCATTTTGTTTTTTCAGACAGGATCTCATTTCGTAGCTCTGGCTATCCTGAAACTATTAAATAGACCAGGCTGGCCTTGAACTCAGAGATCCAACTGCATCTGCCTCCTGAGTGCTAGGATTAAAGGTGTGCGCCACCACTGACGGGCTGTTTTTTTATGTGGGTTTTTTTTGTTTTGTTTTGTTTTGTTTTGTTTTTCGAGACAGGGTTTCTCCGTGTAGTTTTGGTTCCTGTCCTGGATCTCACTCTGTAGACCAGGCTGGCCTCGAACTCAGAGATCAACCTGGCTCAGTAAAGGAGTGTACCACCACCACCCAGCAGGACTTATTTATTATGTACACAGTGATCTGCTTGCATGTATGTCTGCAGGCCAGAAGAGGGCACCAGATCTCATCACAGATGGTTGTGAGCCACCACGTGGGTGCTGGGAATTGAACTCAGGACCTCTGGAAGAGCAGCCAGGGCTCTAACCGCTGAGCCATCTCTCCAGACTCTCCCTTTTTTTAAAGACAGGTTTCTCTGTGTAACAGTATTGGCTGTTCTGGAACTCACTCTGTAGCCCAGGCTGGCCTCAAACTCACAGAGATCCTCCTGCCTCTGCCTCCCAAGTGCTGGGATTAAAGGCGTGCCTCACCACAGCTGGGTTCAGCCCACTCCTTTTGAGCCAGAGTGTCCTAGCCTGGAACTCACTGATTAGGCCAGGCTAGCTCCTGTGTCTGTTTTCTCAGGTCCTGCATTCCAGGTGTCAGCGGGCACCACACTGGGCCTGGCATTCCTCTGGTGTGTGTGTGTGTGTGTGTGTGCGCGCGCGTATGCGTGTGCATGTGCGTGTGCATGTGCGTGTGTGTGTGTGTGTGTGACAGCAGGTGTGTGTATGTGTGTAGGTGTGACAGCAGGGGTGTGTGTGTGTGTGTGTGTAGGTGTGACAGCAGGGGTGTGTGTGTGTATGTGTGGAGGTGTGACAGCAGGGGTGTGTGTGTGTGTGTGTGTGGAGGTGTGACAGCAGGGGTGTGTGTGTGTGTGTGTGTGGAGGTGTGACAGCAGGGGTGTGTGTGTGTGTGGAGGTGTGGAGGTGTGACAGCAGGGGTGTGTTGCCCCCAGTTTGAGGTCCAGTGTCTTTCTCCCACCCCCTTCACTGTGGACATGGAAGTGAGGTCTCTCCGTTGCAGCTGAGGCTCCAGTGACTCTGGCCTCTCAGCTCCTCTGCGATGTCCCGTGTGTCTCCTCGGTGCTGGATTAGCTGCCGAGCCCATGGGGCACTGGGGGTCCTAACTCGGTGGCAAGGACTTTTTCAATGGCGCCTCCACCTCATCTCCCCCCCACTTTTTGTTTTCCAGACAGGATTTCTCTGTGCAGCCCTGGCTGTCCTGGATCTCGCTCTGTGGACCAGGCTGGCCTCGAACTCACAGAGATCCTCCTGCCTCTGCCTCCTGAGTTCTGTGGGCTGCAAGAATATATTCAGCTGTGTATTAAAGCTATACTTTCACCAGGCAAGGGTCTGTCAAAAGGCAAGCCATTTATCATGGGATATTTGGTGTTACCCAGTTTTTAATATTTCGGCTACCTTCTGCTATTAAGTCCTTATGTGCCCAAATACTTCCAAACAATTTGGCAAACAGCCAAGCTTCTCGCCACTGTTCCACTAGGTACGAACTCCCCCGCTGAGCCTAGGAGACCAGCAGGCTGTAGATGCACAGCTTTGTTTTCCTGTGCAAATGAAGCTCAGACCGTCCCCTTGCCTCAGGCTGGCGGCAAGGAGAGACTGACTGGGGACAATGGGGCTTTTTGCATAACCAGGTGCAGTAAGGACTGGAGTGGAATTCCAGAGGAGACACAGAACCGCGTGGCCAGAGAGCAGAGGAAGACGGAGGTTCTGTAGAGGGTGAAGCGGATCTTGGTAGAGTTTTCGGAGAGCCAGGAAGGCGAGATGGGGGAGAGGGGGGGGACAGAGGACACAGATCAGGTCAAAGGCACAGGAGCTTACTAAAACTGTGAGGACAGGAAACCAGGGCACAGAGGGGAGCTGAATCTGAGGACGGAGCTGAAGCTGTGTAGACAGAATTGACTAAGAATATAGTGAGTGGACTGAAGGACTCAGTGTGCTTAGATTCATTTTATGTCCCTCAGATTAGTATTCTCAGCCGCTTGTAGCATCTGTTCTGGACCCTGGTAGAAATCTCCTCAAGGCAGGCACTTGGGGGGAATTCGTTACCCAGTGGGCCACAGCCACCCAGGCATCTCCCCCTCTTTAAAAGACAGGGTCTCATTTAGCCCAGGCTGACCTCAAGCTTACTATGTAGCTGAGGGTGACGTTGGACTGCTGCATGCTCTGGGTCCACCTCCCAGTCCCGGGATGGCAGGCTACGTCACCAAACCCAGTTTAGGAGTCGCTGGCGAGGCACCCAGGGCTTCCCGAAGGCTGCGTCAGCCCTCTGCCCACCTAGCCCATGTTTGGTGTTTGCCGGAACTTTCAGGAGTGAGGGGAGTACTGGCAAGTGCTGGCCGGGAGGGGTGGCTGGGCGCAACCCCCCCCTTCCTTGGCTGTTACTCAGACTTCCCGAAATAGAGCCGAGTGCGCACAGATATAGAGACAAGTTTATTTTAAGATGTGACTCACACAATCCTGTGGGCTCTAAGCCCAAAATTAGCACGGCCAGCCAGCAGCCTTGAGACCAAAGAAGCATGGGAAAATGCAGAGGAACTTCAGATATCAGGGGGGAACCTCCCTCTTCCTCTGGACACACAGTGAGGGGGACCTCCCTCTTCCTGTGGACACACAGTGGGGGAACCTCCCTCTTCCTCTGGTCACACAGTGGGGGACCTCCCTTTCCCTCTGGACACACAGTGGGGGGGACCTCCCTCTTCCTCTGGTCACACAGTGGGGGGGACCTCCCTCTCCCTCTGGTCACACAGTGGGGGGACCTCCCTCTTCCTGTGGACACACAGTGGGGGACCTCCCTCTCCATCTGTACACACAGTGGGGGGACCTCTCTCTCCATCTGGACATACAGTGGGGGGGACCTCCCTCTCCCTCTCCCTCTGGACACACAGTGGGGGACCTCCCTCTCTATCTGGACACACAGTGGAGGGGACCTCCCTCTCTATCTGGACACACAGTGGGGGACCTCCCTCTCTATCTGGACACACAGTGGGGGGGACTTCCCTCTCCCTCTCCCTCTGGACACACAGTGGGGGACCTCCCTCTCCATCTGGACACGCAGTGGAGGGGACCTCCCTCTCTATCTGGACACACAGTGGGGGGACCTCCCTCTTCCTCTGGACACACAGTGGGGGACCTCCCTCTCCATCTGGACACACAGTGGGGGGGACCTCCCTCTCCCTCTCCCTCTGGACACACAGTGGGGGACCTCCCTCTCCATCTGGATACACAGTGGGGGACCTCCCTCTCCATCTGGACACACAGTGGGGGACCTCCCTCTCCATCTGGACACACAGTGGGGGACCTCCCTCTCCATCTGGACACACAGTGGGGGACCTCCCTCTTCCTGTGGACACACAGTGGGGGGGACCTCCCTCTTCCTCTGGTCACAGAGTGGGGGACCTCCCTCTCCATCTGGACACACAGTCAGTCCGGTTGGGGTGGTGTGGGGGTGAACACCTACCTCTATGGAACCACATTGGGGGGAGCTTTGCTTATTTCAGAGCATGACTGAGATTGATAGCAAAGACTAAAAAGGCCTTTGCACACAGTGGGGTGTGCTTTTGAGGTCCTGTGCATAATCCCCCACGTCCCCCACATCCCCCACATCCCAGCACGGAACCCCATATCCCAGCACACTCTACCCCCACATTCCAGCACATATCCCCTCAGATCTCAGCACTTGAGGAGCTGAGGCAGGAAGATCACAAATTCAAATATTCTTGGGCAACTTAAGGACATTATATCTCAAATATTCAAGGTTGGGGTGCGTCAGGGGTGCAGCCCCGCCCAGACTCCCCAAGTGATGGGCTGGGGGCGTGGTCAGTGTGGAGCCCTGCCCAGAATCCCCAGTGAGAGGCTGGGGGCGTGGTCAGGGTGGAGCCCCGCCTAGTATCCCCCAGGGAGGGGCTGGGGGCGTGGTTTGGTGATAGAGTGCCTACCTAGCTTCCAGGAGGTACCAGGTTCCATCCTCCCCTGTGGCAAAGCAAGGGGGGATCTGGGAAATTCTCAAGACCACTAAATTGGTTTAGGGATCACAGTGATGGGGTATTGTCTTGTAGGGAAGAGATGGAGTTTCACTTTGGAAAATACAAGGGAAAGTAGAAATTGATACCCAAGAAGTGCAAGGGCCCTGGATAGGAATCCCCTGGAATAATGTCAATTTGATTAAGAAAACTGAGTAACACAGTAACACAGTAACACAGGACAGGACCTCCCCTCGGGAGGGGGTGAGGAATTAGATCAGATAAAAATAATGACAACAGACGTGTTGCACACCTTTAATCCCAGCACTCAGGAGGCAGGGGAAGGCGGATCTCTGTGAGATTAAAGCCAGCCTGGTCTACAGAGCGAGTTCCAGGGTTACACAGTGAGCACTTCTTTCTCTCTCTCAAAAAAAAAAAAAAAGTAAAACAAGAAAACAAAGTCAAACCTAGAAGACAAGAAGTAACAAAAAATCAATTCAGGCAGGAAGAGTTTGGTAAAGTCTCCTGAGCCTTTGGGAATCTAAGTGAATGTTTCTGATTTATTTTGTTGTTATTTGTTTTTTTCAAGGCAGGGTTTCTCAGTGCAGCCCTGGCTGTCCCGGAACCCGCTCTATAGACCAGGCTGGCCTTGAACTCAGAGAGATCCTCCTGCCTCAGCCTCCCGGTTGCTGGGTAAGGTGTGCCTGTGTCACCAAGCCTGCAAGAGCACTTTCTCAAAGTGCTCACATCGCAGTACCACGCCTCTTTATCATCATTTTTAAATTTTGAGAAGCGGACTCGTGAAATTGCCCAGGCTGGCCTGGAATTCCCTTGGTCGCTCAGGATGGCTTCTGGTTACTCACCATCCTCTTTGGGGCTAGCAAATGCTAGAGTGAGGAGTGTGACCCACCTTGCCGCGTCTGCTTCCTCCCAGTGAGGCAGGAAGAAGCAGCTTCCCGGAAATGGTGGCTGTGCTGTCACCAGGTCACCTGCGGGTCACTTATTTCCAGAAGGATTCTGGAGGGGGAACTTTGATATTAGAAAGATTGAAACTGGACTGTGAGGGAAATCACCTTGGCTTCTAGCTCTTTCTGTATTGTTCTGGGAAGGTTTGGGAAGAACTTTGTTTTGTACCACGATGAGGAGCTGGAGAACTCCAAGTTGATCAGTTATTTATTTATTCATTTTTAGGAAGGGCCTTCTTATATGGCCCTGGTTGGCCTGACGCTCCCTCTCTAGCCATGGCTGGTCTCCACTCACAGAGATCCGCCTGCCTCTGCCTCCGAGTGCTGGGATTAAAGGCGTGCGCCACCACCGCCCGGCCAGCCTTTGTTTCTTGAAGACTGATTTTACTCCATGGGCCTTGAATTGTGATTCCCCCTGCCTCAGCCTCCCAAGTGCTTGGATTATAGTGTTGGGTCCTGAGCTTGGGCAAATAGTGGGGACCGACCACTGAAGTCTGTTAACCAGAAGCGAACTTTATTCCAAACAGCGCAGGGCAACACAACTTCTGGCTGGCCAGGGCCACAGGCAGAGTCTGGGCTTTCTGACAGGGAGACACTGAGAAGAAAAACCATACACCAGGTGGTGAGTCAAAGGAATTTTTACAATCTTGAGGTTTTACGGCCTTGGGTCACTGTGCAGTCCAAGATTCACAAGTTTTGATCACAGGGTGTTCAGGATGTCTGTGAAAGCCTGTGGCTACCTCAACACAGCTGCTTCCCCCCTGAGCTGAAAGGAAAGGAGGGCAGAGGGTCACTGAGAATCCTAGATATCCGCATAGGCTACAGGCAAACCATTTTTCACATCCCTGGGCTCTTCGAGAGGTTTCCTTAGTGTGAGGTTGAATTAAGAGTAAGAAATAATTTTTTTTAAGGAATAAAAAGAAGCTGGGCATGGTGACACACACCTTTAATCCCAGAACGGGAGGCAGAGACAGGAGGATTTCTGTGAGTTCTGTGAGGGCAGCCTGGTCTACAGAGTTCCAGGACAGAGAAACTGTGTCTTGAAAAATCCATAAAAAGAAAAGGAAAAATAAAAAGAAAAGACAAATAAAAAGAAAAAAAAAAGGAAGAAAAAAGAAAAGAAAAGAAAAAGCGAGCCCGTGAAGTTGGGGGATTTGGAAGTTCTTTTTTTTTTGGTTTTTAGAGACAGGGTTTCTCTGTGTAGCCCTGGCTGTCCTGGATCTCACTCTGTAGCCCAGGCTGGCCTTGAACTCACAAAGATCCTCCTGCCTCTGCCTCCCAAGTGCTGGGACTAAAGGCATGTGCCACCACCGCCCGGCGAAGTTGGGGGATTTGAACTTGCGCCCCGCCGGCTCTCCCTCCCTCCCTCCCTTTCCTCGGCAGGGTTTCCCCGGGTCCCCGCTTCCGGCTGGCGGGGGCGTCCGAGGGCAACCGAGGACGTGCGTGCGCCGCTGCGCCGCTGCGTGCGCCCGTGCGTGCGCCGGCCGGGGCGGGGGGGGGGGGGAGGGGGCGGGGCCGGGCGAGTCCAAGGGGGCGTGGCGGGCGAGGGGTGGCGCGCGCGGCGCGGCGGGCGGGCGCTCCGGGCGCGCACCGCCTCCCGGCTCCCGGCCTCCCCCGCGCGCGCGCGCCGAGTGGTTCCGCCCGCCCCCCCCGGCTCATTGTGCCTTCTCCTCACGCCGGCCCAAGATGGCGGCGGCGCTAGACGCCCCGGGCCTGTGACTCCTACAAAGAGGGGAGCCGGGGGCCGCACGGGAGCGGCGGCCGAGGCGCAGGCCGGGCCGTCGGTCCTCCGCCGTCCGCCCCGCGTCCGCCCGCCCCGCCCCGCCCGCCCGCCCGGCTTCCCGCCGGCGGCCCCGCCCCTCCCCCAACCGCCCGCCTAGCATGGTGCGGCGGCCGCGCGCGCCGACATGGGCGAGAAGCTGGAGCTGAGGCTCAAGTCGCCGGTGGGCGCCGAGCCCGCTGTCTACCCGTGGCCGCTGCCGGTCTACGTGAGTGAGCTGGCGGGGGGCGGGCGGGCGGCGGGCGGCGGGCGGCGGCTCCCGGCCGGCGGCGGCGGCGGCGGCGGCTCCGGCTCCTCGGCCGTTCCCGGCCCGCGCCCGCCGCTGCCGTTGCCCCGACGCGGCCTGTCGCGCTGCCGCCGCCGCCGCCGGCCCGGAGCCGCCGCGTCCCCGGGCTTTGCAGACCTGAGGCCGGGGCGACGCTGTGGACAGGGGCTACGGGGACCGGGGGGTCGGGGGCGGCCGGGGCGTCGGGGGGTCGGGGGCGGCCGGGAGGGACGTCGGGGGCGGCCGAGGGGTCGGGGGGTCGGGGGCGGCCGGGAGGGAGGTCGGGGGCGCCCCGCCTCCGTGTGGACGCCTCCCGTCGTCCCCGCGAGGTGTCACCTCGTGTCCCTTCGTCCTGTCGTCCCGGAGGTCGCACCCCGCCGTCTCTCCGTGTGGTCCCCTCACGTCCTCCCGGTTGTCACCTTTGGTGCTGGTGGAGGGGAGGTTGTCTGCCGTGCCGGTGGCTGGGGTGGGGGGCCCGGGAGAGGTCCTCCGTGTCAGTGGGCCGGGCTGTAGGGCCTGGGGTGGTGGAGAGGTGGTCACCTCGGGGTGCAGTCGGGTGCCCGTGGGCTGGCCTGGTGATCGCGTGAGAAGCCGGGGCAGGTGTCTCTCGCGTTGGTCCGGTGTCTGTCGAGGCTTTGCAAGGTCGGAGAGGTGCCCCCCCCCCCCGTTTGGGTGGCATGGCCGGGGAGGCCTCGAGAAGCCCGGGAGGTGGTCCCCTTTCGTTGGTGGGCAGGGCTGGTGAGACCCTGCAGAGTTGGGGGTGTCGGCGGTCGCTAATCCTAATGACCCGGTGATAGGCCAAGTGGAAGTGCCAGAGGCCTTCGGGGGTTCTGACGTCCAGGAGGGGCCCGGGAAGTCAGTGTCCTGGGCCCTGGCGGCCCTGTGTGTGTTTTGAGTAGAAAACGAAGCATGGCCCGTGGGTGCTGTTGAGTTAGCATCCTTACTGGGGACCCATGGCATAATGTCTGTGGCCCGGGACGCCCTTGCAGCTGGCTCTCCACCGCTTCCCGTTAGCGTGGGGCAGCTCTGTGTGTGTGTCCTTGAAAATTCCTGCATCTGCCGGGTGGTGGTGGTGCAGGACTTTAATCCCAGCACTTTGGGAGGCAGAGGCAGGTGGGTCTCTGTGAGTTCAAGGCCAGCCAGGGCTGTTAAACAGAGAAACTCTGTCTTGAAAAAAAAACTCCCACAAGTGTCCACTCTCCTGGGGTCAGCCGGATGGCTCAGCAGTGGACTTTTGCCGCCAAACTGAATTCCGTCCCTGCTGCATGGTGAAGGAGAGCACCGACTCCCGCAGTTCTCTGACCTGCCCATGTGCGCAAATGCAGTAGGCATTTAAAACACCTGCCTGTATGTATGCGGGGCCCGTGGCACGCTCCTTTAACCCGGCACTCGGCCGGGCCAGGAGGAGCTCTGAGTTCCAGACCAGCCTGCTTACAGACTGACTTCTAGGTTGGTGGCCTGTCTAGGAGTCTGAGAAGTTGGAGAGGTTGTCCCCTCTTGTTGCTGTGACTGGAGGATTGTGGGAAATTGGAAAAGTTGTCGTCCCTCCCCCCCCCATGTTGGTGGTGCCTAAAGGGGCCTTAGGAAGTCTGGGAGGGTGTGGGGAGACTGTCTGGAAGAAGGGTCGGACTTCTCATACTTTTCCTCTTAGGACTTAAATCTGATCCTTTCTTCTTTGCGTCTTCAAGGGTCACCATCCACTTTTTTTGGGGGGGAGGGTTCGAGACAGGGTTTCTCTGTGTAGTTTTGGAGCCTGTACTGGATCTCACTCTGTAGCCCAGGCTGGCCTCGAACTCACAGAGATCCACCTGCCTCTGCCTCCCGAGTGCTGGGATTAAAGGCGTGCGCCACCACCGCCTGGCCACCATCCACTCTTCTCAGGGTACAGTTCTGTGAGTTGTGGTCACTGTCACAGTTGAGGTGCAGCACACTTGAACCAACCCCAAGCTCCCGTCGACTGTCCCTCTGTTATCTGCCTCTTAGCTTCTTGCCTGCCACACCTTGTCTCCTGGCAGTTTTGTTTCAGAAAGCCCAGTGAATGATCACCATGGAGAATGTGTCTGAGGGCTCGGGGTTGCCCTTAACTTTTCTTTGTAGCTGGGCAACAACATCCTTTGGGCAGTCAGCCAGCTTGGTGGTCATTCTGTGAGTCACAGGATACCTGGGCTGGTCCAGTGTTTGTTTCCTGATTATTTCTTTGGTCTTGTTATACAGCTGTGGCTGGCCTGGAGCTCACTCTGTAGTTCAGGCTGGCCTTGAACTTTCCGTGATGTCCTGCGCCCCCCCCCCATGTGTGTGACTAGAGGCTGTGAGTTCCAGACACCTGAATGTGGACTTGTCCAAACTGAAGTAGTCCCTGGGAGTACCAAGAGCTGGGTTGCTAGGTCCGCACTGAGTAGACAGTCACCAGCCTGAGTTCCCAAAGTTGCCATAGCTGAGCATGAAGGGTTAAAAAGTCTGTCACGACCCTGTTGGTACCCAGTGGAGTGTTGCTGGCCAGTTGCCTCTCCTCCTTCCCTGGGGATGAGGAAAGCTAACCCAGTGACACTGGCCCAGCTCCACCTCCTGTGAATCCGGCCTTCAGTTGAGTCTGGCGGGAACTGGCTCTCCAGTGGCGGGTGGGAATGACTGACTGCCCAGCGCCTTTCCCTTGCTGGCCCGGATCTCACTTGGCGGGGTTGGCTGTGCTGGCCCAGCCCTGCTCCTGACATCTGTAGGCCATTCCAGCTGTGGCTGTCACACTGCTGTCCAAGGGCCAGCAGGTGTGTGTGTGTGGGACATCGCTCTCACATAGCCTGAGCAGAGACAGCCCCTCCACAGTGCCCTCTTCTAGCTGTATGCTTCCATGGAAAGTTCTGCTTCTTAGGAAGCCAGGGCTAGTGCCTGGCACACTCCGCACAATGTCAGACCTGCCATTCCTGCACCCAGGAAGTGGAGGCGGGAGTATCAGGAGTTCAAGACCAGTTTTGGTTACATAGTGAGTTCCACGCAAGGCTGCCCCACATGTATCAGACCCTGTTTCGAGTCCCCCCCCTCAGCAAACAAGCAAACAGAAAACTCTGCTGTTGCTGGATGATCGCATTACCTAGGCGTTGAGCGAAGGGGCCGTGCAGGTGCAGCTGCCCTGGGGTGGGAGCTCAGCACACCGCATGCCCACCTGCTGCCCCCAGTCTGTTCTGTTCTGAGATGGGGTCTCAGCATACTGCGACTGGCCCTCCTCCCTCTGCCTCCTCTTAGAGTGCTGGGGCTCTAGGTACGCACCACCAGGTCCGGCTTCATAATTCTTTGTAAAAGCCCTGCAAGCCACCTTTGGTGTCCCTGGGGACATGCACAGAGGACAGAAAAGACATTCATCACTCCAGGCAGATTGGGAACGGAGTGTGGCAGTCCCACACTTGAGTAAGGCATGGCCCTGGGCAGGTGCCAGTGGCTTCTTAGAGGACAGCAACCATGCTGTCCACACTCACAAATACCCAGTCTGGGGACGAGGTGTGGAGAACTGACAGGTGGGAGGGGACATCATCCTTATAGCAGTTGAGGACACTGGGACCTCACGGAATGACCCCTTTGGCGTAAAGGATGCAGATGCCATTTTTAGCTGTTTGCTTGGCAGGCAGCGTAGGGGACAGACCTGAGAGGGAGGGCCAGAGTGGCCTTCCTGTTGGTGACTCAGTAGGCCCTGCGTGGTGGGGTGTCCCTTCTGATGAGCTCAGGAGGCCTGTGGGTGGCTGGGTGAGTCGTGCTGTGGGTGGCTGGGTGAGCCAGCCCCAGTGTGACTCAGAAGGTAGTTTCTGCTGCTGACCTTCTCGGGTGAGTGTCCCAGCTAACTGCGCACATGTGGGTGGGCAGGAGGCAGGCTGACCTTTCGCCTGCCTGTGTGGGCTGACCCGCTCATCCAGAAGGGAAGGTGATGATGGTGGGCTCCTGTGTGGGGCATCGACTCGGCGCTTGCCCTTCAAACCCAAGCTCAGGCTACTTGCTCTGTTCTTGCTAAGTTCTGGGGAACCCCAGCTGGGCTTCCCTGTCTGTGGAAGCACCGACCTTTTTCAAGTTAGACTTTCTTTTTTTTTTTTAGATTTATTTATTTATTATGTATACAGAAGAGGGCACCAGATCTCATTACAGATGGTTGTGAGCCACCATGTGATTCCTGGGAATTGAACTCAGGACCTCTGGAAGAGCAGTCGGTGCTCTTAACCTCTGAGCCATCTCTCCAGCCCCTAGACTTTCTTTTTTTCTTTTCTGAGACGTTCTGATTCTGTATTCAGGGCAGTTTGGTACTCACCTTGTAGCCCAGGCTGCCTTCAAACTTTGAGCAGTTCTGTCTCATTCTCCCAAGTGCTGTGAGTGTGGGCATGAGATGTCACGCTGGCTTCAAGTTAGATATTTTATTTGGGGTAATTATAGGTTCATGCACTCAGGAATGTTCCTGTGTCCTCACTTTTGTTTTTTGAGACAAGGTTTCTCCATACAACAACCCTGTCTGTCCTGGAACTCACTCTGTAGCCGAGGCTGGCCTCGAACTCACAGAGACCCACCTGGCTCTGCCTCCCCAGTGCTGGGATTAAAGGCATGTGCCTATGTCCTCACTCTTAACGAAATGAAGCCCTTAGGTTAGCGGGTTATCCTCCTGTGGGATATGTGACTTGATCACTCCTGCCTTATGGAAAGATTAACCCGCCATTCTCATGGGGGTCCTGCCCCAGACTGACACTTGGTGACGTCTAGGGGCTTTGGTTGCCACAGCTAGAAGAGGGGAAGCTCTGGCACTGGCCCCTGCAGACAAAGCTGGGTTCTGGGTGTCGATGATGTGCAGAAAGACCGCCGCTGTTGCCTGAAGTTTGGGGGCACAGGCCACCTGCCCCATGTCTCCTGTTGGATGGGTTGTTCTGTTGGCTGGGGCAGTCCTGCCATCTTTACCCAGGGTCCCTGGAATGCCAGCCAGGCTGCTTGACTTTCCAGAACACGATCTGGCCCTGTGCAGTGCAGACGTCCACTCATCTGAGCGTTGCCTTGTTGACAGGTTGATTCAGACACAGATGTCTGCCCTGTGTGGGTAGCAGCTCTGGGGCCCAAGTGTGAGGCACATGTGACGCCTCCGAGGCCCTGCACAGGCTGCTCTGCTGGTAGTGTGGGTACCCCGCCGCCGCAGGACAGCTGCTGAGGGAGAGCGCTCAGGCTCCTCTGGCTCTCCTCCTCCTCTCCCCAGCCCCTCTCTGGGTGTCTCTCGACTCCTGACTGTCGTCACCTCCAGTGTGCTAGAGTGACAGCTGCCTGTGCATGTTGGAGAGTCTTGTACCCACCGAGCTATATTCCAGCTCAGCAGAGGAGCACCTGCCCAGCCTGTGGGAAGCCCTGGGTTTCTCCCCAGCACCCCAAACAGTTCCATTAAGACCTGACTCACACCAGTACAGTCCATGCATTCAAAGCGCTGGCCAGGGTCTGTGACACAGTCACAGTTGAGGCAGCTATTACAGCTGTCTGGTCTAGGGCAGTCCGTCACCCCTGTGAGGAGTTACCTGTCCCAGCACCCACGAGTGCACTTCTGTCTCAGAATTACCTCTTCTGGACATCTGTTGTGGAGCTCCACACTGTGGCCCTGCTGCGTGTGCGCACACCCTGCCTCTGCCCTGACTTGCAGTGTTTGAGCGTGAGGAGGTTCCAGGTCTTAGGCCCCTGAGGAGGGCTTGTTACAACTTCATCTGAGGATGGAGTGATGGGGAGGAGCTGCTGTGGCACTAAGCTTGATAGGGCAGTCATGTGCACCGGGTGGTTTTTAAAAGATTGTTGTTGTTAACTGTGCACAGGGATGTGCTGTGTGAGTGCGGAGGCCAGAAGAGGGTGCGAGTGTCCTCTGCCACCATCTGTTCCTCTGAGGAGGGCCTTTCTCTAGACCTGATGATGGAGCCCTTCAGCCAGGCTGGAAGCTGTCAAGCTCCAGTACCCAGTTCCACACCCCCATGGGGCTACCGGAGCTTCCTGGCCTCTCCAGGGCCCCTGTGCCGGGGTCCCCAGCTGCTGGGGCGCCGTGCACCCCTCCCTGTCTCGCTGTCGTCTGGGCAGGGCTGCTTGTCCTTGTCTTAGTGCCTGTCTCATTTCTCTGAAATGAGGGTAACTGAGCCCGTCCTTTGCCCTCCCACCCTGAGGGGGAGTGGCCTGCAGCAAGGAGGTGACCTGGTGGTAGGCATGCAGTCACTCTTGGCAAGTGACTCACCGGTCACTCGACAGCCCTGGGTAGCTGGTGTCACTCCTCCCTGAGGACCCAAGAGACCTTGGCCTGAACACTCTAAGAATGTTCAGCAGAAGCCCTTGTGGCTGCAGGGCAGGCAGCTGGCACAGATGGACAGGCTGCCTGTGACCTCATCCCTGTCCTCGTAGCTGAGCAAGGACACTTGTCCTCCTGTGGACCTCTGAGTCCTCATCCCACACCCACCTCCTGCCTTCGGGAAGGCAGGCAGCCAGGAAGCAGGGTGTCCCGTGTGTGCTGTGAATTAGTGGCCTGGAGCTGGGCCAGGCCCTGGGGCCTTGGGTGGACTTTAGCATTCAGGGTCAAGTCTAAAAAAATGTTGTCTAGGCTGGGTGTGTCTGTGGTCCCGGCTGCTGCTTGGGAGGCTGGGCGGGGAGATTGCTAGAGCCCAAGAGTTGGAGGCCAGCCTGCATAGCATTGTGAGGCCCCACTCTAAGACTAGAGAGAAGTTACAGACTGAGCTCTCGCCTCTCTCCCTTCTGTGTACGTGTGTGTCTGGGGTGTGGTGTGTGTTCTTGGGGCAGCCCATCAGGTGAGCCTGTGTATGTCATATCCCCATAGCCTTGTGTGATCTTTTCTAGGGGTCTCCTTCCTCTCACAGGGTACAGTGTGCGGGGCCATGTGGGACACTCAGAGCGGTTGGTGCTGCACGTTTGTCTGAGCTGCCCACCTGGGGCCAGGGTCCTTAGTTCCCCCTTCCTGTGGGACCCTGTCTGCTAATGGTCACTCTTCAGGCTTCTCTGCAAGATGCATGCCTCTGGTTTGCCCACTGGGTTCCTTGTGGTCATAGTCTGTCTCCCTTGGATGGGGATGTCGCTCCCTTGAGCTGATCTTGAACACAGCCTTGTGTGAGGTCCCTGCCCCTTTTGCACTTTTGCAGGCTGTGCATGCTCTGTCTGGCATTGTTGGCCAGCCTACATGTGGTCTGAGCACCCGAGTCACTGGTGGGGGCAAGGCCAGGGGGTTGGAACAGCCCATCGCAGCTTGCTGTGTGAGTCCTGGGGTGATGATGTGTGGGGACCACGTGAGAGTGGAGCTTGTTTTTCCTTAGAGACGGCGTTTCTCTGTGTAGTCTGGCTGTCCTGGAACTCACAATGTTCACCAGGCTGGCCTTGAACTGTCTGCCCGCCTCTGCCTCCCAGTGCTGGGATTACAGGTGTGTGCCCCTGCCATGTCTGGCTTCTCTTGAATGTTCTGTGAAGAGCACTGAGACTAATGGCCTGGCCACCACGCCAAGCCTTTTTTTTTTTTTTTTTTTTTTTTTTAGATTTATTTATTATGTATACAGCATATATGACTGCAGGCCAGAAGAGGGCGCCAGATCTCATTACAGATGGTTGTGAGCCACCATGTGGTTGCTGGGAATTGAACTCAGGACCTCTGGAAGAGCAGCAGTCAGTGCTCTTAACCTCTGAGCCATCTCTCCAGCCCGCGTTTTTTTTTGTTTTTTTTTTTTTTAAATGATGCTGGCCTTGAACTCACAGAGATTCACCTGCCTTTGCTGTGACTAAAGGTGTGGGCCATTACACCTGGCCTCTCCGATTTTTTTTTTTTTTTTAAATGGGGTCTCTGTGTAGCCCTGGCTGTCCTGGAACTCACTCTGTAGATCAGGCTGGCCTCGAACTCACAGGTTCTGGGATTGAAGGCGTGCGCCCCATGTCCAGCTGCACTTGGACGTTTTATGGAGGAAGTGAACTGCTGTGGTGTTGGTGGAGAGAGTATGGACGTCACATGTCTGTGACCTCCGGCAGCACTCTGGAGGCCAGGGCGGGGTTAGGCATTTCACATTGGCTAGTCTACATTGATGGTCCTGCTCACAAATCCACAAGGGACGGAAATGGCTCAGTAGGTGACCTTCCGAGTGTTTACAAGGCTCAGGGCTCCATCCCTAGCACTGGGAGAGAGAAAGACAAAAGGGCTTGGCCACCCAGCAGTGAATTCCTGATGTTGTGCCAGATGTGTAACCAGTGTAGGATGACCAGTAGGGGCTGTCCCGGTATAAAGAGACCAGCACCTCTCATAAACCTGGTCTGGGGCTGTGCCCAGCCTACTCCCTTCCTTCCCAGGTGGCTGCATGCCTGAGCTTTCCTAGAGACCAGTGGAAGGCCAGGTGTAGCCATAGCTGGAAAGAATCTGCACCTCTTAGCCCAGGATCATCTATGGACAGAGTAGGGCCCAACGGACATTTGCTCTTGGTCCTCAGTACTTGGGAAGCTTTAAGAACCCTACAAGGGCCAGGTACTGGTGGCGCACACCTTTAATCCAGCACCGAGGCAGAGGCAGGTGGATCTCTAGGAGTTCCAGGACAGCCAGGGCTACACATAGAAACCCTGTCTGAAACAAAACAAAACAGGCAAACAAACAAAACCCCTGCAGGGCTGCTAGTCCCAGCATGGAGGTGGAGGCAGGAGGACCAGAAAACCAAGGGCTGGGTTGGAGCATGGTGTTTGGGGCTTGCGGAGCATGGGCGAGGCCCTGAGAACGAATCCCCAGCCTCCTGCCTGAGCCTCCTGAGTGCACGGCCCGCACCAGTATGCCTGTGTTTCCATTTTCACTGACAGTGCTGGCCTGGACCCTACATGGCAGCTCACCGCCTGCTGCCGAGGCCTGTCCCCAGCAGGCTCTCTGTGGAGGTGCCGTAGAAGGAAGACCACCAGTGTGTTCTGGTACTGCCCGCCCAGTGTTTCCTTAGCGACGTGCATCCCTCCCTCCCTGTTCTTGTTCTTTTTAAATCTTATTATTTCTGTTGTTTTACACAGGGTTTCTCTGTGTAACAGCCATGGTTGTTCAAGCTCTGTAGGCCAGGCTAGTCTCGAAATCACAGAGATCTACCTAGGGTTAAAGGCGTGAGACACCGTGCCCAAGCCCCACCCACCCTTTTTTTGGGGGGTGGAGGGGGAAGATAGTCTTTCTTATTCCAGGCCAGCCTTGAGCTCCATGCTGCTCAGGAGACCTTGAGTTCCCAGCCCACCTGCGTGCACCATTCAAAGTGCTAGGGTGACAGGTGTGTGCCACCATGTCAGACTTTGATTTGTGACCTTGCTAGCCAGGCATTTCTTTTTCCTTCCTTTTTTTTTTTTTTTGATTAATTTTCTGTGTTTAGTTGTGTTGCCTGCACGTGTCTGCACCATGTGCGTGCAGTGCCTGTGGAGACCAGAAGAGGGCATTCTATCCACTGGAGCTGGAGTGTGAGCCACCGTGTCGGTGCTGGGAATCAAACCTGGGTCCTCAACCAGAGCTCAGATGCTCGAACCACTGGAGCGCCTCTTGAGCCCCCAGCATTTCTAAGAGCTTCCGAGTCTAAGCTTGTGGTGGGCGGTGCTATGCTGGCCTGGTCGCTGGGAGAACTGCCTGGGCGGGTGCCGCGGCCTGCCCCTCCCGCAGTGCTCAGGAGTGGCTGGGCGATCCTGAGAAGAGGGGGACTGGGAGTTGACGGCAGAAGTGGAACAGGCGCTTGTGGTTACAAAGGAAGAGGGGAGGCCTGAGGGTGGCAGTCTGCCCCCGCTGTGTGGCATCTCCGGGGAGACGTGGGCACGTCACTTCACCCAGACAGGGCACCAGCCACAGACCACAGAACTGATCCCACAGAGTGGAGCTTAGGCGACCCGTGAGTTCACTGGGGTTACTTAGTGCACGTGGGTGACTCACCCTGGCGTGGTGATTTCTGGGGTTCCCTGCAAGCCTTGGCCAGCTGCCCACTTCAGTCCCCTCCCAGCACTTGGGATCATGAGCCCTGTAGGTTATACTTCCAGACTTAATGCCCCCACAACCCCCCTGCCTAAGTGGGGTCGTCTTCACACAGCCGCAGTGGGAGACTGTCCAGAGACGTAGGGTCGCAGGGACACTCAGAGCCCCCCCCAGTGCCCATGGGCTATGTTGATGTTCCCTGTGACCTGTGACTGTGCACTGGGAGGGAGCCTGGGCCCTGGGGAACCCAGCGTGGTGTTTGTGAGTCTGTCCTCACGAGGCGCTGTCACCTGCGGCCTTCATCGTCCCACAGCTCACTTCAGGGTGGGGCTGGGAAGGTCTGAGGCCGGTGTGCAGTGCGTGCAAGGGCAGAGAGCTCACGGGCCACTGGCCAGCCGGGCTGGGAGCACTGCGTCGTCTCCTGCTTTCTTTTGTCATTCTTCTTCCCTCGGTGGCTTCCTGTCAGTCTGTAATTGGCATCCTTGGACTTCATCTCGTGGTGACAGAGTGAGATCTGGCCTTGAGTGGTCGGCCATGCTGGGGCAAGGCTTGATTGCAGGCACAGCCCAGTGCTGGCCAGTGGCTGTGATGTCTGTTTCCCGTTCTGTAGGTGGGGACACTGGCCTGCTGGGACTCTAGGACTTGCCGGCACCTGTTGGGTTTGCAGGGAGACAAAGCTCTGAGTCAGGCTCCAGCCCTGGGGAATGCTGGGTCAGCATCTCTCTGAGGTCCGGGTGCCGTGGGTGTGTATTGCAGAACAAGAGTCGGGGTGTCACTGTGGCAGTCAGAGCCGACTCTGCGGCCTTTTCTCTTTCAGGACAAGCACCACGATGCTGCTCATGAGATTATTGAGACTATCCGGTGAGTGCTGCATGAGGGGGCGGGGGCGGGGGGCCCACCCAGTACTTCTGCTGTGTTGCCCTCACTAGGGCCTCCCCAAGTAGCATGGTGGTGGGAGGAGCCCTGGCAGAGGCATCCGGTTTCAGGGCAGCCTGCCCTAGCCCTTGCCACACACTGCGCTTGTCAGAGAAAACCTCACTTGTTTTTTCCCCTGCCCTGGCAGGGATGAGCCAGGTCTCATGTACAGCCTCTTGCTGCTGCAGCCTCCTGTAAGATGGAGTTGGGGGGGGGGGTCTCAATGCTCCCTGTCTTCCTTCACTAATCCCTGCCTTTAGGTGGATCAGAGAAAGACAGGAGTTTGTGAGGCCCACTAAGATGGGATGTTGCTGCGTGAAGGGGCCTCCATCCTGATACCTGCAGGGGCACGATGCCAGGGTGGCTGCCTGTTGGGATGGCTTTGGTGCCCTACTGCTGGAGCCTCTGCCCTCTGGGGCTCCCGAAATAGTGGGCGTAGACTAGGGGAGGAAAGCCCGGTAGACCCCAGAACTGCAACTGGACTCGGTTAGATTGCCACTGCGTGCTGGGAGGTGGATTGAGCAGTGTGGCTACAGGTCAGCCTGGGCTGCTGAGACCAGGGAGTTGGCTCAGCGGGTGTAGCCCTTACTGTGCGAACCCGGGGACCTGACCTTCATCCCCGGACACCGTGTGGGGATGGAAGGAGAGGACCAACCAGTCCACGGAGGTCCTCTGACCCCACGCTCTGTGGTACACATGTTGTTCTGTCATGTGCTTGTGCATCTGCAAGTGCGTATGGGCACAACTCCAACCCCCCCCTCCCAATAATAACTAAAAAACGTAAAGTCTGCCAGTGCAAGCTGAGACATTTTTGCAGGTTGAGGTGGGGGTTGCAGGTGGAATAGAACATGTCCTCTGGGTGTGTGCTTTCCTGTCTCCCCCACCTAGGCAGGTCAGAGAAGAGGGGACAGGGAGACCTAGATGCCGACCTTCCCAGGAGCCACCCTAGCACCTGTCCTTCCTGCATCCCCAGAAACATCCCTGCAGTTGTTAGGACAAGAGCCTGGCTTCTGCCCCCCACCAAGCTGGGCGTGGCCAGCCACCGGGCCTCCCAGTCACAGTGATGGTGAAAAGCAGGGCAGCAGACTGGGAACGGTTCCGTGGGAAAACAAGCACCGGAGTTCAGATCCCATCCCTAGAGCCTGCCTACCAGACACGGGAGCATGGGTCCGGGAGCTCAGGCGGCCAGCTGCCTGCAGGGGGTAGTGAGCAGGGGGTGGTCAAGTGGAAGGTCAGGGCCGGCACCTGAGGTCCTGACCTGTGCACCTGCGCCTGGGTCCACGCCATCCCACACATGGCAATAATTATGTGGCCACAGACAGAGGCAGCCTCTGGGGACTAACGTGATTCAGGGGTGAATAGAGGAAGAATTTGGGGAGCATGGGAGATGTCATTGTTAGGGAACGGGCTTTTTCCTAGGTGCTCTTTGCCATTGCAGCCTTCTGTAACTTTCAATGTAGCCCCCCCCTTTTTTCTAATTCTTAACAATTTTATTTTACTGCTGGGTATGGTGGCACACAGATCTTTAATCCTAAAACTTGGGAGGCAGAGGCAGGAGCATCTCTGAGTTTGAGGCCAGCCTAGTCTACAGCTTGGTCTACATTGTCAGTTTTAGGACAGTCAGGACTATGTAGAGAGACCCTGCCTCAAAATAAATAAATAAATAAATAAATAAATAAATAAATAAATAAATAAATAAATAAATAAGTAAATAAGTAAATAAATAAATAGAGAGATAGATAAATCGATAAATCAATAATTACATTTTACTATCTGGTATATCCCAGGCTGATCTTGAACATAACAATGTAGCCTTGGATGGCCTTGAACCCCTGATCTTTCTGCCAAACCCAGCTTCTCCCCTAGAGTTGTTTTATTTCTGTGTTTGTGTGTAGGTGATGTATCTGTGTGTACACACGTGCACATGGGGGAGGGGTCAGAGGACGCCTTTGTGGAGTTGGTTCTCTGTAAGGTTTCTCTGTGTGGTTTTGGTACCTGTCCCAGATCTCGCTCTGTCGACCAGGCTGGCCTCGAACTCTGCCCCCTCGAGTGCTGGGATTAAAGGTGTGTGCCACCTCCCGGCTTTCTTTCTTTTTTCTGGGAAAGGCCCCATTATTGGAGCCCAGTCTAGCCTAGAATTTGGAGTCTTCGTGCCTCAGCCCACCCACCATTGCTGGGATGACTGGTGTGTGCCCCCAAGCCTGGCCGATATTTTACTTTTTACCATAACACATGAATGTGGTTCTTTTCCACATCCCAGCACTGTTTGACCTTGGCCTCGTAAAATCCATGTGATTTCTCAGTAGCTTGTCGTTTCACAGTATGCAGCACCCCCTGCTGCCCCCCAGAGTAGGGCTTAGACCAGCAGAAGCTGTGTGTTCGTTCCATTTCAGGTGGGTCTGTGAGGAAATCCCGGATCTCAAGCTGGCCATGGAGAACTACGTTCTCATCGACTATGACACCAAAAGGTGAGCAGGACGGGAGTGAGGGGGCTCTTGGCTCACCGCCTGATGGTCCACACCCTGCCAGGCATCTGTGTAAAGCTTCCAGAAAAGTCTGTCTGATGGTGGAGTGAGGCCATCCCTGGGAACTCCACTCTGAACAACCTAGAATTGGTGCATAGGAAAGGAGCAGGGCTGGTGGGGGAGCCCTTGGCTCTGACTGGGTAGGTGTGGGTGAGGCGGTAGGGTCTCTGTCCCTCCCAGCATCTCTGCTCCTGGACTGAGTGGGTGGAGAAGAGACGGTATCCCTGGAATGTTGACGAATGTTGACGAGAGGGTTTGTTTACCTCCTGCTCAGAGCCTGCTCCTTCTGGACTCTGCCTGCAAAGCTTTGCTTGACCCCTGACCTCATCACTAGAAAGGGCTCCTGATGCTGGTCAGCCTTGGTGACCCTGGGCCAGTGCCCTGGGTGGCCTCTGTCCCCCATGACTGGCGTCTGGTGTGAGCTCCTGTGTTGCAGGTCCCCTCTCTGGACCCACAGGGCACAGAAGCCTGCCTTTCCGCTGTGTAAGGACAGGGGCAGCCAGGGGGCCAGGGCAGGAGCCTCTGTCCCTGTGGAGCTGGGGTGACCCTGTCTCCCTGCCTTTGAGTTCATAGCCTAGCAGCTCCTCCGGGACTTTACTCTGGCCGTGCGAGGAACGCAGCCAGGGCCGGGCATGTGGACCTGGGCCCTGTTGATGGAGTGTTGGCCTTCTTGACTCACTTAACCTGACCTCAGACGTGTGGGCTCCGGGACCCAGCCCCTCAGTAGCTCGGGCTTGGCTTGTGTGTGGCCTCCGCATGCTGCGATGACTTCTCCTCAGCACCTTCAGTTCAGGGAAGCCTCGCTTCTGCCTGGGGCTGCTGCTGGCCGGGGTCCCTCCCGAGCATGCTGGGGTGCTAGGGCATCACGTGACTACCTCACACGGGGAGGAAGTTGTTGTGTGTGTTAGTGCCACAGAGCCCCTTCCCCCAGTCTGGGGCTCCCTATGGGCTCTGGACATTTCGAACCTCCCTGGGCGTGCAAGGAGTAGAGTGGTCCCGGGTCCCCAGAACCGTGCCGCTTCTGCCTGGGTTAATCTCAACGGCGAGAATAAGATTTTTGTTGGGGTGCACCCAAGAGCTGGCCAGCAGCTGCCTCCTAAGTCAGGTTAAAGAGAGCATCCCTGGATCCACCTCTTGGGCCCCTTTTAAGAAGTACAATCACTTGTAGTTTTACAGAAGGGAGACAATGGGGCCATAAGGAACTATAAAGAGACCTTAAGAACCATCATCATTGTGATCAACATGTGATCAGGGAGGGTCAGAGCATTCTAAAAAAACAAACCAAAAAAAAAAAAAAAAATCACACACACAAAAAAACCCTAAACCAAGGTCATGGGTTGGGAAAGGTCAGGTTCCAGGAAGCAGAGCAGCTCAGCTCTTAGAGTAAATAGAGACATTTTTAACAGTGAAGCATCATGGCTCCTGCCTTTATGATGGCACCAGGCAGGTTCCTCACCTGGCACTCATAGTGCCCAGGAGTCTTCCCTAATTGAGCCGTCCTGCCCCATGCCTGTCTCGGGAGCTACAGATTCCTGACCTGGCGTACAGAGGCTGGCGGGCGCCACTGCCCACACACTCCTTGGCACTGTCTCTGCTTGTTGCTCTTTAAAAGATTGTATTTGGCCGGGCGGTGGCGGTGGTGGTGGTGGTGGTGGTGGTGGTCGCACGCCTTTAATCCCAGCCCTCGGGAGGCAGAGCCAGGTGGGATCCCTGTGAGTTCGAGGCCAGCCTGGGCTATAGAGTGAGATCCAGGACAGGCACCAAAGCTACACAGAGAAACCCTGTCTCGGAAAACCAAAAACAAAAAGAAAAAAAGGAAGAAAGGAAAAAGAAAAAAATATTTCATTTATTTTTATTTTTGAGTGTGAACATTGGCCTGCTTGTATGTCTGTGTACCATGTGTGAGCAGTGCCCCACAAGGGCCAGAAGAGGGAGTTGGATCCCCTGGAGCTGGAGGTACAGATGGTGGTGAACCACTGTGAGTGCTGAGAACACAACCCCGGTCCTCTGAGAGAGCAGCCAGTGCTCTAACCACTGAGCAACCTCTTCAGCCCCAATTCTGCTTTCTTTTCTTATTGGAGATGGACTCCCAGTGTAGCCCTGGCTGCCTGGCACTCGTTAGGTTAGGGCTGAGTGTGGGCCAGCTTTCTCTCGTGGTCCTTACAGTTGAGAGGGCTGGACACGGGGGTTTCTGCTCTGAAGCAGGGCTATGTAGGAAGGGGACGGGGCCTCTGGCCCTCCTGGGGACCGGGAAACCTGGTTGCTGTCCACCTTCCACCTCATTTGAGACAGTCCCTTGTTCCCCCTGCACATGCTAACCCCACCCCTTCTGTCTGACGCCTGGGGACCACAGATGTCTGCCCCCGTCCAGCCTTGTGTGGATTCTGAGGACTCGAACTCAGGACCTCATACTTGGCGGCAGGCATTTCAGTTGCTGAGCCATCTCCCCAGCCCTAGCCCAGTCTCTGTCGTAGCTTGTTCCCGAGCTCCTCCTCATGGTGACGTGCTCTGCTCATGGAGCAGGCAGTGGATGCAGACCGGGCCAGACTGGGCCAGACACTGTCGCAGGGTGCAGCCTCTGGCGGCCTGCTGTGTAGGTGGTTCTGGAATCCCAAGCCTCCCTGGAGGCTTGGCCCAGCCCTCTGCATCTGTGAAAGCTGGGTACATTGCAGCCCACTGACACACCCGCCTTTCTCTCTCAGTTTCGAAAGCATGCAGAGGCTGTGTGACAAGTACAACCGAGCCATCGACAGCATCCACCAGCTGGTAGGTGGCTCCCCACTTGCACGGCTGTCCGCTCCCAGTGGGCGTGCATGGTGCTGGCTGCAGGCCCCAGGCAGACCAGCACCAGGAGCTCCTGGTGGCTGTGAGAGAGTGCCGGGGAGGGCGGTTGGCGTGGGGAGGCTGGGGCGTCGGTGGCAGCATGTGAAGCGAGGAACTGGGGTCAGTGCATCTCTGCCATCCCTTTGTGCTGCAGCAGGGGTGCGGGCAGCCAGCGCCTGTCGGAACTCTGACATGCTTTAGTCTGCTCCTGTGTGAGGGGTGCATTGCTCACAACAGGGCCTCCTGACGCTGTCTTCCGCCTGCCCACCTAAGCTGACCAGCTGGGTGCAGACCGCAGAGCTCGGCCGCTGAGCACCCCGAGTGGTCTTTCTAGAAGGCACAGGGATCTCCGGCATTGGAGCTCTTAGCAGGCGTTGGCCGTTGTGGGTTCTGTGGTGTGGGAGCGCTCCTGTGGAAGCCGTGGCCGTGGAGACGCTGGGCTGGCACAGCGTGGCTTCGTGGCTCTTGGAGCTGAGACGCTCGCTCGTGCAGCTCTTCAGTGATGGCCCTTGGGCATCGGTCCTGCCGTCATCACTGTGCCATGGGGACACCAGCTGAAGCAGCTCACTAGGGCTCCCGTGGGGCAGCGAGAGGCTTGGGGCCCGGCCCCTTCAGCAGGGCTGTCCTGTCCTGCCCTGTCGCGTCTTGTCCCGGTGCTGTGGCCGGCAGTGTCCACGCCATGAGACTAAGGGGTTGAGCCCTTCTCCCCGAGGGAGTCCCTCCTCCCATTTGGTATCTCAGATGAGTAGTGAGTGAGTGCCAGGGTGTGCAGGGTGTACTCACAGGGCCAGCCTGGCACTGCCATGGGGGTCCGCAGCTCTTTAAGACCGTTTCTCTCCTTGTGAACTTGAGTTAAAGACCCCGTCCCAAGGCTAGAGAGTCTGAGGTCTGTTCTGGGAGGATACATACCTGCCAGGGAGCCTGGAGTGGATCCTGGGACCCTGGGGCTGGGCTTAGGCCAGGAGGCTTATAAGGTCCAGTCAGAGTTCACCTTCATGTGAGTAACCTAAATGGAGGGCCTGCGTTGGTGTGGAGGGGTGTTGTTGGAATCTAGATGGTCTTTTAATACCCCACCCACCCAGCCGCCAGGCGGTGGTGGTGCCCGCCTTTAATCCCAGCACTCAGGAGGCAGAGGCAGGCGGATCTCTGAGTTTGAGGCCAGCCTGGGCTACAGAGTGAGTTCCAGGAAAAGGCGCAAAGCTACACAGAGAAACCCTGTCTCGAACAACCAAACAAAAAAACAACCCGAGCCGGGTATCAGAGGAATGCTGCAAGATCAGAGAAGCAGAACAGCAGCCACTAGTGTTTACAACATCCTCAGCTAAAAAGAGCGAGCTCCTGTCTCCTCACGCCTCGTGCACCTTGCTCTGTGCAGACACCGCTCCCGGATTACAGGCGCGTGCGCTTCCCGAGCAAAGGCACAGATCCCGAGTGACAGGATTACGGGTGTGCGCCACCACTGCCTGACCTTATGTCTAATCTCGTGGCTGGCTGGCTGATCCTCGGGCAAGATGACTAGGGTGCAGAGTCCCTCACCACAGAGGGTCAGACACAGAAGCCTAGCGTGCCAAAGCCGGCCCTGTGCACTTGGAGGAGCACCCACAGTGCTGTGTTATTTTGTCTGTGGTCTTTGGGAATCACCCAGTAGGCTCTTTACCACCGAGCCACACTCCAGGCCCCACTTTTTGTGTTTGTTTATTTTGAGACAGGGTTTCTCTGTGTAGCCCTGGCTGTCCTGGATCTGGATCTAGAGACCAGGATAGCCTCACACTCAGGGATCCGCCTGCTTCTGCTTCCCCAGTGCTGGCATTAAAGGTGTGCGCCACCTCACCTGGGGACCTTTTGGGTTTTGGTACAGGATCTTACTGTGTAGTCCAGGCTGGCCTTGGACTGACAGTGTTCTCCCTGCTCAGCCTCTCAAGTTTTGGGGGTCAGGCAGGTGCTGCTGGCTGCTGTGGTCATGTCCATTCTTGTCCCCAGTGGAAGGGCACCACGCAGCCCATGAAGCTGAACACTCGGCCATCCAATGGGCTCCTGCGGCACATCCTGCAGCAGGTGTACAACCACTCCGTGACCGACCCCGAGAAGCTCAACAACTACGAGCCCTTCTCCCCGGAGGTGTACGGGGAGACCTCCTTCGACCTGGTCGCCCAGATGATCGACGAGATCAAGATGACCGAGGACGACCTGTTTGTAGACCTGGGCAGTGGTGAGTGTCTTGTAGTGCGACCCTCGAGCTGTCCTTGGCACTCAGTGCAGCTCAAGGGGCTGGCTTCTCAGGGAGGACCTGCTTGAGCCACCAATGCTCCTGCTCAGGACTCCCCAGAGCCCGGGGCTGCCTGCCTGGTTGGCTGTGGTGGATCTGATGGTGTCTGCTTTTCTTGGGGCAAGACTTACTTAGGGTTTCAATTGCTGTGATGAAACACCATGACCTAAAGGGAGTCAGGGAGGCAAGGGTTTATTCGGCTCACACTTCCACATCACTGTTCGTCACTGAAGGAGTCAGGACAGGAACTCAAGCAGGGCAGGACCCCGGAGCAGGAGCTGATGCAGAGTCCATGGACGGAGCTGCTGACTGCTTGTTCCCATGTCTCAGCCTGCTTTCTTACAGAACCCAGGACCACAGCCCAGGGGTGGCCCCGCCCACAGTGGGGCCATCAATCACTAATTATGAACATATGCCAGGTGTGATGGTGTATGCCTTTAATCCTAGGCCTTAGGAGGCAGAGGCAGGTGGATCTCTGTGAGTTCGAGGCCAGCCTGGTCTACAGAGCAAGTTCCAGGACAGCCAGGGCTGCACAGAGAAACCCTGTTTTGAAAAACCAAAAAGACAAAAGACCACAAAAAAAAGAGAGAGAGAGAGAGACAGAGAGAGAGAGAGAGAATGAGAATGAGAATGAGAATGAGAGAGAATGAGAATGAGAATGCCCAGTGCCCTAAGCCTGCCTGCAACCTGATCTTCTGGGAGCATTTTCTCAGTAGAGGCTCTCTCCTCTCGGATGACTCTAGCTTGTGTCAGGTTGACATAAAACTGCCCAGCACAGGGCTTATCTCCTGTACCTCATGGGGGTGAGGTAGAGGCTGGAAAAGGCCCGGCTACTCCCTGCAGCTCTTTCGAAGCTGCTGGTCCAGTCCTGAAGGTCGAGCCCTCTGGGTCCCTGACCTCCCAGAGCCCTCCCCAAGGCACTGCAGCTTTGCGACTCACTCTCCACCCAGCTGTGGAGGGCACCTCCTGGCCAGGCCCTGTGCCTCCTGAGGGCTTCTCTGCCCTGTGCTCCTGAGCTGCGTTAGTGGAAAACACTGCCCTGTAGACAGTCAGGCGGCGCGCGTGTGCCATCCGAAACGTGGAACTGCGCTGCCGCGTGGAGGGGTTCGTCTTCAGAGCCTCTGAACTTGTCGCCTTGTTCTCGTCCTCTAGCAGATCCGTTAGGTCAGGGCGCTCGCTCGCTGGCCTGATGGCTATGGCTGTGTAGCCCAGCAGGACCAGGGGTGACTTAGGTGAAGACGCGCCTTTCCGGGACTGCCGAGTCTTGTGCGGCCGTCCCTAGGCTGCAGCTTCACAGATGGCATTGTGGGTAGTGGAGTGGCACAGACACCTTTGCTGGGAGATCTGTGCCGTTGATGACCTCCTCGGATGCCAAGGGACATTGTCATGTGGCTGAGGCCACTGGGTCTCTGTGGAGGCCTCCCAGACTCTGACCTGTGTCTCTCTGGCTGAAGGTGTGGGGCAGGTTGTCCTTCAGGTTGCTGCTGCCACCAACTGTAAACATCACTACGGAGTGGAGAAAGCGGACATCCCAGCCAAGTACGCGGAGGTGAGCAGACTCGGGCACGCTGCCTCGGGCTTCCGTGTCTGGTGCGGCTCTTCCAGGCCAAGAGTTTCTGTGTTTGTGACAGCCAGCACCTCCCAGCAGAGTGCCTGTGTCCCTGGCAGGCTCTGCAGACCTTCATGACGAGCACGCCCTGCCGCTGGCCGAGCATGGCCACCTCCTCCTGGAGTTGAGAGGGCGCACGTTTCCTGTGGGCGCCCTCAATCTGTTCCTCCCGGGATGGGGTTCAGGCTCTTGCTGGAGCTGCAGAGGATGAGCTTGGGCTCTGTTGGAGGGTTGGGAACCTGTGACTGTCCCATGGCCCCTGTGGGTGCCCCCCTCCCCCTGCGTTGCACAGCAGTGTTGCTGTAGACAGCTCCCAGTGTGTTGTCCAGTGTGATCCTGCAGGCCTGTGGACCCTCCCGCCTCGGCCTCCCTGAGTGTGTAACAGGCTGTGTGCTTTCTTTCCCTCAGACCATGGACCGAGAGTTCAGGAAGTGGATGAAATGGTATGGAAAAAAGCATGCAGAATACACAGTGAGTGCCATCGCTCCATGCCCGCGGCCTCCATCCCAGTCCAGCCCCTTTCCCCTCCTCTCGTGACCCCAGTCAGCCTGACCAGTGACCCTAGCCCTCTGTGGGGCACAGTCTCTGGAGCTGGCTGCAGAGCCCAGCTGAGCTCTGCCTTCCCTGCTCCCCTGGCCCGGGCACCATCCCTAGACAGCCTGTGCTGACCGTGGGCCGTAAGTGCTTAGCTCTACCGAGCCCAGCCTTCCAGCCCGGCCAGTGCGCCCCGCTGGGCTGCACCCTCGCTATTGCTTGGGGCATTAAGGGTTGGGGCCCTAGGGTTCTTAATTGGGGAGGCCATCCTGTGCCTGGCCGGGAGAGGCAGTCTGCAGTGACTTTGTGTGGTGCCTGTGAGCTGTGGGCGCCAGGCCACACTGGCCATGGCTCTGCCCTGCTCTGCGTCTGTCCCCTTCCTGCAGTAACCCCAGCTCAGGCCTGCTTTCTGGGTGAAAGTCTCTTGAGGGTCTTGGGAATCTGTTAGGAGTGAGGCCCACCTGACACCTGTGTCGGGGACCCAGGAGATGGGTCCTGGTTCCCAAGACTCTGTGCCCTCCTTCATTAACTGTGGTGATGACTCTTCACACTTTTCGTGGGGCCTGTTGGTTCCACACCCACGTAGAGATCTCGACTGAGGGCACAGCTTTCAGGAAGACCCTGCCCGGTCCCCAGTGGCCTCCTGGTGGTCCTTTATTTCCTCTTCTTTTTTCTCAGCTTGTCATTGTTGGATGACCTGGCCTGTGGTTTAAGGTGTGGTGTGGCTGGTGTTTGTCATGTTGGCTGGTGTCACTGTCGGGCCCAAGAGGCCTCAGGGCTAAGGCCAAGGGCAGTTCTTGAGGGCTCGGGGACCATCAGAAGCACCCTGGCAGCAGGGATAAGAAAGCGACTGTTGGCCGTTCTGTGTCCACTCTGGCTTCCCACAGCCCCTTGAGTGACCGCCAGCCTTGTCCAGGAGGCTTCGGCCACCTGCCTGGCCTGAGGTGCAGCTTTGATTGGCAGGCCGTGAGCCTGCCCTCTGCCCTTGAGCGCCAGGAGAAAAGCCAGGGGAGCCTAAAAACAGCTCAGAGGACCGGCTCTTCCTGGCCCCCAGCTGCCTAGTGCCGCAGCGGCCAGGCCAGCCAGCTCTGCTGACGTGCTCCCTCCAGTGGCTGGCTGGAGCCGGGCCGTCCCTCCCCTTCTCCAGGGCCTCCCTCAGCAAGCCTGGGCCAGGCAGGCTCCTGCTCCTCTGTTGTGGTGCCTCCTGCCGTTCCCTGCCTTCCCATCACCCTGGCAGCGTGGCTGTAGAGCTTTATGCGCAGTTCCTCTTCTCAGAGGGACCTGGCCTTTGACCCCTGACCCCGGAAAGGGTAGAGTAGTCTGACTCCCAAGATGCTGGCCGCACTTGCCCAAGCATCCCTGTCATAGGCGGTGGTTGTGCCGAGGTGCGCCATGGGCAGGCAGTCCTGCCGAGGCGTGCGCGTGGGGCATGTGGGGCGTGTCTGAGGCTGTGTCCACAGACCTCGGCACCTCCGCTCTTGTGCACGCCAGACCGAGCTGATGGTTCTCGCACTGGCTCAGTCTGTGTCTGACCATGGCCTCTTGGGGCTCATCCATGGTGACCTTTCCTGGCCCTGCTCAGGCTCTGTGCCCCTCCCCTCCCCTCTTGCCTCTTCCGTGTGGGAGGGTGTAGCTGTGACACTGTTGCTTGGGGATGTGAACAAATATTCCCCAGATAGGGAACCAACAAAGCCCAGCCTGGAGAACTCGGGAGTTTTACAGGGTCACTTCCGGGGGCAGAAATGACTGAGCTGCATCCCCAAGACCCAGCCCAGCATGCGGGGCGGCTCACAAGGCCGGGAACGTGGAGGGCGCTGCGCAGCCCGCAGGCGGCAGGGCAGGCTGGACCGCGCCCTTCCCGGTGGCTCCGGAGACCTGAGCCTCCCTCTCGGCTGCTGTGACCGCGTCTCTCGCCGTCCTTTCTGCTCCTGGTCCTGCGGCGGGAGGGCTCAGCATCTCCGCTCGGTTTCGGGGACTTCCTGTCTGCGGGGCTCCCCGCAGGGCGGGGTGTATGGAGATTTCCTGCACAGCAGTAGACACCTTGCTTCAGGCCTGGGCTTCCATCCCAGGCCAGATGGCCAGGACTGGAGAGTCCCTGGTCACAGACGCAGATGGCATGGCTAAGTGGCCCCCAGACTGGTGGCCTGGTTGGCCAGGACAGCACTGGGGCCTGCAGTGGAGCGAGCGACGCCGGCTCCACCCGTGACACAGCTGCAGGGGGAGGCCTGTCCTGGACGGCGCTCCAGAGGCCGCAGCAGAAGCACACAACAGAGCCGGGAGGACATGAGGGCTAGCAGAGCTCCTCCTAGGAGTCTCAGAACACGCTGCAGGGGGATGGCGGCATGGGCTATGCCGCAGTGCTTAGCTTAGGGGAGAGCGGGAGCCCAGAGCCCAGGCTGCTAGACCAGGTGCTGGCTGCATTTGGAGGACGGCTGAAGTCCCCACCCCAGGCTGGGCTGGTGCACAGCAGAGCGGAGTCAGGGGCCCTGTTATCCTGTCACTCCCACGCCTCACGGGGACTCCAGTGTGGGCCTCTGCCATTACCTGTGGTCGGCATCCCTGTCTCCCTCTTCTCCGGTACTCATAATCCACTTCTAGTCAGCCGGTTTGCCTGCCGTGGTGTCCCGCACCGCTTGGCGTGGCCTGCTGTGCATCGGATCTTTCTTTGCTCCCGTTCATTGCCAAGTAGCTTTCCAGCACATGGATGGACTATGCTATACGTCTGTCCATCTGTCCATGGATGTCTCGGCCTTTTTGGGCTTTGTCAACAACTAAACAACCTCCCATCCCATGATCTCCATGTAGAGCGGACTGTTCTTTTCCTGGGGCTCATGCCTGGTGCCACAGCTGGTGGGGGGTCTGCAGAACTCAAAACCCAAATTGCTTGGGTCTCCGAGTGTCATAGCTCCAGGTACTCAGGGTAAAAGCTGTTTCCACTGGGCAGTGGTAGCGCACACCTTTAATCCCAGGACTCCCTAGGCAGGTGGATTTCTGTGAGTTCGAGCCCAGCCTGGTCTACAGAGCAAGATCCAGGACAGCCAGGGCTACACAGAGAAACCCTGTCTAGAAAAACCAAGAAAGACAAAAGAAAAAAAAAACCTGTTTCCCTTCAACACACTCTGGCCTCAGTGACATCAGTGCTGACAGAGTGAGGACCAAGGGGCAGGCCGCAGGTTGGGTCAGATGTGCAGCAGACATGGACTAATGCAAGCTACGTAGAGGCGACCTCTTCTTCAGGCACAGCCCTCATAGATGATGACAAGTGACAGGATGGTTGGTCCAGTGGCTTCCTGGCTACAGAGATGCATTCATGTCTGTAGAGTCTGCAGATGGCCTGTGTGATGCTGCTTTTCTGGGGACACAGTCTAGCGTGCAGAGAGGGTTGGCTGGTCAAGCAGATGGCACTGTGACTCCTCACCTGGATCGACACCATCCTCTTGTCTGTCCCGAGTGGGTGCTGCTTCCTGCTGGGGTTCAGGCCCTGCCCTCTGCAGAGCTGTCCACTGGCTGTCCACGGTCACCTCCCCACCCTGAGATCCAGCTCATTCCATGTCTCTCACAGCAGCTGCGGGGACTGGGTTTGAAGCAAGCAAGCCTGTGAGTAAACGTGTTCCTTTCTTCCTTAGCTGGAACGAGGTGACTTCCTCTCAGAGGAGTGGAGGGAACGGATCGCCAACACGAGGTACGGCCGGCTGTGGGCTGTGCTGCTGCCTGTGCTGTGGCCTCGGATGCTGGCTCCGCAGATGTGGGTGGCTGTCGTGGAGGGGACTGCGGGGCTGCTGCCTCAAGAGTGCCAGCCCCTCCTCTGGGGGCCGGCCTGGCTGTGGTCTCACGTGGGGTGCGGTAGCCCCTGTGCTGGTCCCCTTGAGCGTCCTGTGCTGTCCTCACCATGGGGTCGGGTCTATCGGGATCGAGGTGTTTTCTCTTGGGGGTGGTGCCTGCCTCCCGCAATGCACCTGCCTGCCGCCATGCACCTGCCTGCTTGTCAGTGTGTCCCTTTGCTGCTGCCCTGTGACCACCCTGTCTTCCGTGAGCGGTCCTCCCTGGACTCTGGCCAGGGAGTGCTTCCAGGAAGGCCGCTTTATCTCAGAAGTGCCAGTATTCCGAGTCGGCCCCTGGTGCTGCACTTAGCCAGAGCTTGCCGCCTCCTCCGAGGGGAATTTTGTGTCTGTCTGTCTCCTGCCCCTGCTTTCCTGCTTACTCTGCTCACCTCAGATGGGTGGGCGGGGGTGGGGCAGCCCCCGGCAGGGACCGGCAGCAGTCTGTCCAGGCTGGGACTCGATGTGCACAGCCTCAGGTTTACTGAACTGGAACATTGTTTTGCAGTGTTATATTTGTGAATAACTTTGCCTTTGGTCCTGAGGTGGATCACCAGCTGAAGGAGCGGTTCGCAAACATGAAGGAAGGTAACGCAGCCCTCCTGCCCACAGGCCTGGTGCCGCCACCCTCTCCGGGGGAACATGCAGTTACGTCAGGCTTCCAGGGGCGGTCCTCAGTGACCCTCCCTATCGTGACCCATAGTGCATGGAGGCCCAGGCCCCACCCGCTTCCCGCCCTCCCTCCTTTCCCACTCCTGGGCGGAACAGCAGATGTGAGGGCTTGGCGGCAGGGGCCCCGGTGCCCAGCCTGCCCGAGATGGCCCAGCTCAGGAGCAGTCCCCTGCTCCAGGCACCCGTACCAGGGCTCTTTGCTCGGGAGCTTAGGATGCCCGGCCCGTGTGTTTGTGCCTGCCGGTCTTTGGTGAGGGGAGCTTCAGGATGAAGAAGTGGTAGAGCGCACACCGCCCCTTGCGTAGAACCTTGTGGCTTCTTAGCCCGATCTCTCCCCGCTCCGCAGCTGTCTGCTGTCACAGGTGACGAGTGTCTGCCGTGGGGCAGATCCTCAGCTCCCCGTGCTTTGAGTGACTTACGTAGGGCGCGGGGGTGAAGCCAGGGCCTTGTGTGCTCAGCAGACACTCCCCACTGAGACTCACCCGCCTCACTTTCATTTCTGTTTCATCCCTTCATTTGTGTTTTAGAAAAGGTCCCACTAGACAGGCTCTAGCCTAGACCCAGGCTGGTCTGAAACTCAGTCACATAGCCCAAGCGCCGGCCTTGAACTTGATCGCAGTGTACACCACCACATTAGCCAAGCGGCCTGTGCGTTAGGGAGGGCTGTGCTCGCCTCACACAGCCGATCCCATTCCGTCACGGAAGGGCGGCAGGGCTGCAGCAGTCTCTACTGCCGACCGCCTCAGACTCAGCGCCCAGCTACTTTTCCTGCTCTCCTCATGACCTCTTGCTGGGCCCTCCCACACCTGTCAGTCAAGACAGTGCCCCCTGACTTCCTGCAGGTCAGTCTGCTGGAGGCGGTTTTTCTCAATTGAGGTTCCCTTTTCCTAGATGGCCCGAGTTGGTTTCAAGTGGACAAAGAATTATCTAGCAAAAGCACCCGCTTGTGGGTGTTCATGGGGATCAGATTGGGCCTCTGGCCCTCTCCTGACCAGGCTTTTCCCTTGCGCCTCTGCATGGTCACGGTGGCAGGTCATTTCCGTCACTGCCCAGGGAAGATCACAGGGTGCTGGCCAGACTGGCCGGTGGCCTTTCAGCTTTCCTGCACACTGGAGACGTGGACCTGAGCCTGCTGGGGCCGGGCCGGGCCTTTGCTGGTGGACAGGACTCAGAGAGCAGGACTTGGAGTGGGGCTAGGGGCTGGTGCACGGATGTGTGTGTGCGTGCGTGCGTGCGTGCGTGCGTGCGTGCGTGCGTGCGTGCGTGCGTGTGTTGAAAAGGGAGCCTCATTGTGTAGCTCAGGCTATCCCAAAACAGTGGTATCTCAGCTCCCCAAGTGCTGGGGTTACAGACACGCACCACTGTGCGGGGGGAGTCTTGAATCTTGATTTAGCTGTCCCTGGCTATGGGGGTCAGGCCTGGTCTAGCATGAGGCTTCGAGCTCCTGGCCTGGCCTGGGCTGCAGAAGGAGTTCAAAGCCAGCCTGGGCTTGGTGACAGTCTGTCTCATTCTCCCCTCCCACCCTACACTCTTCTTCAGTATGGAAAAGGATCTGCTCCATTCACAAGAGTTGGGATGGGTTTTGAGGCAGGGTCTCTATGTTGCTCTGGCTGCTGTGGAACTCTTTTTTTTTTTTTTTTTTTTTGGTTTTCCGAGACAGGGTTTCTCTGTGTAGCTTTGCGCCTTTCCTGGGACTCACTTGGTAGTCCAGGCTGGCCTCGAACTCACAGAGATCCGCCTGCCTCTGCCTCCCGAGTGCTGGGATTAAAGGCGTGCGCCACCACCGCCCGGCGGAACTCTTTATGTAGACCAGGCTAGACTACTTTCAGAGGTCTGCCCGTCCCTGCCTTGGGCTGGGATTAAAGGTGTGTGCCTCTAAACTAGACTACCATGTTTTAAGGTTGTTCTTGTGGCTGTCCCGGATTTGAATCTTTGTGTGGTTTGGCTTGGCTCTTTCTGCCTCTGGGACTTGGTTCTGATCTCTGTCCCAGTCAGCAGCCGGTCAGACCCTCAGCTCTGTTCTGTGGATCTCTCTCTGTTGTCTCTTTGAAACCGCGGTCTCGCTGCATAGCCCGGTTTGTCTTCAGACTCGTGACAGTCCTCTCGGCTGCCGGAATACCGGGGGTCAGTGAGCCTCCGCGCCTGTGGGGTTCTTCCCGGGCCTTTGTGAGGGAGCGCTGCAGGCAGGCCCGGCTGCCTGGCCCCTCCTCCCTGTGCCTGTGTTGGTTCTGGGCCCCGCTGCCACCCTTTACCAGGCACCCAGTTGTCAGCACAGTGGCTGCGGGCTCAGGGTCGAGCACCAGAGGTCTGCGCCCGTGTCCACCCCCACCCGCGCCCGTGCGTGCCTCCGTGGGCTGTACCCACAGGGCGGTGACGGGCTCCTGTGTTGCAGGTGGCAGGATCGTCTCCTCCAAGCCCTTCGCCCCTCTCAACTTCAGGATCAACAGCAGGAACCTGAGTGGTGAGTTGCGCCCGCGCTCAGCGCCGTCCAGGCTGCCCGGCTCCCCGGCCCAGTCAGGCGGAGCTCGGCCCTGCAGTGGGGGTCCTCGGCTAGTTGCTTCCCAGCCTCTGTCCACCACGTGTCGCCCACGTCCCCTCGTGGACATGGCGCTGCAGAGGTGGCCGGCCCTCCCGGGGCCTCCCTGGGCTGGCCGCTTGCCGGGTGCACCCTGGCTTTGACGTGGCTGCTCTCGGAGCTCCTGACAGGCCCCAGGCTATTCCTCCCCTGGGTCAGCTAGGCAGCCTTTGGGGTGCTGTGGAGCCTGGGGTGGGGTGCAGGCCTCCTGCGCAGTCCTGACTTGCTGCCCCTCCACAGACATCGGCACCATCATGCGTGTGGTGGAGCTGTCGCCCCTGAAGGGCTCCGTGTCGTGGACTGGGAAGCCGGTCTCCTACTACCTGCACACTATTGACCGCACCATAGTGAGTGTCCGCAGCCGCGGCCGGGCCCCGCAGGCCGGGGTCTCAGCCTTGGTCTCCCTGATGAATGGGTGGGTGCCCATCGCAGTTTTGGCATCCTATCCGGAGGCCTTCCCCAGGGGTGGGCCGGCCTCCTCCTCGTGGTTCCTTGTGGCCTCCCCTCCTTGCCAGAGCCTTCCGTGCGCACTCCTAGCTCCGTTCTCCTCTGTCCTTGAGGCCGTGTCTCGGCAGTCCTGCTGTTTGTTCTCTGGCCTCCCTGGTCAGCCGAGAGCCTTCCTGCTGTGGGCAGAGGCCCTCAAGACGCCCGAGCTGAGGCGCGAGTTCCCTCTGTACGGCCAGAGCAGCAGCCGGTGTCCCCGGCGCTCCTGTCCTTTGCGGTGGGGGGTGACTGCCGTGGGCTGCGTATTCGCTCCGGCTGTGCCTCCTTTGGTGTCCGCTGGTGTGCCTGGCAGCTCTGGGACCCACCATCTGTGTGCGGCTGCCGTGTCCATGCTCAGGGCTCGCTTCTAACAAAGCCTTTTCCTCTTCTCTTTAGCTTGAAAACTATTTTTCTAGTCTGAAAAATCCAAAACTCAGGGTAAGTTTGCATCTCTCCCAACTGTGACTCATGAGGGTCATGGTGGCTGGCTGAATGTGTGCTGGTGGTACGTGTGACCAAGGTCCCCAGGCCCAACCCAGGCTCCCCGCAGGCCCTCAGCTCTGTCGTGGGTTTAGTGTCCATCCTGTGGACGATGGTCCTGCAGTTTCCAGCAGGTCCGTTGTCACCCCGTTGTCACCCCGTGCTGTGTGTCCTCATGCACAGACAGTTGAGGTGCCTGTCTCCACACCCTGGAAGGCGGGGCAGTCTGCTCCATGGCAGGCACTTCTCTGGCCACATCTGCTGGGCGTTAGCTTGTCTGTCCCAGAGACATATGGAGCTGGGCTACCAGGCGACTTTCCCTGGGGAGGCATGAGGAGACGTCTGTTCACGTGGTCACCTACAGCAGAGTACAGTGGTCTCCCTGCTGGTGCTTGGTGAAGTGGTGGGCTGATGGGGTTACAGGAGTGTAGACAGTTTACAGGTCGTGTGTATTCTCAGCAAGCGGCTGAGTTCCCCCAGATGCATGCAGGTGTGCACCTCGTGAAGCTCAGCCTAGCTGCTGGGTTCAAGTCAGCAGTGGTGATGTTGTGCCAAGAGGACAGGGGCCCTAACATGTGGCTTGACTTTGCCTGGCCCTTTAGGGGCGATAGCCATCCTGCTATCGAGTGGGCCAGTCGGGCCTCCATGCTGGCTGGCATGTGCTCTCGCTGCCCCGTGGTTCCGCAGCTGCCAGAGCGGGGCAGTCTTGGGCTGCACCACCATGGCAGTGGCAGGCTCGTGCCTTCCCCGTTAGGGCTGTGGGCCCAGGTTGGTGTCTGTGGACGTTTGGTTGATTCTGGGTGGAGCTGGAGCCCGCCGCCCGTCCCTGACGCGGGTCCCTGCTTCCCTCCAGGAGGAGCAGGAGGCCGCGCGGCGACGGCAGCAGCGGGAGAACAAGAGCAACGCCACCACCCCCACCAAGGTCCCGGAGAGCAAGGCCGCGGCCACCGAGGTCCCTGCGGTGAGAGCCGTCCCCTGCACGTGCCTGGTAGACAGGGTGCCCAGAGGGGCGTCCCTGTGGGCGCTCCTGCTGTGGCCTTACTGCCCGCCTGTGTCCCCCAGGACTCTGGTGCTGAGGAAGAAAAGGCAGGTGTGGCCACTGTCAAAAAGCCATCTCCCTCCAAAGCCCGGAAGAAGAAGCTGAGCAAGAAAGGCAGGAAGATGGCTGGCCGGAAACGCGGGCGGCCCAAGAAAATGAGTGCTGCCAATGCTGAGCGCAAGTCCAAGAAGAGCCAAAGCACACTGGACCTCCTGCGCTCCCCGCCCGCAGCCCCACCCCCAGCCTCACCCCAGGGTGAGCCTCTTTCTCTCCTGCCCTCCAGAGTCCCCATCCCGGTGGCTCTGGGCTCCTGCCCTCTGCCCTCCAGAGTCCCCATCCCAGTGGCTCTGGGCTCCTGCCCTCTGCCCTCCGGAGTCCCCATCCACTGGAGTCTGCATCTGGGCTCTGTGCCATGGACCAGGCTTGTGACTACACACCAGGAGTGGTTGGGCGGGATTCTGGATCCCATGGCTGTGTCAGGCCTCAGATTTGCCACGCTGAGTGAGGCCTTTGTTGCCTGTACTAGTACAGGACCATGGTTGGTGACCGATGGGAACCCTCTCTCCTGCAGATTCGTACAGGGCGCCTCCTAGCCCATTCTACCAGCTACCTCCGAGCACGCAGCTCCACTCCCCCAATCCGCTGCTGGTGGCACCCACCCCGCCTGCATTACAGAAGCTTCTAGGTGGGTTATGGCTCTGCTCTTGAAGCCGTTCTCGGGAGCTGTGGATGTGGTGGGGCCCCAGTAAAGCCTGCTGGACGGTGTGGAAGAGACTGGTGTTGCCCTGTGAATGGCGGAGAGTGACTCAAGTCACCTCGGACCCTGTGCCATAGCTGGGGACATGTGTGACCGTCAGTACTGGGGAGAACAAGTCACTCCACAGGAGATGGTGGCAGGTCCCTTACTTGGAGGAGGGATCTGCGCTCGGGGTGCAGGGCACAAGAGGAGGGGGGTCACAGGAAGGGTGGCCCTCCAGCAGGCCAGGCCCCAGGTAGCTCCCTCCACGAGTCTGCTGGCCGCCACTCCTGCTCCTCCCAGGGAAGGGTGCTGGCATCAGCCCTGCTTCACTCGCTGTGCCGTGTCCCTCCAGAGTCCTTCAAAATCCAGTACCTCCAGTTCCTGGCCTACACGAAGACCCCGCAGTACAAGGCCAACCTGCAGCAGCTGCTGGACCAGGAGAAGGTGGGTGAGCGCTGCTTAGTGTCAGCAGTTGTCCGCTTCCCGGGGGCTCTGAGGTCACCTGCTTCTGCCCCCCTCGCAGGAGAAGAACACGCAGCTGCTGGGCACCGCTCAGCAGCTCTTCGGTCATTGCCAAGCCCAGAAGGAGGAGATCCACAGACTGTTCCAGCAGAAGCTGGATGAGGTGACTTCCCTTGTCCTTACGGGAGGATTGACATGGAATGGCTAGCCACCCTGGAAGCAGAGGGCGACCCCGTCTGTACCCTGGTCAGGGCTGCAGGGTGGTTATCGTCCTCTTTGTTCCCTGTGCACTGGGATTCCTCTCATCCTGCTTTGTCCTCTGCATCCCCAGTTGGGCGTGAAGGCGCTGACCTACAATGACCTAATTCAGGCCCAGAAGGAGATCTCTGCCCACAACCAGCAGCTGCGGGAGCAGTCGGAGCAGCTGGAGAAGGACAACAGTGAACTGCGGAGCCAGAGCCTGCGGCTGGTGTGTGTGTGTGTGTGTGTGTGTGTGTCTGTGTGTGTGTGGGTGGGTGTGTGGGTGTGTGGGTGTCTGTGTGTGTGTGTGTGTTGTCTGTGTGTGTCTGTGTGTGTGTGTCTGTGTGTGTGTGGGTGGGTGTGTGGGTGTGTGGGTGTAGGTATAGGAGGGTGCAGCTGGTGTGTGCACAAGCAGGATGTATGTGGGGGTGGTGCAGGGGCTGTGCGCAGGCAGGGTGGAGGGCAGGATCTCCCACTGGGGAGCCAGAGGTGTGCTGACTTAGTTCCCAGGCGTTGGACTTGGGTCTGCTCCTTCACACTCTTGCTGGGCTCGGCAAGGATCCCCCTGTACCTGATCTCACCAGGGGCTCTGTACTGTGTCCCACAAACTTTCTCACCTTGCTGTGTGGGACACAGCACATGCCACAGCTGTAGCCTGGCTCTAGCGCACTGCCCAGAGAGACTGGCTCTCCTGCCTTCCGCTGCTGAGACTCTGGTCTGTGCCCACAGCTCAGGGCCCGGTGCGAGGAGCTGAGGCTGGACTGGTCCACGTTGTCTCTGGAGAACCTGCGGAAAGAGAAGCAGGCCCTGCGGAGCCAGATCTCGGAGAAGCAGAGACACTGCCTGGAGCTGCAGGTGGGCTGTCACCTGTGTTGAGGGCAGCGGGGGTGCGTGGGCCTCTCAGAGCTGCCTGGCTCCCCTTGACACGCCCTGCGCCGGGTGGAGCCCGGGCTGCTCTGACAGCGCCTCCCGTCGTGTAGATCAGCATCGTGGAGCTGGAGAAGAGCCAGCGGCAGCAGGAGCTCCTGCAGTTGAAGTCCTGCGTGCCGCCCGACGATGCTCTGTCCCTGCATCTGCGTGGCAAGGGTGCCCTGGGCCGCGAGCTGGAGGCCGATGCTGGGCGGTTGCGTCTGGAGCTGGACTGTGCCAAGATCTCCCTGCCGCACCTCAGCAGCATGAGCCCCGAGCTCTCCATGAATGGCCATGCCGCCAGCTACGAGCTCTGCAATACAGCTAGTCGGCCCTCGTCCAAGCAGAACACCCCCCAGTACCTGGCCTCCCCCCTGGACCAGGAGGTCGTCCCCTGCACCCCCAGCCACAGTGGCCGGCCCCGGCTAGAAAAGTTGTCTGGCCTGGCTTTGCCAGACTATACCCGGTTGTCCCCTGCCAAGATTGTGTTGAGGCGGCACCTGAGCCAGGACCATGCCGGGTCTAGCAAAGCAGCTGCCGGTGAGCCGCACCCTCGGTGAGTGCGGCCATGTGGGCTCTGCTACTGTCTGCTTTCTGCCCTGGGACTGTCGGGCATGGGCCGCTCGCTGGGCACTCAGGTAGGTGACTGGCCTCTCGCTGCAGGGCGGAGCCCACCAAGGAAAGCGCCCTTCCCTACCAGAGCCCTGGCTTGTCCAACAGCATGAAGCTCAGCCCCCAGGATCCACTGCCTGCCTCCCCGGCGACCTCGCCGCTCACCTCAGAGAAGGGCAGTGAGAAGGTGAGAGCCGAGTGAAAGAAGCCGCCTGGGTGTGTGAGGGATGGACTGGGCAGCTGCGGCAGCGCCCCACAGAGTGGTCTCTTCTCTAGCGTGGATGGGGCTCAGTCTGGGGACCTGGGGAGGAGATGGGGACCGGCGTCCACAGGCCTTAGGAAGGGGTGCGGACGCGGGTGTGTCAGCCTCCCACGGGTCCTTGGGGGACTCAGATCTTTCATGCTGGAGTGGGATCAAGGGGGTTGGGGCCTCCCCTGTATGTACAGAGATGGAGAGGAGTTTGGGAGGCCAGGGGCAGCCCACGGTGACAGGTCTCAGAAACAAGGAGTGTCCCTAGGACGGCTTCTGCCGCTGAGCTCCCACCCAGGCGGGGATTAACGCGGGGCCGTCTGTTGGCAGGGCGGGAAGGAGCGTGCCTACAGCAGCCACGGGGAGACGATCACCAGCCTGCCCGTCAGCATTCCACTCAGCACGGTGCAGCCCAACAAGCTGCCCGTCAGCATCCCGCTGGCTAGCGTGGTGCTGCCCAGCCGCGCCGAGAGGGCGGTGAGTGCTGGGCCGGGGGGCGGCGGGGGCGGGGGCGGTGGTGCTGCCCGTGGTGGCATCTGGGTGTGCTTTGTAAGAGGCAGAGCAGAGTGGAAATGGGAAAGCCCACTCCGGGAGGGTTTCAGCCACTCAAGCAGCAGTGGCAGCCATGGCCCTGGGCTTCGGCCCTGATGTCTGGGTCCTGGAAGAGCTGCCGTTCAAGGAGCGCAGGCTGGGCAGACAGTGAAGCCTTGCCTTCCTTCTGCTTTCATTCGGGGCAGGGTCTTGTCTGACACAGGCTGGCCCTGTGCCCGTCCCCACCCTTTGTTCCCTGAATGGGACCTGGCCTTTCTGCTTGGACTCTCAGGCCTAGCCCAGCTCTGCCCTCCGGGTCCTCCCTGCCCTGCCCGCCGCCCTCCTGCCCAGCTCTGCCCTCCGGGTCCTCCCTGCCCTGCCCTGCCCGCCACCCTCCTGCCCAGCTCTGCCCTCCGGGTCCTCCCTGCCCTGCCCTGCCCGCCGCCCTCCTGCCCAGCTCTGCCCTCCGGGTCCTCCCTGCCCTGCCCTGCCCGCCGCCCTCCTGCCCAGCTCTGCCCCTGGGCCTTGCCGCTCCTGGCCTTGCCCTGACTAGGCGGGTTTTCTCTTCCAGAGGAGCACTCCCAGCCCTGTGCCACAGCCCCGAGACTCCTCATCCACACTTGAAAAGCAGATTGGTGCTTCTGCCCATGGTGCAGGAGGCGGTGCAGGAGGGAGCAGGAGCCTCGCCCTGGCGCCCACAGGTGATCCCCCCAACCCCCACCCCATAGGGGTCTCTCCCTGCTAGGTGCCATGTTCCCTGAGAAGATCCCACTGTGGGACAGAAATCGTGGCTGAGGCCACCCGACAGGTAGCTCTGAGGTCATGAGTCCAGGATTTGGAGGACCAGAAGGCTAGTGTTTGGGCTGACTTGGCTTGGGCTAGGGCGGTCCAGGCACTTCTTCTGAGGGATGTGTAAAGTCCGGACCACTTCTAGAAAGCTGCCTGTGCCGGGTCAGCTGGCCCCCGACTGAGGTTTAGCTCACAGCAGCGACAGATCCAGTGTGCCCTAGTGTTTGCCCTGACTGACGTCCTCTGTGGGCCTGGCCTGCCCACACCTGCCCATGCTACGGCCCTGGAGCCACCAGCTCCTCGGCTTGTCCCTCCCAGGGTGAGGGGTCCTCACAGCCCCTCCGGTGGGCTTGGCCCCTGGCCTCCTTGAGAAACTGGTGTCCTCCCCGACAGGCTTCTACACGGGCTCGGTGGCCATCAGCGGGGCCCTGGCCAGCAGCAGCCCAGCGCCTCTGGCCTCTGGAGTGGAATCTGCTGTTTTCGACGAGTCCTCCGGACCCAGCAGCCTCTTTGCCACCATGGGGTCTCGCAGCACACCGCCGCAGCACCCCCCTCTGCTGCCGCAGCCCCGCAACTCCGGCCCCGCCTCTCCTGCCCACCAGCTCTCAGCCAGTCCCCGCCTGAGTGTGACGACCCAGGGTCCGCTGCCCGACACCAGCAAGGGGGATCTCCCTTCCGACCCTGCCTTCTCCGACCCGGAGAGCGAAGCCAAGAGGAGGATTGTGTTCAGCATTGCGGCCGGTTCCGGCTCTAAGCAGTCGCCTTCCACCAGGCACAGCCCCGTGACCTCTGGCCCCCGTGGGGACTGTGGTCAGAGCCATGGGCAGGACAGCCGGAAGCGCAGCAGACGGAAGCGTGCGTCAGCTGGAACCCCCAGCCTCAGCACGGGTGTGTCCCCCAAGCGCCGGGCTCTGCCAACTGTCGCTGGCCTCTTCACACAGTCCTCGGGGTCTCCCCTCAACCTCAACTCCATGGTAAGCACAGGACCCGTGCCAGCAGGGTGGGGAACCCCGCTTGTGCGGGCCCAGGCCCGGAGCAGGAACAGTGGCTGCTTTGCCGCCCTGCCCGCTTTTTTCCCCTCTTCCCGCCTGTCCCTTCTCCCTTCACCAGGAACTGGTGACGGCAATGTCTCAGGGCTTAGATACGCCCTCTGGTGTCCCCGAGACCCTGGCCTGGGCCTGTGGCTCATCTGCCCTCCCCAACACCATAGGTCAGCAACATCAATCAGCCCCTGGAGATCACAGCCATCTCATCCCCTGAGAGCTCCCTGAAGAGTTCCCCCACCCCCTACCAGGACCACGATCAGCCCCCAGTGCTCAGGAAGGAGCGGCCCCTGGGCCCGACCAATGGAGCCCATTACTCACCGCTCACCTCAGATGAGGAGCCAGGCTCTGAGGACGAGCCCAGCAGTGCCCGGTGAGTCCCGGGGCGCCTCTGCAGGGTGATGGTTGGACCAGGCGCTGGCTTTCCCGTCCCGAGCTCCCTGTGCCGGACTGTGTCCTCTCTGGGCGTGGGCGTGGGGTCTCTTGGGGGTCCTTCTGGGTGTTGTGCCTGTGTGAGCATCACTCGTCCCCCCCCACCGCCTGCACTGTGGCCGCACTGCAGACGGGCATCCGTCGCTGAGGTCCGTCTGCCTCCCTCCCTGTGAGTGTCACGGTGGAGTAGCTTCTCTGTGACCCCTCGCCTCTGATGTGACATGGTCTACGACTGCTGCCCAGTGTCCTCCTCGGGATCTGACAGACAGACTTCCCGGTCTAGACCAGCACAGATTGCCGCCTTGAGCTCGGGTTGGGCGAGGCTCGGGACAGGGACGCTCCTACAGGTTGTCCTGCTCGACCCTCACAGTTGTCACCACGGACTGGGCTCCCCACAGGACAGCCATGCCCAGCACTGGGCCCTGGTCTGTTGGGAGGCCTTCCATGTGGGGCTCGAGGACAGCCTTTGGACCCTCCTTTCTGAGCTGTGCGTGTTAGGAGTTCTGGGGTCCTCGCTGAGCACTTACGTTCATACGTCCACCACCGTTTTCTTTGCACAGAATTGAAAGAAAAATTGCAACAATCTCCTTAGAAAGCAAATCTCCCCCGAAGACGCTGGAAAATGGTAATTAATGTGCTCCCTTCCTGGAGCCCAGAGCCGTGGGGAGGGTGCCCTGTGCTCAGGCCCGGCCAGCCCGGGGCTGCATCTGGTCATGGTCACTTGGAAGGGGGACAGGGAAGCCGCACCGTGCATGAGCTCCGTGGACCCCTCAGCCCCGGGGGAGGCCCAGCCCTGCCCAGTGCAGCAGACGGCGGCCCCGGGCGCAGCTCACGGCGCCGACGTCTCCCGTCAGGTGGTGGCTCGGTGGGAAGGAAGTCGGCCTCCTCGGGCGAGCCTGTCAACAGCAGCAAGTGGAAGTCCACCTTCTCGCCCATCTCCGACCTCAGCTTGGCCAAGGCCGTGGACAGTCCGCTGCAGGCTGCTGGCTCCGCGCTCAGCCACAGCCCCCTGTTCTCCTTCCGGCCGGCGCTCGAGGAGCCCGCTGCGGAGGCCAAGCTCCCCAGCCACCCGAGGAAGGCCTTCGCCGGCTCCCTGGCCGCGCCCGAGGGCCCCAGCCCTGGCGCCAACCCTCCCAACGGCCTGGCCTTCAGCGGGGGCCTCGCCGGGGACCTCGGTTTACACAGCTTCAACGACGGTGCTCCCCTCTCCCACAAGGGCCCCGAGGTGGCCGGCCTGAGCGCCCCCCTGAGCTTCCCGTCCCAGCGGGCCAAGGACAGCGCCGCCGCCGAGGCCAACCCCTTCCTCAGCCGGCGGCAGCCCGAGGGCCTGAGCAGCCTGAAGGGCGAGGGCAGCGCGGCCAAGGAGTCGGCCGAGGCCCTGCCCCTGGGCGGCCCGGCGGACAAGGTGGCCCTGCCTCATGGCGCCAGGGCCGGCAAGGGCCGTGACCGCGAGCTGGACTTCAAGGGCGGCCACAACCTCTTCATCTCTGCCGCCGCCGTGCCTCCGGGCGGCCTCCTCGGTGGCCCCGGCCTGGTCACTGTGGCTTCCTCGGCGGCCAGTGCGACACCCGCTGCCCAGGCTCCCCGGCCCTTCCTGAGCACCTTCCCCGCGGGGCCGCAGTTCACGCTGGGCCCCGTGTCCCTGCAGGCCAACCTGGGCTCCGTGGCCGGCTCCTCCGTGCTGCAGTCCTTGTTCAGCACCGTGCCGGCCGCCGCCGCAGGCCTGGTGCACGTGTCGTCCACCGCGACCCGGCTCACCAACTCGCACACCATGGGCAGCTTCTCCTCCGGGGTGGCCGGCGGCACCGTTGGAGGTAGGCAGGGGAGGGCGGGCCGCCGGGGTCGGCGCCCCGGGCCCACGAGCTCGGCCCCTCGCCAGCCGCTTTGGAGGTTCCTCCCGGGCCCTCCGGAGGGCGCAAGGGGAGTGTGGCCCTGTGTCCACGCCGGCGGCGTCACCGTGTGACTGGAGGAGACTGGCTAGTCCTGTAACGCGTGCCTCTTGTTTCAGAAGACCACGGTGCACTTAACTAGGCTTTCTTTCTGTCCGTCTGTCTGTCTGTCTGTGTTCCGGGGCGTCCCCCGTTTGAGGTCACCGCCCACACGCCTCCTGGCGGGTCTGTGGAAGCGGGCGGTGCGAGAGTGAGTCCAGGAGGGCCTTTGCACACGGGCGTGCGCCGTGCAGGCGTGCATCGTGCGTGTGCGGGCGCCGGCCGGCCTGGTGCAGCCGGCGGGCAGGGGCGGGCAGGTGGGCCCGAGGGCGGCCCGGCCCGCAGGTAAGTGTCCCGCTAGCACTGGCCGCTGCCGCTGCCGCTGCCGCTGCTTCTGCTTGTGCCTGCGCTCGGACCGGAGTCCCGCTGTCTCTGCTTCTCCTGCCCGCCTGCCGGCCGGCCGGGCTGCCTGTTGAAGCTGCTTTTTCTCTCCTGTTTGCAGGTGTCTTTGCCCACGCGGTGCCTTCTGCCTCTGCTCACCCGTTTGGAGCTGGTGTCGGCAGCGGGGCTGTGTGTAGCAGCGCCACGCTGGGCCTGAGCCCGCTGCAGGCGGCGGCCAGCACCTCGGCTTCTTCCTTTCAGGCCGCGGCTTCGGTCGAGACTCGGCCGCCCCCTCCGCCTCCCCTCCTTCCTCCTCAGCACCTGGGCAGGCCCCCTGCGGGGCCTCCCGTCCTCCACGCACCCCCCCCTCCTAACGTGGCCTTGCCTCCTCCACCTGCGCTGCTGACTTCTAACTCGGAGCCGGTGCTTCTGCAGAGCCTGGCCTCCCTCCCGGCTAACAAAGCTTTCTTACCCCCCTCCTCTGCCGCCTCTCTGCAGCCTGCTAACGCCTCTCTGTCTGTCAAGCTCGCCTCCCTCCCACACAAGGTCTCCCGCCCCTCCTTCACGGTGCACCACCAGCCCCTGCCCCGGCTGGCCCTGGCGCAGGCCGCGCCCGCCGCCCCGCAGGCCAGCTCCTCGGGGCCATCTGCTGTGTGGGTTTCCCTTGGCATGCCGCCTCCTTATGCCGCGCACCTTTCGGGGGTTAAGCCTCGATAAAGACCTTGCTTAGCTAGCAGTTCATGTTCTGTAAGGTAAGGCTAGAGCCACACCGCCCCTCCTCTTGCCCGGAAGACGGCTGGCAGGGCTCAGCAGATGCCCGGGGTCCTGAGTGGTGGAGATGGGGGGCTAGGGAGGCAGGGCCAGCATTCTGGAGGACTGCCTGCTGCTCAGGCAGCGGCCAAGAGGACAGCTGAGGTGATGAGGTTCAAGTGGGGCGCACCAAAGCCAAGGCAGCCCCAACCCACCATGAGGCTCCTGGCCCCCACCAGTCGGTGATTTTGGGGTCACATTCTTGGTTGTAAACTGAGGCCTCCGCCCCCAGCCTGCCTGTGCAAGGGAGAGAAGGGCTTGTGGGATGAGGCTGCCGCCCTGTCATGGGCAGAGGCCACCCGGGGGCGCAGGGCATCCTGGAGCAGCACAGAGGTGGGGCTTAGGGTCGGGGAGCAGGCCCCTGCCCGCCTCGCCCCGAACAGCAGCTGTCCAGCCCTGCCCGGCGGTCACCGTGGCGGACATGCCTGGGAGTCCAGTGCGGGGGCAGTGGCCTGGGCCCAGGACAGGCTGGCAGCTCCATCTGGTGGGCCTAGGGCTAGAGCCTCTCCAGCTGACCCATCCTGCGGGCTCAGCAACGCTGGAGGGGCCGGCGCCGCAGTACCTACCGGGGCACCCTGCCCTGTGTCCCGTGGGGCGGCTCAGCCGGTGGGCGTGTGGAATGCACCTAACCCCGGCCTGTGCCTCCTCCTCCCCGCAGGTAACTAGGACTTCTACCTCAGCCACGACCTATGCAAGGACGGTGTGGACCAAGCCTGCTGCCTACCAGGCCGACGGAGCCGGACGTGGAGCCACTGTGAATCGGCGGCACCGCAGGAGGTGCTGGACTGGTCCAGTTTGTACTGTCGATAGTTTTAGATAAAGTATTTATCGTTTTTTTTAAAAAGTATAAGCAATTCTGACTTATTTTATTCCATCAAAGTCGTCCAAGGCAACCTCTTGAGACGTCTAAGTGTCTGTGAGAGAGAATCCTATAGACTTGGCCTGCCGGGCTGGCCGCCACGAGGACTCCTGACTCCGTCCGGTGCTATCTCACCACCGAGCCCATGCCCGCCCATCTCCAACTCCGCCCCACCCGGTGCTGCCCCAGATGTGGACCGTGGCCAAACAGTTGAGACGCCCCCCCAGTTGACTGACACCAAAGGGCCGCCAGGCATGCGGTGGGGGCCGACCCCGGTCCGCCCTCCTTGGAGCTCGGCCGCTGCCGTCACTGTGAACAACCCGCGGCTAACCCTGTGGCTTCAGGCATGCAGACGGACTGGGCTGAGTGGTGCTGACAGGCGTGGGCCGCTCCCGCAGGGCTCGGTGGCCCCTGTGACAAGTGCATTTACTTTGTATTTCTTTCTTTTCTGGCTCGGGGCATGCTGGCCAGGTGACATGGGGCTGGCCCACTGTGGGTCCCCTGGCATCTGTGTATAAGAGAGTCACTTGATGAGTGACAGTATTTTATAGAGATGTGATGGAGATTTATAAATTTCATAGACTTGACGGCATTTATTTTTAGATTGTATAATGCACAGTGAACTTTAAAGGAAAGAAAAGTGAGGAGGAAAAATACTTTTATTTATTCAGATGCACAAAAAACGGCACTGGCCAGGGGCCCTGCAGGATGGGGCCCAGATGTGCTGGGCCCCCCGGGGCCCCTGGCCACTGTCTGCCTGGGTCCAGGGGTTGCCTCCTGGTCCCGGGGACAGGTGCACCGGGTGTGGCCTCGGAGGGGCCAGGGCTGCTGTGGCTTGCTGAGGCCGTCCTGACTGCCTCAATGCTGCTCACTTCAGGGTGGCGGTGGGTGGGCTGTGACGGGGAAGCCATGTCCACCCCTCAGCCTGCCCTGCCTCCATGGCAGTTGTGAAGATGGTGCTGGTGTCCCTTCCCACCCCCGCCCCCGCGATGGTGCTCATGCTCGCCAGGCCTGTCCCTGCGCACCACAGCTAGCTAAGGTGCTAAGGACAGGGTGGCCATGAAGTTAGCAAGTCCCAGGCCTGGAACAAGACACTGAGTGAACACTTGTGCACACACCCCACCCCATCCCACCCCATCCCACCCCACCCCACCCCCGGCAGCTGCAGCTGCTCCAGTGGCCGCTGCTTCCACCTTACTTGAGTGTTAGGGGACAGACACTGCATGTTCATGGCCCGCATGGCCCAGTGGGCCACAGGTGCTCTGGGCGGGCACAGCTGCAAGTCCTTTCCTGAGCCCCCAAGAAGTGGAACCCATAGTAAACTGACCATGGTGCATGGCGGCCCCAGGTCCCAAGCTGATGGTCCTAGCAAGGGGTGAGGCTGCCTCACTGTCCCTGTCACTCCAGCCCAAGGCTGCTGAGCTCAGGAACTGATAGGAAGCCCTGCCTGGGACCCACTCCCACGCTAGCCCACATGGGGACCCCGCCGGACACACCTCCCAGTTCCCACCCTCGACCTCCACGGCTTTCTCGGCAGCCTGGCCCGTTGTGACTTGATGCAGCTTTGCTCTGTCTTGTAACGACCTCTGTACTTAACGGTGCACTGTGCTCTCCCCTGGTTCCCCAAGGCATCGCACACGTTGTCGCCGCCTCTAGACACAGTAATAAAAAGCTGTTTTCACTTGAGCCGGTTCTCAGTGTGGTCTGTCTGTGTGCCTACTGCCATCGGACACGGAGCAGCTGCGTGCCCCTGCCCACTTCCAGGGCTGGGAGGGGCCCGGGAGGAGCCCAAGGAAGACCCAGCCAGTGAGGCAAAGACGCTCTCCTACAGTGCTGACACGCTGCTCGTTGCTCACAGCCAATGAGGTATGCGTCTCTTACCCTGGGCCGCCTAGGACTCCCACAAAACCCAGGCAGGGTTCCACATTTGCCCAGTGGGGTATCCAGTGGGGTACCCAGCCAGGTCGGGCACACGGGGAGTAGAGCCTGTCTCCCAGGCTGTGTGTGTGTCCAGCCCAGCCATTTTTTTTTTTTGTTTTTCGAAACAGGCTTTCACTCTGTAGCCCTGGCTGTCCTGGGTCTCGCTCTGTAGCCCAGGCTGTCCTCGAACTCACAGAGATCCGCCTGCCTCTGCCTCCTGAGTGCTGGGATCAAAGTGTGCACCACCACTGCCTCGCCCACAAACCCAGCAGCTAAGCTCTGAGAAGGGCAGCCCTGCCCCCGCTCCCCATTTCACTTCACTGGCTTGGAAAAGAGGTACCTTTATTAAAGGGCAGGCTCAGCACTGGAGGCCAGCACTGTGGCCTGCGCCGTCAGCAGGAGAGGGTTCACAGCTTTACCTAGCATTATACATTCACCTGGTAATGGACGGGGAAGCTGGGCCAGGCTCAGTCCCTGGGTGGGGGCACTCAAGGAGACGGGCAGGGACATGGCACTGGAGCAGGGACCACAGCCCCTGCCACCTCCTCTGACCTCCAGCTATGAACAGATGTTTTTAAAAAAACACCTCCCGAGATAGCCCGGGGCTGGTGAAGGTCAATCCAACACATGGGGCTGGGAGCCAATGCAAGCAGTCCGCTCGTCTCTAGGCAGGCTGTTCAGCTGGAATCGGGCCTCCTCGGAGATCCCGAACTGCTCCAAGGGGTCCTGGGGGTGCATGGTGGCTGTGAGCGAGGCCAGGGAAGGCCGCCGTGCCCCTCCCACCCCACACTACACACCTTGCCTGTCATCTTCCTGATCTCGTTCCTGTAGAAGATGAGGCTCCGCCGCATGTACTCGTAGCTGGAGGAAAGGGCCAGGCTCACTGATGACATTCCCCCATGTTTCCACCCAGCTCCCAGCGGCCCCAAAGCCCTACCTGGCCCGGCGAAGCGCCTCCATCCACTCCTGACACTGTTCTTGGCTACAGCATTCGAAGTGATACTTCCTGCTGAGGTCTTCCACAAAGCCTGGCAAGGGTTAAAGAAGAGAGCCACCTCTGGTGGGTGTCCACCTGGCCCACATCCTCCTGGCCACAAGGCCCAGCTTCCTCTCACCACGGCTTGGATCCTCCAGAGTCCCGACTCCTGAACCCACAAACAGGGGACCCAGTGGGAAGTCGGGTAATGGCGTATGGAATTGGTTAATGTGAGGTCATTAGGGTAAGCCCTAAACTGAATGGAAGTAGGATTGGGGAGACAGCTTAGGCGCCTGTCACACCTAAGCATGAGGACCTGAGTTCAAATCCCAGCACGCATGTCAAAGAGCAGGACGCACCTGCAATCTCGGTGCTGAGGAAGCAGACGGGAGGATTCCCCGGGCTTGGTGGCCAGCTAGTCTAGCCTAAAAAGGAAGTCCCAGGTGGGACTGGTGAGATGGCCAAGCCTGATGACCTGAGTTCAATGTTGGGGACCCACATACTGGAAGATGAGAACCAACTACTTTAGTGGCATGCTCACACACAAATAAATGTTTGTGTACATACAAATGTATTGTTTTAAAGGTGTTTGTGGGGGGTCAGGACACCCGAAAATTACTTCTGGGCTGCATATACACGTGCAAAAAGCCGAAAACAGGTACAGAAGGAGAACCCCGTGTGATGATGGAGGAAGACAAGGGGCAAATCTCTACGAGACGGTGCTGTAAAGACCGCCGCCAATGGAGAAGTCTGAGACAGGTGTCCCTTCAAAACCTCAGGAGCCCTGCCCGGGGCTGCCCCTGTCTCTGCTGCACCCACCACGTCTGCGCAGGCCGGAGCCACCCCTGCCGTGCACAGGTACTGAGGGCCGGGGAAGAAACTATGACCGCACCAGCGGGATCCAGAACCATCGGAGGCTCCTGGGGAGCAAAGGGGGACGGGTGCGCGGAGCAGAGTCTCGGGTGGGGACACCGGGGACCACAGCACTGCGGAGTAGTCTCGGGTGGGGACACCGGGGACCACAGCACTGCGGAGCAGTCTCGGGTGGGGACACCGGGGACCGCAGCACTTACTGATGGAGAAGCCGCCGGGCTCTTCCTGGGCCACTCTGCAGCGCTCCAGCAACAGGGCTCCGAGGGGCTGCGCGAGACACGGCCGTGAGCGCCGGCTTCCGGGCCGCGCGGGCCCCCCGAGCCCCCCACGCCCCTACCTCGGCCTCGTCCGGGCGGAAGTAGAAGAGGAAGTTGACCACCAGCTTCACCAGCCGCCGCTTGGCCACTGTGGACACGGGGCGGTGTCAGCGCGGAACTGTTCTCCTCCGCCCACCCGGGGACCGCGCCGGCCTGCCCAGGTGCCCAGCTCCAAGGCCCCGACCCGCTCACCGCTGCCCTTCTTGGGGCCCCGCATGCCCAGCTCGGCCGCCATCTCTGCCGGCTGACGGGACAGCGCCTGCAACTCTTTCTCGTTGTACCGCATCACGACGCCGGGATCCGCGCGAACCAAAACGCGCCCTGCCTCTCGGCCGCCGTCCTCTCCGAAGCCGCAGCCAGCGCCAAAAAAGTCGCCGAGAACGACGCCGGAAGTCCCAGCGGGGCTACTGCGCCTGCGCGCTCGGGCTTCCTGGGCCCTGGGGCGGGGCTAGTGTGCGCGGTGACGTAGTTCCACGCCCAGCCGGAAGCGGGGGAGTGGCCTTCCTTACGTAACCGCCAGGTACACTGAACGTAAGGCGTTACATGAGGCTCTTCGCGCCCCACGTTAACGTAAAGGTTCCCTCCTGTCGCGATAGTCAGCGCCGCGAGACTCAGGACGGGACGAGAGTTCGCGGGCCCCTCGGTGCGCGTGCGCACCGCGGCCTCCCCGTTCCTGGCGCCTCGGGAAGCCGAGTCGGTCTTCCGGGCCTGCGCGCACAGGAAACGCCTTGTTGGCTCCCGGAAGTGATTGCTTCGTGCGTCCTGCGCGTGCGCACAGCGAGGCCGTGGCCATCGCGGGTATTTAGGCCGGACGGCGCGGCCGCGGGAGCCGGTGAGGAGCTGCGCGGCGGGTCGGACTGGGGTCGGACGGGCCCGGGGCGGCGGGGGGCAGCGGTGACGGCGGCGGGGGCTGCGGGGCGCGGCCGGGGGCAGGGGCGGGGGGGACGGGGGGCGGCGAGCTCTCCTCCCGCAGCCCCGCCCGGCGCGCGCCCGGAGAGCCGCCCTCGCGAGGCCCGTTGGGCCGTGGCGCGATCGGTGCCCCCCGGTGTGGATCGGGGTCCTAGAGAGTCTTTTGACCTCCTTGGTTGCCTCAGTTTCCCCCATCGTTAGCCGGGGCCCCGGCGGCTCCCGCCCGCCCGAGCAGGTTCGCTGCTGGCCCGGAGGGTAACGGTGTTAACACGCGCGGCCTCCCCCGTGGGCCAGGCCCCTGGCTGCCCACGCCCCAGGAGTTCGAAGCCGCTGTAGTCAGGAAGCAGAAGGATAAATGCTCGTGTTGACATTGCTTCCCCGCGTTTCTCTTTGTGTGCGTGTGTGTGTGCGCGCGTGCGTGTGTGAGTGCGTGCGTGTGTGTGTGAGTGTGTGCGCGTGCGTGTGAGTGTGTGTGTGTGTGTGCGCGCGTGTGTGTGTGCGCGCGCGCGCGTGTGTGCGAGTGTGTGTGTGCGCGCGCGTGAGTGTGGTACCCACTGGGCCCAGGAGAGAAGGGCGCCTGCCACATCCCCTGGAGCTGGAGTGGCGGTGTTTTGTCAGCCGCCCGGTTTGGGTGCCAGAAATTGAACTCTGGTCTTCTGCAAGGGCACCAAATGCTGTTCGCCGCAGAATCATCTCGCCAGGCTACACAGCACTTCTCTCTTTTTCTCTCTCTCTCTCTCTTTCTGTTTTTCGAGACAGGGTTTCTCTGTAGCTTTGCGCCTGTCCTGGAGCTCACTTGGTAGCCCAGGCTGGCCTCAAACTCACAGAGATCCGCCTGGCTCTGCCTCCCGAGTGCTGGGATTAAAGGCGTGCGCCGCCCGCCGCCGCCGCCGCCGCCGCCGCCGCCGCCACCACCACCCAGCCCCTTTATCCCCCTTTTTAAGACAGGATCTCACTGTGTGGCCCAGTCTGGCCTCCTAAGACAAGAGCCCGTATGAAAGGTGTCTACACCGCACGCCCCACAATTACTTGTTTTCTGAGGTTGAAAACTTCATGGGCTGAGAAGGTAGCTCAGCGGTGAGATTTATAATACTCTGTGCTCCTCCCTCAGAATCAAGGCGTGTGCTCACCCAGGCTGTTTATTTCTTTATTTTATTTGTATTGGTGTTTTGCTGCATGTATGACTGTGTGAGGATGTCACATCTTGAGTTACAGACAGTTGTGAGCTGCCATGTGGGTGCTGGGACTTGAACTCAGGTCCTCTGGAAGAGTAGTCAGTGCTCTTAACCACTGAGCCATCTCTCCAGCCCCGTTTTTTTTTTCTTGTTGTTATTGTTTTATAAAACCCTTTAGCAGGGTCTGGAGAGATGGCTCAGGTTAAGAGCACTGGCTGCTCTTCCAGAGGTCCTGAGTTCAATTCCCAGCACCTACATGGTGACTCACAACCATCCATAATGGGATCTGATTCCCCCTTCTGGCATTCAGGTGTACACGGAGGCAGAACACTGTATATATAATAAATAAACCTTGCTGGGCAGTGGTGGCGCACACCTTTAATCCCAGCACTCTGGAGGCAGAGGCAGGCAGATGTCTGTGAGTTCGAGGCCAGCCTGGGCTACAGAGTGAGTTCCAGGACGAGAACCAAAACTACATGGAGAGACCCTGTCCCGAAAAACAAAAATAAAAAGACCGTTTAGCAAACATCTAAGCACCTTAGTGGCTTTGTGCATACTAGACAGGCGCTCCACCCCTGAGTTGGGAAGGATGGCCAGAGTCTCATGGTTGTTTTTTTTGTGTGTGTGTGTTTTGTTGTTGTTTTGTTTTGTTTTTCGAGACAGGGTTTCTCTGTGTAGTTTTGGAGCCTGTCCTGGATCTCGCTCTGTAGCCCAGGCTGGCCTCGAACTCAGAGATCCGCCTGCCTCTGCCTCCCGAGTGCTGGGATTAAAAGCGTGCACCACAACTGCCTCCTGGTGGGTCCGTATCTTAGGAGTCCATATCTGTCTTTGCCAGACGTCAGCGTAGTTTTCCAACCTGTCACTGCTCCAAGTGCCCTCTTATTCTGGGACGCTGACTTCATCTCTGGGACTGTGTCTCCTGGTAGCTTTTGAAGATGAAGACAGTGCTTCTCTCCTTCAGTCCTTGTGTGACTGAGTCTGAGACAGACCCACCGCAGTGCACATCCTCACAGCAGTCCCAGCATGTGTAGAGACCTCTGTATCCCGTCTGGCCCCTTCCTTCAGAGCTGACAGCCAGCCATCACAGTGTCTCGGGTCCTCCTGCCTGCCTCTTAGGCAGACTCCGTGCTGACGTAGTAGATGATCGGGATTCCTGGTCAGGTCTGCAAAGCCCCTTTTGCTGTGTGAGGTTCCGGCAATGATGACCAGGACTCCCTCCACTTGTCTCCGCCGTTGTTTCTGGGTTTAAGCCAAGGCCCTGGGGCAGGCACTGAGCGGTCTAAAGTGCTCCACCCTCAGAGAACGTGGCCTGCTAGCTTTGCCTGAGCCCCAGAGGTGGGGCCTTGGCACAGAGCACTCTGCAGCTCTGTGCACAGTAAGCTTTACAGAGGGCGGAGGGGTCTCACACCTGCAGTCACTTGAGAGGATCAGGAGTTCAAAGGCAGGCAACTTCCCCCAGCTCCCTACCCCGCTATGAAGGGAGTTCAAGGCCAGCACAGCTACATGAGACTCCTCTACCTGTCCCCTACCTGCCACATAATAACACCAAAGGCTGGGCAGTGGTGGCACGCGCCTTTAATCCCAGCACTTGGAGGCAGAGGCAGGCGGATCTCTGTGAGTTCGAGGCCAGCCTGGTCTACCGAGCGAGTTCCAGGACAGGCTCCAAAACTACACACAGAGAAACCCTGTCTTGAACAACAAACAAAAAGAACACCAAAGAAACAGTTAGATGTAATGGCACACTTCTCTAAATCCAGTGCTTGGAGGGATCAGGTCTTAAAAAGCTATCCTCAGCTACATAATGAGTTTACGGCCAGCCTGGGCTACATGAGACTTGAAGAAATAAATGATACTAGGGTCTCAGGCTGGCTTGGTCAAACATGGGCTGTTGGCTGTTTCTGCCCTGGTCCACAGTGGCCCTAGGGATTATGTAGACTCCATTCTGGGCATAGAAGACAAGGGATGGTCCTGCCTGCCGCGTCAGTGTCTGTGCCCCGGGGCCTGGCAGCATCAGCAGGGTTCTGAGCCTTGACCCTTGCTCCCCCAGGTTTCTCCTTGTCCCCTGAAGCCCCCAGGCCTGCACCATGGACTTCCAGCACAGACCTGGAGGCAAGACCGGGAGTGGGGGCGTGGCCTCCTCCTCCGAGAGCAATCGGGACCGCAGGGAACGCCTGAGGCAGCTGGCCCTGGAGACCATCGACATCAACAAGGTAGGGGGACAGTGTCTCCACACTCACAGAAGCCCCTGCCACGCCTCAGCCCCTGGTTCCCGGGCTGTGCGATCTAATGGGCCCATGTGTTCCTCCCAGGACCCGTATTTCATGAAGAACCATCTGGGATCCTATGAGTGCAAGCTCTGCCTGACGCTGCACAACAATGAGGTGCGTGCCCCGGCCTGCCCAGCAGTGCAGGCTTGCAGCTTCTCCGCCGGTGAGGTGACATTGTGGCCCTTGGACCTGTCACCCAGAGCCAAGGGCTCCCTCCGTGGTGGTCTGCTTGGGTTGGATCTTTTTTTTCTCGGCTGTGCTGGGTAAGCAGCCACTGAGCTGGGCTGTATCCCCATCCGGTTCTTGAGGCAGTCTGTCTGTGCACCCCTGAGCCTGGGCCTCGGCCTGGCCCTCTACCCCACACCGAAGGTGGCCTGGAGACCAGCTAGCTGCCACCCTTCCCCTTTTCTTTCTCTGGCCTTGGTGTCGAAATGGGAGTCAATGTCTGCACGCCAAGCCCCATCGGGGGTGTTCTGTACCCCATCAGAGGGGTTCTGTACCCCATCAGGGGGTGTGGCTCTGGTTCTGGAGAGGGGACGCTGGGGTCCGTTGGTAACCAGGGAGTCACCGTCCCCCCCACTGATGACCAGACCAGTCAGCAGGGGTGGGACGTGTCTAGCCCTAGGGACGATGGAGTCAGGTGGACACAAGTGGACAGAGCCCGAGCAGTAGCCTAGGCCTCCGCCCCCCCTTGGGAGCTCCCCGGGCCCTGCCAGACCCTGTGGATGCCGGTCCTGAGCACGGGATTCCCCAGGGTGGAGGCAGTCACGGCAGCCGCTGTGCGGCCCTGCAGGCTCCATGCCCCAAGGAGCTCCAGGCTCGGGGCCTCCTGTCAGGGCTGGCCGCCATTAGAGCTGTCCCGCCTCTCCGCCCCCCACCTTCAGTGACCCGGCTCCTTTCTCTCTGCAGGGGAGCTACCTGGCCCACACGCAAGGGAAGAAGCACCAGACGAACTTGTGAGGAGCCCTCAAGTGGTGTGGCCGGGTTGGGGGGGGAGGCCCCTCCCTGCACGGAGGTGCTGTGCTGCTGTGTGTCAGCCCGACTGTCCCGCTGCGGAGCTGACGGTTAAGGGGGAGGGGGGACGGACAGCGGGGTGACTGGGGCGCCTTGCTGTCCTCCGGGGCTGAGCCCTCAGCCTGGCCATGAGCTCCAAGGCCGGGGCTCTGGCACCTGGGCGCGTGGCCTTGGCGGCTGGCGGAGAGGCCACGTCCTGTGTTTCCTGTCTGTAGGGCGCGGCGAGCTGCCAAGGAGGCCAAGGAAGCCCCTGCCCAGCCAGCACCCGAGAAGGTCAAGGTGGAGGTGAAGAAGTTTGTGAAGATCGGCCGCCCTGGGTACAAAGGTGAGTGGGGGTGGCGGCCCGCCCGCGGTTGGGGGCCCTGGCACAGGACGCAGTCCCTAGGACACAGCCACTGCTGTCTCTGTCCTCACAGTAGCCCGCAGGTGGCCGATAAGCAGCCACCCCCACTAGAGACTCCAGAAGGGGGGCAGGTTGTCTGCAGTCACCCAGAGCCCTCAGCGGGGGCCCCGGAGTGACCTGGCCTAGCCAGAAAGCCAGGCATGTGGCCAGCAAGAACCCGGGGAGCCAAGTTCCCTGGAGCCCCCTGGCAGGCAGGTGGGAGGCTGTCCCTGCTGTCCCAGGGCCTGCCTGCCACCGTCCCTGCCACAGTGCTGGGCTGGGGTGCCCTCGGCCAGACCCGGGCCATGTATCGGGGACCCGTGACCCATGACAGCCCCGTCCCTGTGTGTTGCAGTGACCAAGCAGAGGGACACGGAGATGGGACAGCAGAGCCTGCTCTTCCAGGTGGGGTGGGGCCGGGGCGGGGGGGCCGGGCGCACGGGGCTGGGGCGAGGTGGGCACGCGGGACCGGGGGGGGGGGGGGGGGGGGGGGAGGGCGCGGGTACGCTGGGCCGGGCGGGCCGGGCCAGGTGGGGTGGGCCGGCGCACGGGCCAGTGCTAACGCCGCTGTGCGCTGTGGGCCTGCCACAGATCGACTACCCCGAGATTGCAGAGGGCATCATGCCTCGCCACCGCTTCATGTCTGCCTACGAGCAGAGGATCGAGCCCCCGGACCGCCGCTGGCAGTACCTGCTCATGGCTGCAGAGCCCTACGAGACCATTGCCTTCAAGGTAGTGACCCTGATGAGGACAGGACAGGAGAGCCGCTGATTCGGGCTGTCTGTCTGTCTGTCTGTCTGGTCCCCACCCTGGGCTGCTGCAGCCTCTGCTTCCCTCCCTCCCCAGGTACCGAGCCGGGAGATCGACAAGGCGGAGGGCAAGTTCTGGACCCACTGGAACCGAGAGACCAAGCAGGTGAGGGGCCAGAGGCCTGGCCTGGGTACCCTCCTCCCCCCTTCCCCCCCCTACTCCAGTCACTGACCTCCCTCCCCCCACAGTTTTTCCTTCAGTTCCACTTCAAGATGGAGAAGCCCCCTGCCCCACCCAGCCTCCCAGCCGGCCCCCCAGGCGTCAAGCGGCCCCCGCCCCCTCTCATGAACGGCCTGCCTCCTCGCCCGCCACTGCCGGATGCCTTGCCCCCACCTCCACCTGGTGGCCTGCCTCTGCCCCCTATGCCCCCGACCGGGCCTGCTCCCTCTGGACCCCCTGGACCTCCCCAGATGCCTCCGCCAGCTCCTGGGGTGCACCCCCCAGCCCCAGTGGTCCACCCACCAACATCTGGGGTCCATCCCCCAGCTCCTGGGGTGCACCCCCCAGCCCCAGTGGTTCACCCACCAACATCTGGGGTCCATCCCCCAGCTCCTGGGGTGCACCCGCCGGCCCCTGGTGTTCACCCAGCAGCCCCTGGGGTTCACCCAGCAGCCCCTGGGGTTCACCC